>NC_142492.1:2434926-2781140 GCF_965113065.1 Corylus avellana
AGGTCAACTTTGCAAATATTAGTGTTGCGGTCAGATTTGTAAGATATTCGTAGGACGTTTGTATGAAATTCTATAAAGCACTCCACATACCAAAACTTTTCCATCTTAAAGTTTGCAGTGTCCTTTCCTTCTGACGTTCTGCAAATCCAAGGCAACTCTTATGCCCCGTATAGTGTCGTCTTGAACAACGTGAAGAGCCGCTTAATTAATTGGTTCTTCGACCTATTCTCAGCTCCAGTCGTTTTCAACAATGGCGGACGAGAAGAAGAAACCAAACCCAGTAAACTACGGGAAGCTTGCTTTCCACTACCTAATCTCCAATGCCATGTATCTCGTTCTTGTCCCTCTTATCGCCATACTTTTTTCCACTACTCATCTCTCTGAAGAGGGTAATTTCGTCCATTATTACAACCATGAGCTCAACCTCGTATCAGCAACTGCATGCATTGCAGTTACTGTCTTCCTCGTAGCCCTCTACTTCATGTGTCGGCCAAGACAAGTTTACTTGTTGGATTTCGCATGTTACAAGCCCGACAAAACTCAAATGTGCACCAAGGAGTTTTTCTTGAAGAGATCTGAGCTCACCGGGAGTTTCTCGGAGGAAAGCATGGCGTTTCAGAGGAAGATAATGGAGAGGTCAGGGTATGGGCAGAAGACGTACGGATCAAAGTCTTTGATGGAGATCCCGGGGATAATGAGCGTGGAGGAAGCTAGGAAGGAGGCGGAGATGCTGATTTTTGGAGCTGTCGATGAGTTGCTAGCGAAAACGAGGGTGAATGTTAAGGATATAGGGATTCTTATTGTGAATTCTAGCTTGTTTAATCCGACGCCATCTTTGTCTGCCATGGTTGTGCACCGCTACAAGCTCAGAGGGAATGTTTTGAGCTATAGCCTTGGTGGGATGGGCTGCAGTGCTGGACTTATTTCCCTTGACCTCGCCAAACGCTTGTTACAGGTTTGTAATTAAACTGGTTTATTATATATCCAAAGCCTTAATTGGGGTTTTTTTTTTTTTTTTTTTTTTTTGGGTTTTTGTTAAAAGGAACTTTCAAAAGGGTTTTGTGGGTCGCAAAAAGTTTTTGAGTCGAATCTTGGAATAGAAAACTTTTTGGATTATTTTCATGCTATCGGCTTGAGTATTACTAGTTTTTTGGGTAAAACTGAATTAGGCTATGATTTAAGCGGCTTGATTGGTCTAGTGGTATTTCAGTTAACTCAAAGGGTTTAGTGGGTGAAAAGTTTTAGGGTCGAATCTTGAAATAGAAACTGTTTTGAATTATTCCATGCTATCAGCTTGAGTGTTACTAGTGTTCTCGATAAAACTGAATCAACTATGATTCAAGCGGCTTGAAGGAACGCTTCAACTAGCTTGAGGACCACCTCAACCGGCTTAAGGGAATGCATGTGCTATAGTCACATCTAAATAGAATAAGAACTTTGGTCACCCATTCTGATTTTTTTACGGTTTAAGTCTTTCTTATCATTGAAAATATCATCTTGCTTACGTTCGAGTAAAATAGTTATTTTATAGTTCTTTATAAAAAAGAACAGAAAAAAAAAAAACCAACACTTTTTGCTGTCATTTTGTAAAAGGTGGAGCCGAACACCTACGCACTTATAGTGAGCATGGAAGGGATGAATCTCAACTGGTATGGCGGCAACAACCGCTCAATGCTCATCACAAACTGCCTCTTCCGCTTGGGTGCAGCGGCGATCCTCTTAACAAACCGAGTATCCGATCGCGGGCGTTCAAAGTACCAGCTCGTTCACTCTCTACGCACCCACATGGGCGCAGACGACAAATGTTACAATTGTGTGTTGCAGAAAGAAGACCCAGAAAAACGACTCGGCGTCCAAATCTCCAAAGACCTCTTGTCGGCTGCCGGCGAAGCCCTCAAAACCCACATCACAACACTGGGACCCTTAGTCCTGCCCATATCTGAACAACTCTTATTTCTTCTGAATTTAGTTGGGAGAAAAGTATTTAATATGAGAATACAAAAATATGTGCCGGATTTTAAGATGGCTTTCGAACATTTTTGCATACATGCCGGTGGGAGGGCGGTGCTGGACGAGTTAGAGAAGAATCTTGGACTCACTGAGTCGCATATGGAGCCCTCGAGGATGACTCTTTACAGGTTCGGGAACACTTCAAGTAGCTCTTCGTGGTATGTGTTGGCTTACTGTGAGGCCGCCGGGAGGATCAAGAGAGGTGATCGGGTGTGGCAGATTGCATTTGGGTCTGGATTCAAGTGCAACAGTGCTGTGTGGCGAGCATTGCGAACCGTTGATCCGGCAAAGGATGAACATAATCCGTGGACGGATGAGATTGATGAGTTTCCCGTTCCTGTGCCTGACGTGGCATCCATAGTTTATTAGCTTCTCTTTTAAGGAAAAATTATGCATGCACATGCGTGTGTATTTGTTCTATGTTTTTTTGTTTTGTTTGCGACTATGTATCCTTCATCCATTAACATAATAAATAAATGCATTTATCTTAATTAAGCAATTCAGAATTAAAAAGGTTAAAGGAAAGATCAAGTGCCAAAAGAGATGGATCATCATGTAAAATTTACATACCCAACAGATAGATTTTTTTAGAGTAATTAATTTTAGGAGACTTATTTGTATCATACTAAAAATGATGTGACTATGAGATTAGGAGGAGTAACTCCTGTGCTATCCACATCACATCAAGTAAATGTCTTTCCCCTTTTTCTAGGTAAAAATCCATCTTATTGAGAATTTCAATGTTCTCAAGAGTCGGTCAGCCCATTAAATACCTCGAATTTCCATTTGGCAATCTTTACGGTCCATCCAGACTAAATGCAGGCCACCATGAGGGATCTCTCTCAAAAATTTTAGAAAACAATAATATTAGCCAGAGCGAGAAAATTTTTTCCGGTGACCGGAAAACTTTGATTTCGCAGAAACTAGTGGGGCCAATAGGGGGTGTAGCCTTTGAGGTGGCGCTCCCTATTGTCCGTTGAGGCCATTAGGGAGAGATCGAAGTTTTCACCGGGGATTTTGCCTGGACGGGATTGTATTCATGTTCTATTTCTTAGATTAATCGAGAAGTCTATACAAACGTTTCCTTGCTAATCATTATTGGCAGAGGAGCTAAAGTTTTTCAAGGTTCCAAACCTGTGAAAGGAATTCAATATGGCAGAAGACTTACCATGGGCAAATCTTTCTTTGACTGAAGATGAAGACCTGGAGGTGAATATCCAACAGGTAGATTTGGATGGCGTTGTGTCACGTGGTCGAGCGTGTGTTGTTGGTAAACTGATAGCAGATCGCTTGGTGAGTAAAGAAACTATCCGAATGACCCTCATGAAATGGTGGAAACCATTTGGGAGTATGGCATTCAAAGTACTCGGGGAGAATTTGTTTCTAATTGATTTCACTGATACAAGAGACAAGGTACGGGTCTTGGAGGGGCGTCCGTGGGTCTTTGAAGAGAGTCTTTTTCTGGTGGAGGATTTTAATGGGACTACTCCAGCCTCGAGATACACCTTTGAAAAAGCGGCCTTTTGGGTAAGAATGAACAATCTTCCATTGGGCTGTATGGGAATGGAGATTGGCAGGAAAATTGGCGAAACAATTGGGAAAGTTGAGGCGGTGGATGCAGACGACGAAGGAATTGGATGGGGTGAATTTCTTCGGGTGAAGATAGTTCTTGATCTCACAATACTGCCCCGTGGTCGAAAACTAAATATTCAAGGAGAAATATTCTGGATTACGTTCCAATTCGAACGTCTTCCAAAATTTTGTTTCTCCTGTGGAGCTATTAGGCATGGTAGAGGAGGATGTACACAGAAGAGCGTTTTTCGCCATAGAGAAAAACCCCAGTATGGTCATTGGCTAAGGGCTGCATCACCTACTCGAAGAACGGAGAAGCCTCAAAACTGGAATGGCCTCCACCGTGAATCCTCTTCTCCGAGGAAGAGCAAGAAATCGAGAAAAGAAGGGGACCAGCAGCCGGGGGTTAATCAATACACGACGGGAGCTGCACCGGAGGGTGGCGTCGACGATCACACGTGGAAGAGGAACCCTAATTTCCGAAATGGAAAGTACGGATCCTCAGGAGCTGATCAAGGTCGGGGCACACGCAGAGAAGATTCGGAAGCACTCAGTTATGGAAAGAAAGTAACGGATGAGGAGATTTTGAATTCTGAAGGTGGTAGCGAGTCAACAAGAGTTTCAAATCAGGAAGGGAGTGATTCACGGGGTTCCTGCATGGAAAAGAATTCAAATAAGACAAAACACTCGTCAATGAATGCTCCTGATATTATTTTCGGATCACCTGGAGGTGGGCTATCCAAAGGACCACTTGATCAAGGGCCGGTCTCTATGGGCCTGGGTGGTTCGAATGGGAGTCCAAGATTTCCATTCACTGGCCCACACATTTCTGAGGTGGAAAAGTCAGTGCAAGCAACACAGGAAGGGACGTCTGCTACGAAGAATTATGGGAAAGAAGTGGTGACCTGGAAGCGGAAGGCTTTTGATGCTGGCGAGGTAATTGGACCAAGGAAACGGAGGGATATTCAGGGAGAATCAAAAAATTCTGGGCAAGCATCTAAAAGTCAGAAACTAAGTGGGCAGGTGGAATGTAAAAATGGATCGGGAATGGCGGAGGCTGTACAACAGCCCCGCCGACCGCTATGAAGATCTTAAGTTGGAACTGCCGAGGGCTTGGGAACCCTCGGACAGTTCGCGAGCTACACCGTTTGGTGAGGCATAAGAAACCCTTCTTGGTCTTCCTCATGGAAACCAAGTTACGACGAGACCGTATGGATGCTATCAGAAATAAACTGGAGTTCCCTAACATGCTTGCTGTCGATTGTGTGGGGAAAAGCGGAGGCTTGGCATTGCTGTGGAGTGACGGAGTTTTGGTGGAAATTCAAAATTACAGCCAACGTCATATCAATGGGGTGATCCGCTGTACGGAAGATGAAGAACCATGGAAATTTACCGGCTTTTATGGCCATCCGGAGGTGTCCAAAAGACACGAAGGTTGGACTTTACTGAAGCATTTAGCTGGTTTGGCACCATTACCGTGGGTCTGTATCGGAGATTTTAATGAGATCACGGTGCAATCGGAGAAGTGGGGTGGCAGGGGACGGCCCAGTGGTCAGATGATAGCATTCCAAGAAACTTTGGAATTTTGTGATTTGTCAGACTTGGGATTTTTTGGTCCCAAGTTTACGTGGTCTAATTGTCGAGATGGCGAGGATTTTACAAAAGTGCGGCTGGATAGGGGGGTCGCAAATGCGGCTTGGAGGAGTTTATTTACGTCGGCTGAAATTTTAGTGGAAGTGGTTCCTTGTTCGGATCACACTCCTCTAACTTTAGGCTTGACGGAAAAAACTTGGAGGCAAGAGAGGGGAATAAGTTTCAGGTATGAGGATAAGTGGCGCTTGAATGCTGATTTTTTCGAAGTCCTAAAAGAAAATTGGATGTTGCCTGTTGAGGAGAGGAATGCGTGGGATACGCTTCACACCAAGTTTGATCGTTGTCGACAAGGGCTGCTGAGGTGGCAGCGTTGTCAACGAGAGACCTTGCAACAACCAATTAAATCTTTGCGAAAGAGATTAACAGCCCTTCAAGATAAAGAGGATGTCGGGAATGGGTCCGAGATGCAAGCTGTCCGTCGTGAGCTACAGAAGTTGCTAGATCAAGAGAACCTCATGTGGCGACAACGAGCGAAACTAGAATGGTTGCGGGATGGGGATCGTAATACTCGATTTTATCATGCATGCGCCAGTACTCGCAGGAAGTCTAATTGGATCAATAATATTATTGATACTGATGGTTCTCTTTGTGAAACGACGGAAGAGGTTCAATTGGGCTTTATTCGATATTTTTCAGATTTATTTAATACTGAAAATATAGGAGATATGGCACCTTGTATACAGCACATGGAACATAGGGTCACGACGACGATGAATGATGAACTTTTAAAGCCTTTTACAGTGGAGGAAATTCAGACAGCTTTGTTTCAGATGGCCCCTATTAAGGCTCCTGGGCCTGATGGTCTACCTGCAGGATTTTACCAAGCTAATTGGAGTATGGTGGGGGAGGAACTTTGTCAAGCGATTCTTGGATCACTTAATTCGGGTACGTTGCCTCCTTATTTGAATTTGACAAACATTGCTCTAATTCCGAAAATTCAAAAGCCCACCAATGTGACTCAATTTCGTCCGATCAGCTTGTGTAATGTAACGTATAAAATAATTTCTAAGGTGCTTGCAAATAGGCTTAAGAAGGTTTTGCCCCATGTTATATCTCCTGTTCAAAGTGCCTTCATACCAGGGAGATTAATTACTGATAATGTCTTGGTGGCATATGAGACGTTACATACGATGCATACCCGGATAAAAGGAAAAAAGGGATACATGGCGGTAAAATTAGACATGAGCAAAGCTTATGACCGGGTCGAATGGAGATTTTTGGAGGCTGTTATGTGTCGATTGGGTTTTGCCCCGAAGTGGATCCAACTTATTATGATGTGCGTTACAACGGTCGAGTATGCTGTTTTGGTGAATGGGAATCCATGCGGGAGAATTATTCCGAAGAGGGGACTACGCCAAGGGGACCCTATCTCTCCATATCTGTTTCTTTTATGCGCAGAGTCCTTAAGCTCTATGATTGATAATGCTAATGGGACGGGTGCGTTGACAGGGGTCCCCACTTCTCCAAGGGGCCCTCGGATTAGCCACCTTTTCTTTGCAGATGACAGCCTTCTTTTTTGCAGAGCAAATATTGCACAGTGGGAAAGTCTAACGAATATTCTCCGACTATACGAGGAGGCGTCGGGACAACGTCTAAATAGTGATAAAACCGCCTTATTTTTTAGCAAAAATACTTCATTGGAAGATCAACAAGCTTTATTGACAAATGCGGGTATACCGGCAAATCAGAGGTATGATACCTACTTGGGTCTTCCAGCTTTGGTTGGAAAATCCCGAAGGGCAGCTTTTAAAGATATCATTGATCGGGTTTGGAGAAGACTACGGGATTGGAAACTGAAATTCCTATCTCAGGCAGGTAAGGAAATTTTACTTAAGGCGGTTATACAAGCGATTCCCTCGTATTGTATGAGCATATTCTTACTACCACGTGGCCTTTGTGCGGAGATCAACACCCACATGAAAAAATTTTGGTGGGGTAACAAGGCTAGTGGAAACCACATTAGTTGGATGAGTTGGGAGAAGATGGGGAAGGCAAAATCAGTTGGTGGACTGGGATTTAGGGACTTTACTTTTTTCAACAAGGCATTGTTGGCCAAACAAGGATGGCGTTTATGGAAACATCCGGATAGCCTTGTGGCAAAAATTATGCAAGCGAAGTACTTTCCGAATGGATCTATTTTGGATGCTAGGGTGGGTGGTCGACCATCATATGCTTGGAGGAGTATTCATAGTTCCTGTGAAGTACTCAAAGAGGGTTTATTTTGGCGTATTGGGAATGGATCCACAGCACGTATTTGGAAGGATAGGTGGCTTCCAAACCCCTCTACTTTCCGTGTGGTCTCTCCCATACGGGAACTTCATCCGGATGCAAAGGTGAGGGAGCTCATTGACGAAGATTTGCATGGGTGGAATTTGAATAAATTGGAGCGACTTTTCTCACCGGAGGAGATCCAAATTATTCTTTCCATTCCAATCAGCAGTACGAATCAGCCAGATACCTTGATTTGGCGTGGGACGGCAAATGGTATGTTTTCTGTAAAAAGTGCGTACCATATGCAACTTGAGCGTGGGGTTTTGGATCTGCCCGAGAACTCTACTCACAGGGGAACCACTGATGTATGGAGGCAAATATGGGCTTTGACAACTCCAAATGCAGAAAAACATTTTCTATGGAGGGCTTGTCACGACATTCTGCCCACCCGGGAAAATTTGCTGAAGAGGAAGATCATTCAGGATCCCATCTGTCCCCTGTGTGGCTTTATGGTGGAGACCTGTTTCCATGTATTATGGGAGTGTCCTGCTGCACTGGACGTATGGGGTATGGGTCCAGTAAAATTTCAAAAAAGTCATTATGAAGGCCCAAGTTTTATGGAAGTGGTGGCAGATTTGTTCCAGAAATGCACAGCAGAGGAGAGGGCCCTGTTTGCTGGATTAGCTCGACGTATCTGGATGCGGCGAAATGACGTACTGCATGGGGGCTCGTTTTCTCATCCCACAACTCTGCTACAGATGGCTCATCGGGCACTTGAGGAATTTCAGGAAGCTCAGGTATGCAGACCTGTTTCTATCCCGGAGCAAGATGCTGGAATTTTGACTAGATGGACGGCTCCGGAGCAGGGATGGGCGAAAGCGAACTGGGATGCTTCCCTTAATAGTGTTACTGGACGCGTGGGCTGTGGCGTTGTGATACGTGATTATCAAGGCCGTATGATTGAAGCTAGATGTATATCGCGTCAAGGTAAGCTCACGCCGGCTGCAGCAGAATCATTGGCAGCTCTTTTGGCGATTGATACGTGTTCAGCTTTGGGCTTAACACATGTTCAACTAGAAGGGGATGCCAAAGGTATTATTGAGGCCGTCAACTGTGGTGAGCCTGACTGGAGTAGGTTGGGGCACATGGTGGCTGATATTAAGGTGAAGTTACAAGGATTCACCAGGTGGAAAATGTGTTTTGTGAAGAGAACAGCAAACCAGGTGGCACATCTTTTATCAAGATATGCGGTAAAACAGAGGACTGCTACTGTATGGAGAGAGCCTCCAGAATGTATTTGTGAAACTATTTTGCTGGAGCAATTAGCTCTAGCAGAGTGAATTCAATAAAAATCGATCTTCATTCAAAAAAAAAAAAAATGATGTGACTATTAAAATTATTATTGGGCTTTTGATTGATTATTATTGAATTTTGATCAAAGTGTGATCTTAATAGCCACATCATTCTTACTAAGATATAAGTAAGACACAAGTATGACATTTAATTAGAATTACACCAAAAATAAGGCAAGAGGCTGAGCAAAGCAGCCCCAAAAACCCAATCAAAGGACACTAAGGTGGTAATTAAATACTGTAAAATATTGCTTAATTAGTCAGTAAAAGTAACATTAATGGCGACAGTTTAATTTGAAAACAATGGTAAAAATCTCTATAAATTGTAGAAGATATTCGTCAAACTTGACAGCCAATCTTGAGACAAATATGATTTTGAAAGGGAGGAAGGGATGGTGATACATAGTAATGGATTGAAGGCAACATTAATTAATAAGCCTCCTGATCATGAAGGTCAGTTGTGTCGTTAATTAAAGCCAAGGCATTTCAGGGAAGAAATAAATAAATATATATATATATATATATATATATATATATATATAGGAGATATCTATGCATGGTTTAACGGGAAATGCTGCGTGTTTTTATTTTTTTCTTTTTTTCTTTTTCTTTCGGTATTTGTGTGTGTTTTTTTTTTTAAAAAAAAAAATCTTAGGTAGATATAATTTTATAAAAATCAAGTGATAGAAATAAGAGATAATTTTTTAAAAATTTTTTTTAAGAAAATAATATCTATCTAGAACCAAGAAAACACTAGAAGAACACAAGGAAATTAAAACACCTAGCATTCTACATGATTTAATGTGAAATAGAATCCCCTTCATTTATAATGTAAAATAAGAAATAATATTGTAAATTTTGTTTTTTAACTTTAATATTAAAATAATATTTTTCATCATTTAACACTAAATAAATTTTATTTTATTTTAATTTCAAATGAAATGGAAAGGGTAAAGCTTGTTGCCTTCTAGTTAAAGATCATAAATGTGGGACAGATTAATTTGCAGGTTAACTTGCAAGATTTTAGGGTTAGGCGGTATTTCAATGAATAAATACGAGATATCCATGGGTCAATATGTTGCCTCTTACCTATCTAGTTCGAGATCATAAATGTGGGACACAGAATAATTCCATTCTGACATGCCAGATTTAAAGTTAGGTTTTTTTTTTTTTTTTTTAGGTTATTTATTAAGGTTTTGGCTTAGGACGGTACAGAAGTTTTTTTAAAAAAAAAAAAATGAAAAAGAGAGCATAGAATTATATATGGACATTGAAAAAACTACAATGATCAAGGGCGCCATTAATACACATGATGATGCATGCTAGATCTCAAGGAATAGAATCATGTTTAGTTTTTGTTTTGATCAAGTTATTTAAAATTTTTAAATAACGTGATAATATGTTCACAACGTGGCAATATATATATATATATATATATATATATATATATACCATTTAAACTTATAAAATTTAATATAGACCATAAAATAATTTCTCTCCATTTTAAGATCTTAATCCATTGTGAAGTTGCGCAGCGTGTTCAAAATAGATTTTAGAGTTAAAGACGCTTTAGGGTACATGTGGTTTAACATGATTCAAATAGATCTCTTGATTTCAAAAACTATCTAGATGGTACTTGTATATATCCAATAAATAGTACTTTCGTTCATGCATGTTCCGTTCCACAATTTAATAGCGTTACCCCCAATGGCCATGAGAGTGGTTCGGTCACCCCATACCATCTATGGGAATGGCCAAATCACCCAATAATAATAATAATAATAATAATAATTTGTTTTATTTTAAAATAATATTAATAACCAGTAAAGCAAAAATGCAATTAATAGCGGGAGGTAGCATTACTAAATAATGAGCAGACTTAAATGGAATAGGATCCTCGTTTGGCCCTTGGGGTGGCCAGACCACCCCAGACAGGCCGGTCTGGGGTGGCCAATGTGGGTGGTTCAGCCAACCCCAATGGCCAAACATTTTTTTTTTTTTTTTAATTTTTTTCGTTTGGACCTTGGGGGTGGCCGGACCACCCCCATTGAGCCTGGAGGTGGCTTCGGCCACCCCAAATCAACCGCCTGGGGTGGCTCTAGGCCCAACGGGGGTGGTCGGATCACCCCCAAGGGCCAAACGATTTTTTTTTTTTTTTGACATGTCAGCACAAAAGTGGGGAGGGAGATTCAAAATAGTGACTTCTACTTCATTAAGTATGGTTCCAACCGATTGAGCTACCTGGAAGTGGCCAGACCACCCCTAAGGGCCATAGGGTGGCTTCGGCCACCCCAGACAAGTTGTTTGTTTGGCCGAAGCCACTCTAGCCCCCAACTGGGGTGGTCTCACCACCCCCAATGGGGTGGTCAACTACTCCTTATTTTTTATTATTATTATTTTTTTTAATTTGAAATAATATATATATATTGTTAGTAAGGCAGGTGTTCCATTCGTGACTTTAGGATTTATAAAAAAAAATTATAACCATAAACTGAATATTTTTCAATCCAAAATAAACTAAAGATGATCCTATTCCGACTTAAACAACCCCAAGAAGAGTAGAAGAGGAATATTTATGGTGCAGACCATCACATGACAAATTTATGTGAACCTGCAAAAAGACAACAAAGAGGTTGGCATAGAGCAAACAGATGGAGTTTTACTACTATTACATTAAAATAGCAACCAAAAAGTTGATTTTTTATTTTTTTATTTTTTTTATTAAGTATAGATCATTTTTCATATATATTTAAGTAGAAGGAAAATGATAAAGACAACTTAAACCCAACTTTTCTCTTTAAAAAAAAAAAAAAAAAAAAAAACTGCTTGTAAAGGAGAGAGAGCGCCTTAAACTAGAGAGAAAAAAAAATTTGGTTTATAAGTTGGATCAAAGTTGAATTTAAGTTGTGACTGTATCACACCTCACAATGGTATAAATTACCAGATAATTATATGTCATATGGTAGGATAAATTAACATACGTGATGTCATGCCATTTCTATGTGGTTATATCAAAATAATAATAATAATAATAACAACATTAATAGCATTATAAATTAACAACAAATAACATTATCAATTAATTATGCCATGTCTTGTCATATCATATGATAAATTTGCAACAGAACAATGTCTCCCTTTCCTTGCCGTCATATCAAAAAAACAATAATTGTAGCGATGATAGACCGCATCTTAAATTAGTAACATTATCATGGTATATGGTATAACAATCTAAGTAGGATTATTGACGCCGCTATAACGGAGAACAAAAGAATAATAAAGGATTAACGTCTCACCAACCAAATAAATATGGAGTTTTACAAAAAAAAAAAAAAAAAATTAAAAAAAACAAAGCAATTACAATTTTCAAAGAACAAAATCTTTTTTTTTTTTTTTTTTTAATATCATAATATGTTTTCGTAAAAGTACAAAAGAGGCCTAAATTGATAGATGCATACGTACGGTTAATTAAAAAACAATTTTATTGAATGGTTGATTAAAGAAAGGGTTAAATACTAAATTAGTCCCTAGGGTTTCACAACTTTATTTTTTCCCCCCTGGGTTTTCATTTTTATCACAGGAGGTCCCTGTGGTTTTGATAAGTGACCAAATTAGTCCATCCGTTAGTTGACCGTTAGTTGACCGTTAAACTGGACACGTGGACCAATCAGACGTCGACACGTGGCACATATATTAATTTTTTTTTTAATTTTTTTTTAATTAAAAAAAATGTTTTTTTTAAAAAAAAAATTAAAAAAAATATATTAAAAAAAAAAAAAAAAAAAAAAAATCGGAAAAAACTGGGGGTGGCCGAGCCACCCCCTTGGCAATTTGGGGGTGGCTCGGCCACCCCCTTTGGCCATGGGGGTGGCCAGGCCACCCCCATCTGGCCGGATGGGGGTGGCCGAGCCACCCCCTGGGCACCAGGGGTGGCTCGGCCACCCCCTTGGGCCCCAAGGGGGTGGCCGAAACCACCCCCGGTTCCCACTGGGGGTGGCTCGGCCACCCCCATGGAGCCTTGGGGGTGGCCGAAACCACCATTGGTACCCCCTTGGGGCCCAAGGGGGTGGCCGAGCCACCCCTGGTGCCCAGGGGGTGGCTCGGCCACCCCCATCCGGCCAGATGGGGGTGGCCTGGCCACCCCCATGGCCAAAGGGGGTGGCCGAGCCACCCCCAAATTGCCAAGGGGGTGGCTCGGCCACCCCCAGTTTTTTCCGATTTTTCTTTTTTTTTTTTTTTTTTTTTTTAATATATTTTTTTTAATTTTTTTTTAAAAAAAAAACATTTTTTTTAATTAAAAAAAAATTTTTAAAAAAAATTAATATATGTGCCACGTGTCGACGTCTGATTGGTCCACGTGTCCAGTTTAACGGTCAACTAACGGTCGGACTAATTTGGTCACTTATCAAAACCACAGGGACCTCCTGTGATAAAAATGAAAACCCAGGGGGGAAAAAATAAAGTTGTGAAACCCTAGGGACTAATTTAGTATTTAACCCTTAAAGAAATTGGATCCATGCATCAAGACAAAAATAAAGAGGGCACCTATGAAAGGAAAAAAGGTAGCACCAGGGCTACCTCTGTAAAGTGATGCGACCGATTGAGGTGGATTTGAATGGGTAGAAGACACCAAAAATTGCATATTTCCGGAATGGAAAGCTGCATGTATTGTTGAGATTGATTTGAATGGGTAGGCAGTGAAGGTGAAAGGGTATTAATAAGGGAAGAGGAAGACTTAAAAGCAGTCTCATTCATATGCTGCTGCTCTCCATTTATTTCTCTTCTGAGCTGGAGTAATGGTGCAGCTCACTGCTTTGGTGGGGGGGTCAATTGAATATTGGAGCTTCTTTCTGCTTTAAACTAGGGTTTCCAAGTCTAAATTTACTCCTTCACATGGTTTGGTTGCCAGCTCGGGGACAAATATTCAAGGGAAATTTATACTCAGCAGGAGAATAGGTGCAATAGTTACTCTCATGGATGAGATTTGGTGAAATAGTTACTCTCAAAATATGTGATATACGACGACTCTGTTTGTCTTTTTATGGTATGAATATTACACGAAGTGATCTTGTCTTGAAGGTTCCTGACCCGTCAATTCACATGGTACTGGATTTAACTTGCTTTAAACATTCAACATGTATCTCCACCCAACTAAATAAAACCTCTACCTATTCCAGCTCAGGGTTTTTTTTTTTTACTTGATTTTTGAATGGAAGATTGCAGTTTTCTTGTGTGTGTATATATATATATATATATATACACATTATTTATTCGTGTTATTCGTTTTAAATTAAAATTAGCAACTAGCGATATAAATGAGAAGTATAAATAGAAGGAAGAAAAAAAATTCACATAAGATTGTCCGTTTCAAATAGATCTTGAATTTCACAAAAATTTAGTTAGCTTAAGAGTTGAAGATGTGGGATTCATGACGTACTTCAAATCACAAATAAATCCCGCATTTTAGGCTGCTTGAAGCATTTGAGACTTACAATTCTCCTTTCTTAAGCTACTCAAAATTTAACACAAAGTTAGACAACCTTTGATCATCATCCAACAACAAAACCCTACATACAAGTTGTGAATCAAAAACGCGTTATTTACTTTTTTATAATTGCGATTAGAATATAATTAGCCATCTAATTTTTTTTTCTTTTAGAGTAACGCTAAAAGTATTATAACTTTTATTATAAAGTTATGTTCAAATTGATGTGGTAATCTATAAATGGTAAAATAATTAAGCAAAAAATATATTTTATCCTTTTTTTTTTCTTAAATAATTTCAACAATTATTAACCTTATAATTAGAAAAAAAAAAAAAAAAAACACACACACACACATTAATATATTTGGACAAAAAAAACGTACTACTTTTGGCAGATATGGTAGAATAAATGCGAGGAAGAAAGAACAGAAAATATTCCTTGAAGGTCACCAGTCAGCAGGCCATGTGTCATGCAGGTGGGTCGCTTTCGTGTATATATTAATGAGCAACATAGACAACTCAATTGTCTTACGCAGTACAAAAGTCTTCAAACTCACCTCCTACACACCAACCTGCTTTTCCTTTAAGCTTGCCTCTACGCATGCGCCCATGTGGTCCAATTAATGTACGTCGATTTTTCCTTACGTAGTTCTAAAGCCAGTCATGTTTTTTTTTTTTTTTTTTAAGGGAAAATATCAAATTAATTTAGTTTGTGCAATTTCAATTTAGACACTAAATTTTAATTTATAAGTTCCAATCTCAACTAATTATTGAATTAATTAACGGTATATTACGTTAAACCAATCAATTAATTTTACGTAGCTCTCGTTTGACATGTAATGTACTAACTATATGTGCTACATAACATAGTTATTTTAAGAGTAATGTTATATTTCACAACTATTACATAGCGCTGACATGACAGTTCCAACTAACCTTTAGAATTTAGATTAGTCCTTATTTTTAAAGAAGAAAAATCTAAATATTGATTGTAATTATTACATCAATATTATGAGATAATTGTGAAATATAAATGTGGAGATCTAATTCTTCTGTTAGCTCTAGTTCTAGTTTACCACCTGACGTGGTTAATTTTGAACAATTTTCTGTTGAATGTGATAATGATTTTAAATTTGATAAATGGAATATCCCCAAGCTTTCTGCTAAAGATGTTTGTACTACTTCTTGGTTAAAATCTTCTTTTAAAACTGAATATTCTGTTAAAACTATTGAACAAACATTTGCTATTTCGGGTAATAATCAAACTATTACCTTGTTTAATAAGAAATCTGCTAATGATTCTCTTGCTAAAGGTTATGCAAACTTCCTAAGCATGTCTTTCCTAGACGCAAAACTATCCACACATACCCTTGGCCTAACACACAGTTCCTTCTTCACGCCATATATATATATATATATAAGAAAAACATTTATAATATTTTAAATTTATTATAGTATAATTATAATTTAAAATAATTATGTCACGTGGCACTTACTGCATGTTTATTCTTGTCAAAGAATGCTGCGTGGCATTAGTTGATTGGTCTAATATGACATACCATTAATTAATCAAAGGGTTAAATACTTTTTTGCTCCCTATGGTTTAACAATTTTATTTTTTACCCCCTCGGTTTTATTTTGTATCATAGATGGTACTTCCATCTAAATTACGTCTAAAATTTGACGGAAAGTCATGTCAGTACCATTAGAAAATTGACGCGTGTCCATATATTAATTAAAAATATAAATTTTTTAAAATTAAAAAAAAAAAAAAATACAGGGGAAAGGGGTGGCTCCTGTATTTTTCTTTATAATATTTTTATTTTAAAATTTTTATTTTTATTTTTAATTAGTATATAGACATATGTCAATTTTTTAATGGTACTGACGTGGCTTTCAGTTAAATTTTGGGCAGAAATTAGACGAAAGTATCATTTCTGTTTTTTGTGATTATTGAGGTATCATCTGTGATACAAAGTAAAACTAATGGGCAAAAAATAAAGTTGTTAAACCAAATAGGGTCAAACGTATTTAATCCTTAATTGAATGGTAATTACTTGATATTTTTGTGAGTCTCTGCTTTCTTTTTCAATGGTGCCTTGTCCACTCTCTTTATTATAATCTGATTGGGCAATTTATACCCTTGTTAAGTGCAACTTCTTTGAGTCATCTTCTTCCAAAGTAGCGCATTCTCTGTAAAAGTTTGATCAAACTACAAAAGCCTGCAAATTCACCAAACAAAAGAGAAAGAAAAAGAAAAGAAAAAAAAAAAGTGATCGAAAAGGGTACTCTTGGTTTCAGTTCTTCAGCTCACATTCAACAATGGCAGACCTCGAAAAAGATCCAAATTCAATTAAACTCAAGTTCCTGAAGCTTGGTTATCACTGCTCAATATCCAACGCCATGTATCTCTTGATTCCGCTCCTCACCCTGTTTTTTGCTCATCTTTCTGCAGAAGATTTTGTTCATTTCTTCAGCCACCTCAAGCTCATCCACATGCTGATCATTACAGTAGTAATCCCTGCAACCATTTACTTGATGGGTCGTCCAAGAAAAGTTTACTTGTTGGATTTTTCATGTTACAAGCCCGACCCGACTCTAATCTGCAGCAGAGAAACGTTCATGAAAAGATCAGAGCTCACCGGGAGTTTCTCTGAAGAAAGTTTGGCGTTTCAGAAGAAGATCCTGGAGAGGTCAGGGTACGGCCAGAAGACATATGCCTCGAAATCCCTGCTGGATGTCCCGAGGAACATGAGCATTGAGGAAGCGAGAAATGAGGCGGAGATGGTGATGTTTGGAGCCATTGACGAGTTGCTGGCAAAAACAGGGGTGCAGTGTAAGGATATAGGGATTCTTGTAGTGAACTGTAGCATCTTCAATCCAACCCCGTCCTTGTCTGCCATGGTTGTCAACAGGTACAAGCTCAGAGGGAACATTTTGAGCTATAATCTTGCTGGGATGGGCTGCAGCGCTGGACTTATTTCTGTAGACCTTGCCAAACGCCTCTTGCAGGTCATCTCAACTCACTATATACACGTCATTTCTAACAATTTTAAATGTTTAACTACATGCAATTTTACTAAACGCTTAACTGTGTTTTTTAAAATAGCGTTTTCAGATCATCATACGTTTTAAAGTCGTTATTTTTAGTGAAAATTTCACTTAATTCGATCTCATGGATTGTCATCATTTTTGCATTGTCCTCTTTAAAGTTCAATTTCTCTCAATTTAGTATATTGAATTTTGAATTTTTTTCAATGTCCCAATTCTATTATAATTTTTTATTAAATTCCAACAAAATTCCCAAAATACCCCATTTGTTTTAGGAAAAAAAAAACAAAAAATAAAAATTACAAAGATTATAGCGTTGGTATGAATTTAACGGTATTTACAAATATATCCGTGCCTCAATCTTTGCCAAAAAAAAAAAATAATAATATTTAAAAAATTAAAAAAAAAAACAGGGATATTTTGAGAATCTTGTTGGTATTTAACACAAAATTCTAGTGGTCGGGAGATATTGAAAAAATTAAAAATTTAATACACTAAAATAAGATGTTTTGAACTTTATGGATGACATTACAAAAAAATGTGACAAATCGAAAGGGTAAGTTTTTAAGTCGCATGTTTTGAAATGATATTGCTCTTGATTTAACCTTTCACCATGTAATTATCATGATCAGGTGCAACCGAACTCCTATGCCCTAGTGGTGATTAAGGCATTCATCCGAATTTAAAATTATTTACAAAAATCTCCATGCCTCAATCTTTGCACCCAAAAAAAAAAAAAAAAGGTATTTTGGGAATTTTGTTAAAATTTAACGAAAAATTCTATCTAATAGAAGACATTGAAAAAAATTCAAAATTCGATATATTAAATTGAGACGTTTTGAACTTTAGGATGAACATTATAAAAGTTGTGGCAATTCAAAAAAGTAAGTGAAGTTTTCTTATTTTTAAGTAGCACGTTTTGAAATTACAAAACCAACCGTATGAATATATGATTACATTAATGCTCTTGATTTAACCTTTCACCATGTAATATTTGATCAGGTGCAACCGAACTCCTACGCCCTAGTGGTGAGCATGGAAAGCTTGACTCTGAATTGGTATTTTGGCAATAACCGATCAATGCTCATCACAAATTGTCTCTTCCGCATGGGTGGGGCGGCGATCCTCTTATCAAACCGATCAACTGACCGCTGCCGATCAAAGTACCAACTCATTCACACCGTTCGCACGCATAAGGGAGCAGACGACAACGCTTACAACTGCATTTTACAAAAAGATGACGGCGCCGACGCAGTCGGCATTGCCCTCTCCAAAGACCTGGTAGCCGTGGCCGGCGAAGCCCTTAAAACCAACATCACAACTCTGGGTCCGTCGGTGCTTCCCATGTCCGAACAACTCCTCTTTCTGGCGAACTTGGTCGGAAGAAAGACGTTGAAGATGAAGATAAAACAATATGTTCCGAATTTCAAGCTGGCTTTCGAGCACTTCTGCATACATTCAGGTGGGAGGGCGGTGGTGGAGGTGGTCGGAAGGAACCTCGGACTCTCCGAGTGGCATTTGGAGCCGTCGAGGATGACTCTTTACAGGTTTGGGAATACTTCCAGTAGTTCTGTGTGGTATGAGCTGGCTTACTGTGAGGCTATGGGCCGGGTCAAGAAAGGCGATCGGGTATGGCAAATTGCATTCGGGTCAGGATTCAAGTGCAATAGTGTTGTGTGGCGTGCATTGCGAACCGTTGACCCGGCAAAGCAGAAGAACAATAATCCGTGGATGGATGAGATTCACGAGTTTCCTGTTCATGTGCCTGAAGTTTCACCTATTGCTATGTAAATCTTATTTCCCAATTCCCATGCAATATATTATCTTTTTATTATATTTTTTTATTTTCTAAAGTTGATGTAACTTTTAAAATTATTATTGAACTAGAGGGATTTAGTTCAATGGTAATTTTAAAATTCATATTAACTTTAGAATAATATAAGGATGATAAAGAGATAGTATATATATATATATATAGTATTACTCAATATGTAAACCCTCTATAGATATGTATGCATGTATCTTATATATGTAAAACCTAATTAACATTTCCTATAATCTTAGGGCTTCCTCGTTACAAATATCATAAAGGCCACTCACCCGTCTTATAATTTTCAATTTTGAGAAAAAATCAAAATTAGTTCTTGAGTTTTCAATTTCAATAATTAACTTCTTGGATTATTCACGTTTTTCAAATTGATCATTCAATTAGACTACTTAAGGAGAGGGATGGGGACCATCCAGGCTCCATCCCCCTCCCTAGAGTTACTCTAGGAAGGCTAGCACCATCATACCTCTCAGGTGGGAGGTTGGTTAAGCCACCATTGAAAGCCTCGTGGAGGTAGTTTAAACCATCCCTCCAAGTGATAGGATGGTCTAGCCACCCTAAAATTCTCCTTTGAGATGGCAGGGACTCCAAGCACAATTATGATTGTTTCGACAGCGTGTGATAGTGATGTAGATCGAGGGACCTAAAGGGAGGTTTTTGGAAGTCATGTCCAGATATGGGTTTAGCTTGTTTGGACACGCCATCGATTGAAGGAGTTCTTGGAACTCGCGTCCGAACACGGAGGCTAGCCGTCTGAACACCTCTATGTTAATTATGCACATTTTAAGTGTCTGTTCGGACAGGGGTTTGTCCCATCCAGCTTCATAGGATTACAATTCTAATTCTAATCAGTAGTTTTATTAGGTTTATGAGTCTTTGGGCTATAAATACATGCTTATAGCCTCTAGAAACGCATATTTAGAATATTAATGTGTTTGTTTAATAAGAATTAGTTAGAGTTGAGTTTTTTCTTTGTTTTCCTTCAAAACCTAGAGAGTATCTAGCTTTTTAATAATATTTCTTAGATCATTTGATAGAATCAAGATCTAAAAATATTTATCCGTTGCTTAATGTTGTTATTCGCTGCAGTCTACTAAGTTACACTGCATCAGATAGTAATCAGAAATTGAAGATTGAATGTAAAAGGTAATGTATGAAGAGAGAAAATTAACGAAAAACGAAATAAGGAAGAGAAAACCCTAACCACCCCCAAACAAAACAAAGAATAATTATCAACTTGGAATTAAGAACTAAGCCACCAAATCGGGCTTAAATAGTTGAAGCAAACCGACTTTTTGACGAAAGTGGAAAAATTTGTAATTACTAAACAAAATCAAATTGCAAACATAAATAAAGATTCTACAAAAAAGCTGGCGAAATTCGAAAATCAAAGCCCTACTACAACGATAAAATAAATATTTTATAAAATGACTAAAAGGTAACTTAAAATAGTGATTCAAAGGAAGACAGCGGGCTTTGGGCTAGAAAACAACCATCATCGGTGGTCACGACGTGCGCACCAAAATAAAAAGCTTTCTAAATTAGGGGTTCATGTGCAATTTTAATAATTATAACTAAAGTTATGCCCAATTTATCGTCTGTGATGCAATATTGCCTCAATTATACCTCATTCTATTGATGTTTGTCAATTATTGTCAATGACGTGGCAATTTGAACAATGGCATCACATTGACAAGTGTGACACGATAAACTATTTATGTGGGCTTTGGGCCCTTAATTATTTTATTTGAATAGCATAAAATCTAAGGACTAATTTCTCTCTTTTGTCTCAAAGAGGTAACTTAATTGACAAGGATCACGCTTAATGAAGCGGAGGTTATTAGTTCGAATCTCCTTCTTATACAAACATATAAAAATAAAAAAATAAAAAATAAAAATTTCTCTTTTCTATTATATTTTATAAAAGTGTTGGTTTTGAGATTTGAAATTCCAACCATTTGACAAATACTGGAGCGATGGAGTCATGGAAGGCTCACTTCCTCACTGGGCTTCAACAACCTAAGCCTTGGCCCATTCGTCCCATTTACCATTGCGGCCTTAATTTCATTTCAAATATATATATATATTGCAACTTGCAAGTGTCCTCAAAGTTGAACAACCTTTTTTTATGCTAAGCCCATTAAGGTATTGACTATGCCATAGTCTCCAGCCAACTCCAAGAAGCTCTAAACCCGTATCTGTAATTAACAAATATACCCTTTTCTTTTTTAAGAAGAAAGAAGCGGTAAATTCTCCTTTAAAATCGTGTAATTCTAAAAAGAGAATTTAATAATAATCAAGGTTAATGATGATTTTTTTTTTTAACGAATTATCTTTTCATTGATATAACAATTAAATTAGGTAAAATGCTTTGTACAATCCTAAAGTTATGATTTGAAATCTTCACAACTCAAACATTATTTATGACATACACAATAGCCTCTTGAGCTATTATAAGACAATATCTATGAAAAGTAACAGTTTCTAACAATTTTAGATCTACAGCAAATTCTAACGAATCATGTCTCTATCCGCTGTCAGGTCTTTAATTCTCTAACTTTTTATTATTATTATTATTATTATTTTTTATTTTTTATCTCCGCTATTAGTGCTTTATCAATCGCAATCCTATTCACTATCTTTACCATAGTGACAATTCTTTTTTATGCTTAATAACTTCTCTGTCATCGGTCTATGGTTTGTTCTTAGAAAATGAATTATAAGAAAACAAAAGACCGACTGAAAACCAATTCCGTTATTCTTAAAGATTTATGAAAATAAAACCTAAGAAAACGAATAAATTTTTACCCCATTGATCGCTACTAAAAGCAGATCTAGTGCGAATACGTTCTTATTTAAAAACAACAAAAATACAATAACAAAATCCAACAAACCCTCATGCATTCCACACGCCACCGCCGGCCAGTCATACGCCGCTAGAAAGCACCCCGAGCACCGTTGACACACGCGCTGTGGTCGATCTACAGTGGAGGCGGGAAAAAGGAGGGGCAATCGGGCAAGGGGGAAGGAGAAAGGGGGCGAAGAGGAGGGAGTCGTAACTCTCCCTCCCCACTCTACTATGCTCTCTTTCTAGGGTTTGACGACTCTCGTTGCATTTCCAATTGCTAGGTGATAAATTTTAATCGTTAATGATGATTTTATAAGCCACATCATTCTTAGAGTGACGCAAGGGAAACACGAGAGTGACTTGTAGCATTACTCTTAAAAACTCAATTTTTTTAAAAGAAATAAAAATAATAAAATACTGATTATTATAAGTATTGTACCCCTCCCATTTTTTGAAATATCTTGAACGGTTCAGAGCAAATTATATACTTTTCTGCCAAAGTGGCTGTTGTACTGACCTACATGTTTCAGCACTCAGATAATATCCATCCGACAACAACAACAACAACGCAATGGCAATGGGGGCCTACAGATCCCCATTTATATCTTCAGATTTACTGCCATATACCATGCACTGAAATTTGAAATAAATAAATAAATAAATGTTGATGGGTGGGAAGAGGTAAGGAATAGGGATGGGATTTCCGGAATAATTTATTCACGAAATTCAGGTAGAAAATAAGAGATTAAGTTGTGGAGTCTGAGTCCGAATAAATATGCCTCGCACCGTTTCTCTTATTTTCGGTCCAAATTCCATAAAATTTGGACAATGAATTTCAAAGAATCCCATCAAAAGGACAGTTTACGTGTATGTAATTGTAACCCAACAAACCAAAAAAAAAAGAACTATGAAAACGATGTGTTTTCTTAAACACATCATACACATGGTTTTTCAATTTGTCAAAGGAAGTCATCATCTCCATCGCTTTTGTACTTTTGCACATCGCGAGTCTCATTTGTGGCATGATTAGCGTGGCTAATTGTAGTGGTCTTTTCTCGGATTCTCTTTTTTTTTTTTTATTATTTTTTTTTATATGCTCATGCAAGGAGGAGAAAGAGAATTTAAATTAGTAATCTCTGTTTCATAAAGCGTGATCTCCAATTCATTGAGATACTTTTTTTTTTAATCAAAACGGGGGAGGGGGAAATTCTCGGATTCAATTGCTCAAATGGGTTTATGCTTTCACCCATTTATTATCTAACAATTAAAATAACAAAATTATTGATTTTATTTTATTTTTGTCTTCTTTAGCCAAACTTTACTTAAAACTCCATAACTACTACGCATTTTTAAAAAAACCTCCCCAAATTTAAAAAATTCTAAATTTCACCCCCATTAACTTTCATTTTAATGCAATGTATCACTTCCATCAAATTTTAAACGTTAAAAGTGATCAAATGCCCTTTATACCCCCCCTTATTTTTTTTGTAAAATTTAAAATTTACCCATAATTTCAAATTAAAAATTAAATAACAAAAACGACAAAATTGAAGGGTAATTTAATCTTTTTAGTCATTTCCATCAAGAGTTAACAACTGAATTTGACATAGAGAAATAAATTGAATCAAATTGAGAGTTTGATAGTCGAGAAGTTTCCCTTTTTCTTTTTTAAAAGACATTTTCAAATGGTGGAGTGCAAGGAAACATGTTCCACATGCCAATACCAACAAAAACAAAAAGGTGAAATATAAAATAAAACAAGGGTGACAAGGCCCCCGCTATTATTGCACTCCATCTCGTCTTTTTCTTAGGACTGGGATCCATCCTCTTTGGACTGGAGGGATCCACTCCTTGTTATTGCAGGGACATAATTGTCCCCAAAAAAATCCCCCCAGTCCGTTTCCAAATGCTTTTTCTTGACACCCCCAACACAACTGCTCCACATTTGTACTACAACTTCTGCTCAAATTCTCATATCCTCCTCCTCAGTTCAATGGCAGGAGCTCTTCTCCCCCTTAATGGCAGTGCTCTGCCGAGATCAACTGCTCGCCGGCCATGTCCATCACTCCCTCACAGGCCTATAGCGGTCACCATGTCCCAAAATCAATCCTACTGGGCCTCCATCAACGCTGAAATCGACGCCCATCTCAAGCAGGCCATTCCTCTACGGCCTCCACTTGAAGTCTTCGAGCCCATGCACCACCTGGCCTTCGCAGCCCCACAAAACAACGCCCCGGCCTTGTGTGTTGCGGCCTGCGAGCTCGTCGGCGGCCGCAGGGACCAAGCCACGGCAGCGGCGTCAGCACTCCACCTCATGTACGCGGCTTCCTTCGCCCACGAGCAGCTCCCACTAACAGACAGGCCCAGGCCCACGACCCAACACGCATACGGCCCAAACATAGAGCTTCTAATCCCAGATGGCATGACGCCATTTGGGTTCGAGTTGTTGGCTAAATCCGGCGACCCAGCCCAAAACAATTCTGGCCGTATTTTGCGCGTGACGATTGAGATCGCACGCACCATGGGCTCGCAAGGAATGGTGGATGGACAATACCACGAATTGGACCGCCCCCAATCTGACGACATCGGGTGGATTGAGCACATGTCCAAAAAAAAGGAAGGCGGGTTTTACGCGTGCGGCGCCGCATGTGGGGCAATACTAGGAGGGGGAAGTGAGGAGGAAATAGAGAAGCTAAGGAGGTTTGGGCTCTATGTGGGGATGATACAAGGAATGTTACATGGGGTTGGAAGAAAAGAGAAGGGTTTAGCAAAAGTGGTGGAAGAGCTAAGAAATTTGGCACTCAAGGAGTTGGAGGAATTCAAGGGAGGAAAGGTTGAGGCAATTGCTAGCTTTGTGTAAGGTTAATTAGGGGGCTTGAGGTTGGTGTTGATGTGAGGACATGGGGCAAGGCCTTGTAATATGTCAAAAACAAAACTTAGAATGTATTGTGAAATTTCTTGTCCTCAATGTTTTCTGCCTAGAATTTCTTGTGATTAGTGTGGCTTTCTTTGTTTTGTCCTAAGATCTCTTTCTTTCCCATTTTTGTGATCCCTATGAATCTTCCAAGGTACAGTCTTTAATAATAATGTCAGAACGTGCGTATAAAGGTCTCAAGATCCCACTTGTGTCGTAGTGTTGTGATCTTTTTTAATAATATTTTATTTTGTTATATTTAACAGTATGCATAATATTATAAGGAATAGTCTTGACTTCTTCCAGAACCCTCCTCCCAAAATATTTTAATTTTTTCTTAGCGTATTTGAGGTCTTTTTAAACCATATTACAATGACCCCTTCAAAAAATTTCAATATAATCTGGTCTCTTTAGATTTAATATTCTAGTTCCATCGTTGGACTATTACACCATTTAAAAATTTCAAATAACGTGGCAATATATTCAATTATGTATTTTACGAAGAAAACATGTGCTTGTAACAGTCATAGCACTCGTACAATTCTCTTACGGCTTTTGAGATATATCAGCATCTTGACTGGAGCTAAAAGTCGTAAGCATTTAATACTCTCAAATACCTTCCAATTCCACGTGGAGATGTGTCAAAAATCATAAGAGTTGTAAAAAAAAATTGCGGGTCTAGCAATTTTTTTGTCTTTTAATGAAAAATAGATGCAACCAAATGTTTTTTTTTTTTTTTTTTGACATGTCCCAAGAGATAGTTCAATCGGATGTGAACTACGATTCATGAAGCAGAGGTCACAAATGCATAATAACATTTAGTTCACAACCAAATGTTATTATGCATTTGTTTGCAAATGGTAACTGCCAAATCGCCAACGGACAAATTTTCTCACTAATTAAAGAGAATAAAATTTAGTAAGAAATGGCAATGACATTGGAAACTAAAGACAAATAAGATATAATTTAATTAATCACCCATAGAAGGTCAAGAATGGTGTACTAATTAAATTATTAAACTGTTAACAACATAATTAAAGGTGGTTTAAAGTTTTTTTAAAAAAAGTTGCTTTCTATCGTGGCTTCTCTAAAATATTCATTTTCGGTCTAATGATCACCATTAAATGGAAACTCATCTCACCATTTTTTTAATGGAAGAAAAATACAAATGAAGTTGGTGCCATGTCTCTTTCAAAACTTTCAATCTTTTTGTTGTTGATTGTACGTGGTTTCTGGGCTGTGACCAGGAGCTCAGATTGGCACCATGGCTAGACTGTTTACTAAGCCCAAGTCCAATCACAAAATGGAGTCTTTGAAGCAAAATCACGGAAAAATAGCGGTTTGAAGACATTATGTAAACGTGTTTTTAAAAGCGCACGATTTAAAGACGAAATCGTAATTTTAACAAACGTTTAATTATATTTTTATTAATTACATTTTGAAATTTGCTACTCTTCTTTTCAAATTGCACGGCGTTTTTTCAAATTGCACGTCGCAAATCCAGACGAACGGTAGTAATAATTTGGGTCAAGGCTTAAGTAAAGGGAAAGTACGTTTTGTTGAATTATTATAAGTGAAATATCTTATTTTATAATTTGATAATCACTAATCATCACTATTGTAGTTTTCATTCTACCTAACATATAAGGGTTTCACCATATGTTACCTCATGTACACGTCCATCCCATGGTCTTCACAAAATATCATGCTTTTTTCTTAGATTCTCATGCTTATTTACTCTTCCTTTCTTTCTCTCTCTCTCCCCCTCTTTCTTTCCCACTTTCTTGCACATAAAAAAATATTTAAAAAATAAAATAAAAAGTAGAATAAAGAATCTATTTGAGTGTATATAAAAAAAATAAGTAGTTAAAGTATAAATTTGTACTTTTTCAATAGCTATTTTGGCTACTCATGCTAGAAATGCTCTTACTGGTCACACTAAAAATAAAAAAATAAAAAAATAATAAAAAAGTTAAAGTAGTTACTATGCTGGACACAAAAAATAACTCATAATAGTCAGATTTTAGCTATTATAGAAAATTATTTGCATATTTTACTGGAGATGCTCTAACATCCCAGTTAATAATGCTTAAATACTTTATTCCCCCCCAAAAAAAACAATAATGTTCAGAGTATTTTATATATAAGATAATAGAGAGATAGAGATAGAGATAAAGATTGTGGATAAAGATTATATATAAAAATAAAAATAAAATAACATTTTAAAAAAAAACTAAAATATTGTAAATATTATTAGTATTAGGAATAGTTAGTAATTAACTTATACACGTGCAAAAAAAAAAAAAACGTAGAGAACAGAATTGAATATCCACTATATTTTATATTTTAGGAGTATTTTTGTCTTTTTTACTTTTTTAGGAATAAAAATAATCCTCCACTATAACTAACTAGATATTCTCCAGTTCAAAACTTTAAATGAACTTAGGAGGATCCTAATTCAAAATTTTAGTTATTAGACAAATTAATTTTTAAAAATACGTAAGTATTTGGGAAAGTAGTAAAGTTGTGATTCAACTTTTAAAATAATGTGTTTTAAAAACGTAATCTCGTAAATATTTTCACATTTTTAAATCGTAAATATTTTTTCTCAAATAAGATAATTTTTACAATTTATTTACCAAACACACTCTATCCAAAAGCCTATCAAGTTTTAAAATTTAAACGCAATCCCATCCTAAAACCTTTTTAAGAAATCCCAAACCTAAACTACCACGATTTTGATGGGTCTAAAAATCTGCCAAACCCATCAAACTACCACCATCACTAATACAACATGATTCAAAAGTTAAACTCAAAAGAGGGAGGGGTTTAACCTTGAATGAATCGGATTACGATGCCAATAACTTGATTTTCAATTGTTAGACTATATAATCCTGGTCAGATAAGCGTTCGAGTAATTCAAACAAATAATGAGCAAGTTAGGTCATACAAGGCAGCCCATTACATATGCAATTAACCGCCTTATTGCACGGATCTAAAATGTTGGTCTTTGACACGTAACGGATCTTGAAGTAACATTTGCACATTCCCTAACCAAATCCTATCTAAATTTTCTCTTCACAAAAAAAAAAAAAAAAAAACACACTTTTTGGGCAAAGGTGCCATGGGAATGGGGAAGGATCAATTGCCTTTTCACATTAGAATAAATTTTTCATACCCTAAACACAAAGCAGAAGACAACCTAAGAGTCTAAGACTAAAGGAACCACCACAAGCCTGTATGCTTTTAAAATCACAGAAATTGGAAATATAAATATAGCATGATGAATGCATGGCCATGGAGATCCCCCCTTTCTTCAGGGTGATTCAAGAAAACCAGTTTTTGTTAGAACAGCATTCCTGACTTTGCTAAGATCCCTCCCTTTGAGGGTTCTTCCAACACCTTCAAAAACAGAGAAGGAGGATATCTGACTTCTTGCAAGCCTTCTAGCAACCACTTCATGTGGGGGTAACTTGTAATTGTTGTCATCTTCATCACTGTCCTCACCCACATGCCCCCCATCATCATAATCATCATCATCATCACGATCAAGCCATGAAGAATTCTTGGAGGCCATCTTTGATTTCTGTCCAGAAATCTGTGACCAGTTTTGAATGTTGACAGGTGCTGATTGCTGAACAATTTTGGGTTCATGAGAGGAACTGTCACTGCAACTACTGCTACTTGTAGTAGCTCTTGGAATCATTCTTGTAGCACTTGGGAATGGCCTAGGAACAGAAACAGAGGATTCCTTGGATTTGTCAGCCATGGAGGAAGTTGAATTCCCTTCTGCTCTGTCTCTGAGAACAGCCCAAACATCTTCTTCCTCAAAGTCTCCATCTCTCAAGCATCTCCACAAACCACTGCTCTGCCTGACTAAACCATATCTATTCTCCATTGATGATTGATTTGCCTATAAACCCAAAAATCAAAATCAAAATCAAAATCAAAATCAATCATCTCAAAGTTGCTTGATTTACATATGGGTCTCCTCCATGTCCACAAAATTGTTTCACATAAACAAAACCAGGGAGACAGATTCAAAGATTACTTTAATGGGTAAGCTGCAAAAACCAAAAAGCAATTCGAATCTACCTTTCCTTGGATTGAGAATCTCCACAAGTCACAACCTTTCCCAGATTCTAAAGAGACATCTGCAACATGGGAAAGGAAAGTTAGTTCAAGGAAGACAATCAATTGCACGTCTATTTTCCTCCTTCCTAGTTTCTTATGTATTCTCGCTTTCTCCTCATTTTCTAGGATGTTTCTTCTTCTATAGTCATATTCGTGGTATCTTTACCTCAATGCGTTTGATGGGCGATTTTATGGAGAGCCAATAGACCCACAGAAAATGAAGTGCAGCACACAGGGCTTGAAAAAGAACAAGACAGCCCAGCCTTTTTGTCTCTTTAGAGATCTCCAATTTGGTGGGTCTTCAACTTCATGTATTTCACATTTGGTCCCTTTGGTAAGCCTAACTTTTGGAATCTAGAAAGGGCAGTGATTATGATACTTTTTTCACTCTCTCCCCTTTGAAATTTTGTTTGATTAGAAGAATCTAAATGTTGAGATGAGAAATCAACAGAAAAAAACGAAGGAGAAGGAGAAGAAGAAAATCAAATGGCAGAAAAAGGACATAAAAGATGTGAAACAACTCGGGTGACTTTTCTATCAGGAGATTTGAGAAAGATAATATGGGAGTTTTGATCGTCCGTATCCCATTTTATAATCACCTCCAAACGTGGGCTGTTTTGATAAAATAATAATAATATTTGCTTCCTTAGATTTGCTTTCCATTTTCTTTTGCTTCTGAGATTTGCTTTCCATTTTCTTTTCCCTTGTATTTATTTTAAAGCCTACTTGTGACTGCTACACAGATTTGGTTGCCAGGAGCATGAATTTGAAATTTCAGCAAACATTGTACTCTAAATTATATATTTGTAGGAAAATACTAAGTGTTCTTTTAATGTTCTCTTGGTGTCCTTTCAATTGTGATGTAACTTTTAAAATTACCGTTGAATTTGAGATTATCATTATTGACTTTTAATCTATTGGTGATTGTAACAGTCACATCACAGTTGGGTGGACATCAAGAGAACACTAAAAGAACACATAGAATTTCCCATATTTTTATTATCAGAAATGTTACACATATTTCACATTTTTTACTTTTTAACGTAACAGTAAAAATTGTCATTAGATGTTACATGTATTTTTATTTGTTATTTCATCTAATAATGATTTTCATTGCTACGTCATAGAGTAATTATTTACGTGGCACTTCTTATTAATTATTTGATTAATTACATTGGGTAAATTATGGCTTCTTTTTCTTCTTTTTTTTGGCTAAGTTTACATGTAGCCCAGCATTATTTTTAGGAAAAATTATTCAATCAAACCCTGACTTTTGAGACTTTATTAAATCATTCTATAAGTTTCTGTTTTTATCATCTAATATCAAATCATTTTCTATCCAATTACATATAATTTTTTTTTTAATTGACTCCATATAAAATTACAATGATGTCATTTTCCAAAAAAGAAATAAAAAATCAAGAGTGTCGCCCTCCTCCACCAGCCACCATTTTTTCCGGGGCGACTCCAACCCCTCTTTTAGATGTACGTGGTGGTTGCAAACGACCCTCTAATATTTTTTTATTTTTATGGACAATGGCATAATTATACTTTTATACGAACTCAGTAAGTAAAAAAAAAAAATTAACATAATTTTCGTAGAATTGAACCCAACGACTGATTTGATTTGATGATAATGACAAACTCATTAAATCGCTAAAGAATTTACTGAAATCACAAAACTTAGGTATTGATTTTCTTACTTCTACATTGAATTGTAAAACATCTATGTATAGTTAAAATATCTCCCTAGATGAATTTGGGACAGGATAGGATAGAAAAGATATCTATGTAGAAAGCACATTGAGTGTCACCATGTTTTTACCAAAACAGATAATTTAAAAAAAAAGAAGAGAAAAGAAAGCATATCTATGTAGTGTACTAAGAGCCTGTTTGGAATTGCGTTTGAGAAATAGAGTTTTTAAGTAAAAAAGAGTTTTTGGACAAAAACTTCATTTTTAAGCTTTTGCCAAAAATGTTTTTTTAGCTATTTTTAAGCTTTTTAGACCATTAAAAGCGTTTTGAATTTTTTTACCAAATGAATACTTTTTTCTTTAAACGGGCTTTTTGAGTATTAAAAGCACTTTTAGACTCTTCAAATATAATTCCAATCATGTCCTTAGATGAAATAAAAATGAATTTTTAATATCTTAATGGGAAAAGTTTAATGGGTTTGTAGGGCATGATCTCAGTGATGACAAAATTCTTCTGTTGAATGTAAAAATGATTAACTTTAAGACAAAAGCTGCTGATTGAAAAGGAATTCTTTCTTGGCAGTTCTTGTGTGACCCACGTGCAGTAATCAGAGCAGCCGCCATTCATCGTATTGGGCTATAATTTACAAAATGCAGAGAAAAAAACAGAGCAAATTTAAGGTTGGCACGACAAAACCAATCACATTTTTTTTTGCTGCTTCCACTAATTCACCCTCTTTTTTTCTTTCCTCTTTGATTACTTAAAAAAATAATTAAGCATGAGAATCTAATAAAATATTTTCCGGCTGATAAGGCTCTTACGAGAGAGGCGGCTGCGGGGCATGCAGTGGGGTCATGGTGCTTCCTGGGCTTCTGACCCCACTCGTTTGGCCGACACACACATGTTCTTATGCACACCACGTGCCAAAGTTGATAGTAAGTTAAAAAAAATAGATTAATAAAAGGAGTGGCTGAAGGGTGCTAAGCCGTGGCAGTCGGTTTGCGGTTGAATCACCTCTTTTGGATTATTCCGTCACTCTTTCGGTTAGAAAAGATGGTCTGGTTACTCTCAATGACCAACTAGGAGTAAGGTTGATAATTTGTGTTCGCACGTCGAGTTTAAATTGTATTGAGACATGCGTATAAAACTTTAATTAAATGGGGTTAGACTCCGTAACTATAATTTGAAATTTTGCATTGGGTTTACGAGTCTTGTCAAAAATCTTTAACTCTAAATGTCGATGCACGTCTATAAAATTAAATATATCAACCCTAATATAATTCATTTAATTGAACGAGTTAAACCCTATAACCGTAACACACTATGTTGTGATATGACTTATTTTTCCTCAAGTCATCGTGGGCCAGCTATATGTCTAATTCCTTTTAGTTTTTGGAGTTCTTGCCGACTTATAGTGCTCTACTCCTATGGTTTGGTTTTTCTTATATATATCAACTCTAATATAACTCATTTAATTGAAGGAGTTAAACCTTGTAACCGTAAAAGACTATGTTGTGATATGACTTATTTTTCCCCAAGTCATCGTGGGCCAACTATATGTCTAATTCCTTTTAGTGTTTGGAGTTCTTGCCGACTTATAGTGCTCTACTCCTATGGTTTGGTTTTTCTCGTTTTACTGGATTTCTAATCCTTCTTGGCCTAGGAGAAATTGAAACCTACTTTGTGACCAATAAAAGAAGATCATGCTGCATAGCCACAGTAGGGAGAGAAACTTAGTATCCGCACATCTCATTAGGGTTTTCTCATTTTGTTGTGGTTTATGACACTTAGAGAATAAGAGAGTTTTTTCGTCATTTTTTTTTTCTCTTTTGTATTTTTCTCGTGTAAGAGTGAGATCTGAGTGTATTAGGGCTTTGGGTTTTGAGTGGTTTTCTTCCTACTTCTCTGTACTCCATCTTTTGTTAATGAATTTCCTCCATGTCGTCTCCGCCAGTGAATGTAAGTTTGTTAAGTCGAACCACTTACATCTTAGTGTTGCGTGTGATTGATCTATTTTTCTATTATGTTCTTTTTTGCTTCTTTGGGATCATGTATTTTAATTTCGTGCACAACACATTAATTTCGTTTTGGGCTCTTATCGAATTTGTGGTTTGTATTGAAATTGACAACCCTAATTTGTAGGTGGTCAAATGATTCGAATCACCCCGTAGCCAAAGAGTTGGTTTAGACTTTAAAGCATGTTTGAGATTACGTTTGAGAAATAGAGCTTTTAAATCAAAAAGCGTTTTTTTGGCAAAAACTTCATTTTTAAGCTTTTACCAAAGTTTTTTTTTGGCTTTTTGGACCCTTAAAAACGCTTTCAATTATTTTTACCAAACGAATATTTTTTTATTCAAACTGACTTTTTGTGTGTTAAACGCACTTTTAGGTCATTTGAACGTAAACCCAAATAGACATTTAGTCGCCTCTAAACCAACCCCCTTGTATGTGGGGCCGCCACCAATAATTACTTCTTAGTCTTTCTCTTTATTTGCTGTCATAATAATATAGGATGTTCATTTGAAATGAAAGGTTAAGGTAAAGTGTACTGCAGCCGATGCAATCACCCATAAGCATTGCACCGAAATCTCAATCATCCGCTATTAGTGGGGCTAAAGTCTGAACTAGTAGAACAGCTTGCCTTTTCTTATTCTAATCTTTTAGCTTTTTGACTCAGCATTATACAAGTGATGAGAAACAGAATCAACGACAATGAAACAAAAGAAGCAAATAAAATAAACATAGGCAACCATGAAAGGAAAAAACAAGATAGCTTTGAAGTTATAAGTTTGTTTTCAAGCACACATTGACATTGTTAGTGTGAACAACTGGTAGCTGATGACTCAGAATCAGAAAGAGATCTCTTTGATTCAATATATATTTTTTTTATTGAGTTTTTCTGGACTAGATTTGTTCTTGAAAAGAGAACCTTTTGTTCCTGTCAATGGCCATTGATGAGACGGGCTAGATTCATGTCACTGAGGCTGAATCTTTCAACAGTGAACCGCTTTAGAGAGGCGGCCATTGCAGTGGTGTGTCTTCATATTATATGGCTGTCATTCCGCAGCACAGTTGCCCTTATGGGGGAACTCATGCCACCCATTATTTCCCTTCGTTGATAGTGGGTTTGAAGAACACCACCTTTTTTCCACTGTAATTTGTACCTTCTCAATCACCCACACTATTGTAATATGAAACAGAATCTCGATTTGGATCCGATCGAGTGCGATAGTATGCCTTTTTGCATTATAATAGTTATGCAGGAACATGGGCGGCCATTCCATTCCACCTATCTCGGTAAGTGCTTGAGCTCACTTGTTCGGGCTTTTCGAACACTCATGACTCATCTAAACAAATTGAACCCGTCTCAATTCTCACATACATGAGATTGTCTTATTACAGCGTTGTATTAGATCTCAATCACCTAGATATTGAGATAAAGCAAGCAAAATTTGCAAAGGATTGAAATTGCGTGCAGTATTGCAGAAGTACTAATCTAAATAATTTATTTTAAATGAACGACACAAATTTTATCATACCGTACATATTAAGAACATAAAACTTTCACTTTTCCACTCATCCCCCATCTTTATCGTAGCATTACCATTATCAATCTCCCACCACCACAGCTATTGAATGTGGTCGGCCATCCTTTGGCTAATTTGAAATGGTCGAACCACCACAATAGTTTACAATGGCCAAACCTCCCGACGGCTATACAGGGTGATTCGGTCACTCTCAAAGTAGATAAAGTGGTCATCCATTTATACATATATATACCCAACTAATCATCCATTTATATATATATATATATATATATAATGATTAGTTGGGTATATATATATATATATATATATATATATATATATACCCAACTAATCATTCCGTACATCTTGCATATAAAAAATTGTTGAGCACTAAGAATGCCGGGCGCAGAAGGTCGGCCAATAGGCCTCCAACAACGCATGGATTTCATCCTTGTGGCATATCTCCTCTGCCCTCTATGGTCCATAGTCAAGATAGATGGCCCTGTCCCCTGCCTCTTTTCTTAATGCATTGGATTTTGTAAATCTTTTGAAAAAAAGAAGGAAAAAGCCCCACATTTACATTTGTCAGTCTCTACTTCTTAATGGTTAAAGCTTCGAAGTGAGCTTTTAGGTCTGATTAAAAACCTTCTCTGTAAACATTTTCTTTTGCTATTGTAAAATATATTATTAAAGTTGAATATTGTTAAATCACCAATCATCCTCTAAAAGTTTAACTTGTTAAGTAATAGTGAATTTAATTATTTAACTAATGTTTTAATATTTTTCTCTTATATAAGTTCAAAACTCTCAATTGAAATAGGAAATAAACTGTGTGAAGTTAGGGTTCAAACTCCATATCTTTATAGCGCAAGTAAATCTGTGATGTTCATTTTGCAGGCCGATACCAAAAAGGTAAACATGAGACATAGATAGGACTATTCACCATAGAAGGTGAGTAAATTTGATTATTCAGATACTCAACAATCTGGCAAAAAGGATTTATCTTTCTGGAGAATCAGATAGCCTATTTCACCAAATGATTGCCCTAACAAGTCTTCTAAATGAATTAAAGCTTCCCATACTCTAAGAGTGTAAGCCCCATTAAGAATTTCCCTTGTCATTGTTCTAAACTTTCCATTTTTGGGATTTAAGAAGAAGGAAAAGAAAAACTATTTTGAACTCCATAATAGATTTATGCTGTTTATTTGACAAATGCATATATCAATCAATCAGCAGAAAAAGAATGAGGTGATACAATAAACAGAAGGCACCATGATGTAGAACAAAAATGCAACATCTTTTTGGCTTGATTCCCCATTCTAGATCTTAAAGTTTAGAACAACTCCTGATATCATTCCACGAGAAATGTCTATCAAAGTGATGATTTTTGTAAGTCACAAAACTCTCACCAAAAAGAATATTTGATACAAGATAGGAGGAATGTCAATCAATCAAGCTGTCTTAGTGCCTCAGCCCCAGCAACAATCTCCAATAACTCACCAGTAATTTTGGCCTGCCTCGCCCGATTATAAGCCATTGAAAGAGTCTTCTTCAACTCCACTGCATTATCTGAAGCATTACTCATTGCATTCATCCTTGCTGCAAGCTCACTCGCCAGCGATTCCTGCAATGCCCTCAAAATCTGACTATTCAAATAAAGAGGCATCATGGCATCAAGAATCTGAACTGGATCCTGCTCAAATTGCAAAAGTGGTGAGAGGGCCTCCCTCTTTGTCCTCACACTATCCCTCTCCACAACCAACTTCCCCTCCTTCGTCGTCAACCTAAAGAACTCATCCTCCATGGCATCAACACACTTCCCATTCACATCAGAAACAACTCCTCTTGGTGACAATGGAAGCAATGTATGAATCACTGGATCACTCTTAATCAACGACACAAACTTAGCATACACAAGCTCCACCTTATCAACCTCTTCGGTAACAAATAGCGAAAAGACATCATCAGCAATGGCCTGAGCATCTTTTGTGGTAGGGAAAGTCCCCCCTTCAATAAACCTGTCCACCAATGCATCATCCCTCCGCCTAAAATAGGAATTACCCTTCTTGCCAACACTGATCACAGTGAAATCCAATCCAAGATTCTTCAATTCGGCCATCCGGGTCTCGGCTTTTTTGATAATTAAATTGTTGAAACCGCCACAGAGACCGCGGTCGCCTGTTATAACCACAATGGCAACTTTTTTCACAGGCCTAACATTTGTTAAAGGAACATCTATATCCTCTACTTGAAGCTGCTCATTGATATTATATAACATTTCTACAAGGGCCTCCGAGAAGGGCCGGCCATTGATGACCGCCTCTTGAGCTCGTCGGATCCTTGCAGCCGAGACGAGCTTCATGGCTTCCGTGATTTTCTGGGTATTTTTTATAGTATCAATCCGCTCTCGTAGTTCACGGATACCACAATAAACTTGGGTCTTTTGCGAAGATTGAGAATGACTATGTGGGAGTGAGATATGGGGCAAACTGAGAAATGGGTTTTGGTGTGAACGAAAAGAAAGCAAAGAAATGTTAGAAATTGAAGATTTTGCAGAGACCCACATAGTTATATCAAAGAAAGCAACAGTTTTTGATGGGTTATATTAGTAAAGAGTTTGATTTAGTAGGTGTGGTTTCGGTCACTGCAAAACCAATGGGATGGGAAGGTTTTAGCAATTTAGATAGGGGTTTTTAGAAGATTAATTTTTGAGCTTTGAAGATTTTAGGTTTTTGAACTGTGTGGCTTTGTGAAGGAAATTTGAAGGGACTTACCTGAAGGAGATTTTGGAGGACTGGTTCTATGTTCTCCGGCAAGGTAAACCACCATTCTGTGTGTGTAGGGTCCGGTCAATCACTGGGACTGTTTGATTCCCGAGAAAATCGAGGGAGAACAATAAAGGAAAGAGGAACATATGTGGGCAAAACTACGCAAAAACTGATTTTACTTTGCACAGGCACTAATTTTTTTACTCAAGAGATTCGGTATAAAGAGAGAAGGGTAATGATAGACTGCACGTCGGGCATAAATTTTTTTTATTTTTAAATTAAAATAATAAAATAATAATAATAAAAAAAATTACGCTCGGCGTTGTTGATACACGCCCACGCAGTATATCATTACCCAAAGATAAATGAATAAGTTCTACTTCATCTTAGTATCCAGAGACGGAATTAGAAAGTGTTGTAAGAAGAGGATAAGGAATAAGCTTAGTAAAAAAAATAAAAAAGTCAAGGCATAAATTTATTTATTTATTATTATTTTTTTATCATCTAAAGTGGTTAGGTACATAATAGGGTATAAACTAGAAGAAAGAAAGACAAAAAAAAAAAAAATAAAGACCAAGATTGAAAATCACACAAAAAATGAGCAACAACCACGAGTCAAAAACAGAGTGAGTTTAAGCTGCGTTTAAGATAAAAAAACAAATTACTTTGCACCACTTTTGTGTTGCAAATTGCATTTTTTTAATTAATTTTTCGTTTGGATTATTAAATCAATATAGGAAAATCAAATCTTAATTGTGGACTTGTGCTTGTTTGGGGTTAGAATAGTAACGAGATGTACAACAAAATGCTCAAGAAATATAAAATTTAGTGGATAGAGCCAAATCTCAAATGGGTAACGAGCTTAATGGGTTATGGACAAAAATAAAGTTACTACAATTTTTAATGGGTAAAGACTAAAAGATTTGAAAATAAGTAATTAACTTTTAGATTTTAATGGGTATGACTCAAAAGATTTTTTGAGTAAAAGTAGTTGGGCCAAAATATTTCGTGGGTGGAGCCAAAATTTTTATTGGGTAAGGCCGAAAACATTTATAAGTAGGGCCAAAAGAATTGTGGGTAAGGGCCAATTTTTATTTTTTCTAGCTTGCATGGGTAAGGGCAAATATTTAAAAACTAAAATTTAACCTTTTTTTTTTTTTTTTTTTTCTCAAGAATTGAGGGGGGCGGGGCGTATGGCCTATACTGACCGCCACTCATTCCGTCACCGTTGGTATCCATCTCTTTAGTAAAATATTTGGTACCTCTAACATTTTTTAATAGAAAAAAGAAAATAGATAAATCGATTGCTTCGATGGAATCAAACTTTCAACTAACCATTTTTAGGAGATCAGCCTCCAATTTGCATAAGCGAAATTATGTGCAATCTTCCATTGATTAATTTCCCAGCCATACGGCATCTACATTATTTATAAAAGTAAATAAAACATAAAATAGAAATAAGCTGTGTTAAGTATGCCTAAGGCCACCATGGTGAAACTAAAGTAATTAGTAAGGTTTTAATGTTAAGAAGAATTAAGTAATATTAATTAAATGATTAAATCAATAATTTCTTATAAATTTAAGTTTTTGATATAATTTCTTATAACTATATTGACCACTTACTCCCGTGACATATTTCTGATATGAGATTTAACTTTCCTATGCTCTCAAATGTGTATACTCAACATGTTTTTCTAGATTTACACATATATGAGTTCACTTCATTTGTCAATAATTACATATTAATAGTATAAGAATAATCTATAGAATACTTAATCTATAGAATAATAAGTATAAGAATAATTTATAGATTAAATAATATGTAGAATACTTAATCTAAAATAAGAAAAAAAATATGCGATTTCTATAAGAATTATAGGGGGTGTTTATTTGAAAATATACGAATTTAAACCAAAATCACGATTTCACGTAGATAAAAAAAAATATTTTTTAAAATGTTTTACCAAACACATTTGCGATTTTAAAAACGTAATTTTTAAAATTGTACTTATTAAAACCGCAATCTCAAATAGACCCTTCATACTTTGTAAGAATTATTCGGTCTTTTCTATTGTGAGTTTTCTGTTGTTATAGAGGTGAATTATTTACTTTATTTTATAATTTTTATTTCATTTACATTGCTTTTACATAAAATGAAGAGTATATATTCCAAACAAAAAATACTTTAAAATGGGACATTTTATCTAATATATTCTGAAAATGTAATCGTCCATCTTCACTTGTTTTTCTAAGAAAATTGACATCTTGGGAAGTCTTTGAGTGAGACCATAATATGAATTTGGACCCATTGTGATATATCAACTACTTATTTTTAATAACACATTTTCAATGTGGGACTTAACCTTTCTATACTTAGACATGATACTTAACAATCTCTCCCTCTCGTATAAATAGATCAATACATCGTAATACTACCCCTCGAATAGAAGCTTTATCAAACTTATTAGTCATCTCTAGGACCATTTTGTGTGCATTTTGTGTGCATTATGTGTGCTATGCACCTTCTTTAATGCTTCAACTACGAAAGGGACTCACTATTCATGCATGTACACAATCTCTACATTAACTGTGAAAGGAACAACGATAATTCACCATACCGTATATAACTATTTGAACCAGATAACAATATAACATGTTAGGACACTATTCAAACAAAAAACATAAATATATGGGTTTATGTTAACTATACTGTTATGACATTGTTGAGTCTAACAGTCTCCAATTGGAGTGATTTACACATTTTTCGAGATGTCCTTGATCTCACTCCGATGCTTAAGTTAGTTATTTTGAAAAAAGCCTGCGCAGTACCCAATATTTCAATCTAGGGTTTATACTTGGTATAAGGGCCTATTTATAAGCTAGGATTAGGTCTTCTACTTCAACTTGCTCTAAAAGCGCTGAGAGTTATGACTCATTATTCTTTTGGTGAGCTAGTATTGGTCTTGAAGCCCATGATGTATCTGGTGGGCTAATAGAGTGCAATTATTCCCAACATATACTATATTAACTACTTACTCCTGAGACACATTTATGATGTGAGATTTAACTTTTCTATGCTCTCAAACATGTATACTCAACATGTTCTTTTAGATTTGCACTTTTATAAGTTCACTTCACTTGTCAATAATCACATATTAATTGCGTAAAAACTTTTTGTAAAACCTTATGTCCATAGTCAAAAGACATAACTTGGATCAAAAGTTAGTTATTTAGAATGTTATCATATTTCCAAAAGCCACAATTCTTATACAATAAGTTTTTTTAATGCATGAACCAATAAATAGGCTAAAAATATTTTTATTTCAAAGGAATCAAGCTATTCGATGGCGATGACGACTAGATGTTTAATCCCAATAAATAGCGATGATGACTAGAGGTTTAAACCCAATAAATTGTTTTTGTATTAAACTTACAAATAAGAAAGCTTTTAGAGTGGGAGACAATCAATGGCCGAGAAATGTCTGGGAAAACTTATAGTGTTGATGATGGAGTTTATTATTCTCATAGTACTTGCAGTGCAAGCAAGTGACCTTACCCCTCCCTCTCTTTGTACCTCTTCACGTCCCATCCGCCTTCCTCATGGGTCTCAACCTTCAGATGGTCATGATAAAGAGCCATTGTCTTATTGCCTCGAAACCAGATTTGAACATTGCACAACAACACATGATTATGGAACCCGAGGGTCTGCGAAGTGTATTACATACTATTTCTTCCAGTGCTTGTATAGTATTCGAAAAGAACTTGAGGTTGAAATTTATGATCTTGCTAAAGGGTGCATAGAGGAATGCATTCCAAAATCAAAACTTCTTGACGACTTTGTTGGGATTTGTTTATTCGACTGCTTTGAAAAGAAAATCAAGAAGAAAAAAGAGGAGAATTAAGAAGAATTGAGATGTCGTTTATATGTATGCGTTTAAGTTTTTATCAGATTTACTAAAAGAAGACTTTACATACTTTTATGTATTTTCACGACAGCAATAAAAGGTTCATTATGGTTATTTATTCTTATTTTCCCCAACATTAGGATTTGTTCCCACACTCGTTGTAAAAAAGAAAAAAAAAGAAAAAGGTAGCTATTGGTTTATTTTGTAGTTGTCTATGTTGTTTGGCCATTATTTATTGATCAACTTGTTATGTCATGGCTTCTTTATTTTATGGAGCCCAATATTGCTCAAATCTTTACTTTCTCCAAATAGGTAAAAGACTTGTGAGGACCCTGTTAGAGGTTTGGTATGTTTATCAAAATAATATGGATCTTAAATTTATCAATTACAACAACAAATTCCTAAATGTAAACAAGACAACTCTTATTTATGGAGGTTCTTGAAAAATTGAAGAGCATATGAGGGACTAGGATTCCTTATAATTTTTTTAAAATTGTAGATTCTTAAATTATGCAGTTTTGATCATTTTTAGGCGTCGAAACGCTTGAAAAATGCCACATATTGAAAATTGAGTATATTTTCATCAACTTCTTGCTCTCTATGTTGTAAAAAGGTTTTACGCCAAAAATTGTCTTTTAATTTTATGAATACGAAACGTCTTTATAAAATTGCGAAAAAAAAATCATTTTAAAAGAAAAATTCCTTTTAGTTACCTCAATTAACACGCCACATTTTTTAATAGGTTTTTTAAGCGTTTCAATACGTAAAAATTGCATAAATTACGTAATTTGAGAATTTACAATTTTAAATAAATTATAGAGGTCCTAATTTACATAGAAGACAAACTAACAAGTACGTGCAAAACACAATTATGGTTTCAACTCAAACAAGAACTTGAAAACACATCATTGTACCATGTCTCAGCCTCTTCTTGTATGTCTTCGTCTAAGGCTCAAGGCATTATACCCTTCATTGATGCCAATATTCCAAAGGAACTGGATCTTTTTCCGTTCAAATTAGAGTGGAATTGATTCTTGTAAACAATTTTTTGGACAAAAATGTCCTCTCTTTTACAAGAATTAGATCTCTATCTTATTCCAGGGGTCGTTTTGGATCTACAAAATTTTTTTTCTTTCTTCTTTCTTATTTAAGTAGGAAAATGTGGGCGAATAGGAGAGCCCTTCTCTCACTTTCTTGATATTATTTTTTGCCCCTCCTTTGGGGCAAGGAATAATAAAGGATCCCTACCCTATCCTTTAGAGCTGCCTTTACCTCAATATTAAAGCTTTTAATTTTTTTTTAAAAATGTTTTAAAAAATACAATTTTCTTAAAAAATTTAGTAAACCATTTAATTTTCAAAACCCAAAATACAAGACACTTTTTTAAAAAGCAAACTTTAAAACAGTTTTTAAAAAACAAATTGTAGTTTCTAGCTATTCCTCAAATAAAAGGGGGAGGAAAGTGATTTTTAGAAAGTGTAAACTGGATTGAGATTTCTTAAGATTTTTTAAAATATGAGATCAAATTTGAAAATTTGAGTCCTCCATTTAAACAAATAAAAAAATTTTTGTGTGTTAACTAGACAAATAATTTTAATTTTCAGCATGCCAAACACACTTACTTAGTAACATAGAAAAAAAAAAGAAAAAAAAAAAAAAAGGAGATTCTGTGCATTTTTCCCTTCTTAAAACATAAAACACTTCAATAAATTACCAACGTCTAGAAAGTAAATTTTATATTTTTCACGAAACATGATCCTTTTCAATTCATTTGAATTAGATTAATGTTTTTATCTTTTCACTTTTTGAGTAAAAAAAATATTCATCTAATATGGATATTTTCCAATGGAAATAGATCTTAATTCATATTTCACATGTTTCAGACAACCAATTAAGCAAACAATATTTACCAAAAAAAAAAAAAAAAAAACCAAACGAAACCCAGGTCTTTCTAGTTCCTATAACCCTGCAAACGACACAATCGTGCACAGAGAGAGAGAGAGAGTTTTGGTCTCCATTTTCACCGTTTGATTGCCATTTTTGGAAGAGGAAGATGATAGTAATAGTGGGTCCCATTTGAATCTTAACAATCAGAGATGTCGAAGCTATTTGCGAGGATTGCTGGGTACTTCAGGAGCCGGACCCTGGCGGGGGTGGACAAAACAGGGAACAAGTACTTCACCAGAAAGGAAGAGATTGATGGTGTCAGTAAGTGGGACTCAATCTCATACCTTTATTTGATATTGTAATGTTTTAGGATTTGGGTTTTTATATTCACTATGTATCTGCACTTTTGCATCAAGGTTTGTGCTCGAATTTTGCATTGATTCTTTGTGGATTGGACTGTGTTGTGTTGTATCTTTGTATTTGTCAATTGGGTTGTCGTTGTATTGAATTAATGCGTCATGGGTTTTCTTTTCCTTGTATTTGCAAGAATGCAAGCATTAAAATAATACGTTTTGGAGGTGAAATGAGGTCTAGCTTATATATTATGATGTGTGCTATTAGCATGAAATATATGTGGCTGTATCTATAATTCATGTGCGTTTATTATCATAACATGAAACTTACCCTGCTATGAGTAAATCTAATGCTGTATATTCATTGATGTGCTAGTGAAAGAGAAAAGGTGGGTGGTATTCAGAGGAGAGGAGGAGCCTACTTCCGTTCCAGGTAATTAGTTTAGGCAAGATACTTCTTCGTTAAAGTTCCAAATTCTTGGTTATTGCTTGCTTAAAACATTATCACTAACTATTTATCGAGGTATTGTCTTGGTTTGATCAGTTTGGGTAGAACATCTGCTCACAATTTCTATTTGAGTAGATGGACATCTAGTAGATTTTTATTGTGAAATAGGTGCCAAAAAAAGCTCACTTCTGTTTCTATACTCAATGATTTGCTGATTTGCTTTTTGCAGTTGAATGGATATGTTGGCTGAATGGGCAGCGCAAAAGAGCTCCAACACCTGAGGTAAACTAGAAACTGTTTCTCTTAAAATTTCCTATTGAACCCCGTCGCCCATTGGTTCGTAAGCAATGCCATGTCTTTTAAGATCACATGACATTTTTTTTTTTATCAGTAATTTCATTATAATTAATTAAGCGCAAAGGGGCGTAACCCTAGTACACAATGAGAATACAAGAGAACCCCTAATATGAGGAAAAATAAGAAATCTTAGGACACAATTTGGTATTATATGTCCTTTTTTTAAAAAAAAAAATGAAAAAAGAAAAAAGAAAACAATAAGAAACATTCTCTCTCTCTCTCTCTCTCTCTCTCTCTCCTGGCTTGAATTTCCAGCTTATGAAACCTTTTCTTTTTAAAAATTTGTTTGCTAGTTGACTGAAATTATCACTGACTGCATTCATTTCTTTTGATGAAATCGATGATCTTGGCATAAGCTGTTAAGCTTGTTCGCCCCTCACTAAAATTATTTTTATGCTCCTATGTGGCCACAACAGTCAAAAAGAATGGGCTCATGGAACCTTGAATTCGATAGTGTAGAAGTTTCTTAGATTGACCAGGCTGTAGGATTTTCTTTCTATGAAGGAATTGATCGCATCATCTTTCTACAGTTTGGTTTAACATTGTTAGGTGTTTTCTGAATTTTGATTAATTTGTTGACCGGTGAATCTTGTCCAATTTAATATAATTGAACATTTGGTTTGATCAAATATTTCTTAATGGCAAGTGGAAAACTGGCTGATATTTCTTTTTAATGTTCTGCTCCTCTAATTCTGCCTTGGAGGAAAATAAGAATGCTTAGTCATTGCCATAGAATATTGCACCCAATTTTTGGTCCATCCAAAAAGTTTATAGTGATGAGTAATTTGTAACTTGGATGTCCTTGGTGTAGTAGACACTTGTTTCTATGGAATTAGCTCTTGCTTCAAGAGACATTTGTTTAGTAATGCTACATCTTAGTTGAGATTTCTGTTGTCTTCAGGAAATGATGGAGCTGGAAGCTAGGCGTGAGCAAATTCGGCAGAATGTTGCTCGTATGGGTTACTTCTTACTGTCACTTGAATATTAATGAATATTGGTCCTATTTTTGTATGGTAGAAGAAATGATAACTTCATAGATATTAAAACCCAAAGATTTTTTGTGTGTGTGTGTGTTTAAAGAGGACACTCATATGAATTTGTTTTGGGTTTATGATTGTGATACCATAGGATTCAAATGTGGTAGAAATTTTAAAACTGGTCTGCTTTGTGAATGACAGTGCTATATACATAGAAGGCATATATAATGAAGACTGAACCAGTTATTTTTTATTTTTTTAATGTGTTTCTGATTTTCTCTATAAGTTGACATCAATTTAATGACTATAATATTGTCAAAGGGTTTAGTGCAGAATTGGTATCAAGATCTTTTAAGTTAAACTTCTTTATATCACTTTTCAGCATAGTACAGAGACCTTAACAACGTTCTTTTTATTTAACAAAGTTCTCAAGAAAGAAGAGGAGGAAAGGAGAGCCAAAGAAGGGAATGCACGCAAAACCAGCAGCACCGGTCAGCTGTTTACCAGCAGGGTTTCTTGGTAGTTGCATTACAATATTTATCAATAACTGATAATTATACTTTATCTGTCCAGGTAAAGTTGGAGGTCCAGACTTGAAAAGTTTTATTCAGCAGTTTCCAGCCGCATCAGAAGGTATTGTAATCCTTCACAAAACTATTGCATAAAGTGAACATTTTTCAATTAATGCCACCGAGGATTTTGTAAATGTCACTGGGTCAAATTGATCAAAGCTTCAATGTAATCTCAACTCACAAGCTTTTTTTATTGCTTTTTTTTTTTTTTTTTTTTTTCTTTTTTCCTTCCTATGTTCTGTAAATTAAGTGATCTGGTCAAGTTGTAGACATATTCTGAAATATGAAAGATTGTCACAATGATGGACTCTCAAGTGAAGATACATGCCCCACAAAAAAAAAAATGGACGCAATGTCGTTCACAATTGCATTTGTGTGCTTTGTAGTTCAACATTCAGAATAATGTTACAACTGTCCCTGAAGCATGTATGAAGGCTTTTTTTATTAGTACGAAATAGGAAATGCTAGATAACACCTTCAGCCGACAGATTCTGGGCAATTGTTATGTTTGTTGATAGAGTCGCCAATAAATGTGTACTGTGACGTTTTGTACCATTTGCTCAATAGCATGTAAAATTTTACAAGTTGTCACATCATGTCCATGTGGTTCAGATCAGATAACAGTGCCATACAGATCTGCATTGTTGAGCTGAATTCCGTATTCTTTCTTTATTTATTTATTTATTTTTATTTCTATATGGTTATATAACAATATACCCGTTTGGTTTGTCAAAACACATATTGTCTTTTATGCAAATGTCACTGTCTTCTTCTTTTTTGGCAAATACGAGAGTAGCCAAACATGAAGCATCGACCAAGACCTAAAACCATACAAACCAATGAACTAGATTGATTCAAAGAGTCGAACATCCTTAAAATTTTTTAAATGGACTGGACTTTGTTAGGCCACAGTGGTAGGATTGTCTTATAAGATTTTTTTTTAATGATTTTATTTATCACTAGGTTCCAAATCATATATCTAAGTTAAGCTTCTATCTGAGCTTGGGATTCCATTTTATCGTTGTAATTGGCATAAAACGTTAAGGCCTATCTCCTTTCTCTGGCGTTCCTCGAACCTCTTCTTTTTTCCCTAACAGAAAATGGATTCTTAATTGTACTGTTTATCTTTTTTTTGTTGTTGTTGTTGTTGTTGTTGTTGTTGTTGTTTCAAAGTAGAATGTAATTTATGCTTTTGGTGCTCATAATGTTTCCATTATGGTGGTTGTTTTTAAAGGTGACAAAGTTGAGGAAGCTCCTGCTGCAGTGCATGGCGTGAGGTGGGTGTGCCCATATTTCTATTTATACTATACTAAGATAAAATGATAAAAAGCTGCTACTTGTTGAGCCTGATAGAATCTAATGGTATGCAGTGAGTTGACTCATTGTTTACGCAATTTCTCAATTTCTTTGACTCATTTTCCTTCTGATTTATGGTTTCTACTTAAATGGTTTACACCCTAACTTGGTTGGAACATTTATATTTCCCACATGGTCTGGCCAAAAATTTATTCCTTATTTTCATCTTGTTATATTATACTCAATTTTACAGACAATGTTTCAAAGCAAATTCTCATATCATTTGTTAGAAATGGAATTTTATTTTATTTTATCTATGTCCAGTATATAAGTTACGGGAGCTCGACTTCTGTAACCCATATGTCATATCATATATTTCAATTTCAGGAACTCCAAAGAGAGAGCGGCAGAGAAAGCAGAACCAGTCACAGAGTAAGTTCACCTCTGCATTTAGGCATGCATGGTACAGCCAAGAGTCCAAGACCTTAGAGACATGAGATAACAATGAGATGGAAATGTTGTCAATGCCCTTGTTCTGTCAATCAAAAGCCAACTTACACAACATAGAACTTAATGCTACTTCTTTATCTACAATGACTTCATTAGCCATGTCATGTATCAAAAAGAAAAAATAAGAGGGGGGAGGGGTCAGCCAGAGGAAAAGAAAGCAAAAGCGATTCCTGCAGTAGTATTAACCGGCAACAAGTTCCTGATGAATTTTAATGTTTCTACATGTTAAACTTATTCTCAGGTGTACAGAGCCAACAGGATCTGGCCAGACGTTTCGGCCAGGGACATGGCAACCACCAACATGAAAAGGGGCTCACCAACACTAATCTGCATGGTCTAAGCCATTTCCCTGGTTTCCTTTGCCAACTTCGATGACCTTATTCAACTCACTCTGATAAAACTCAGCATAGATTCATGGATGGAGCCGGGCGCGGACCCACTTGTAAGTGTGAGTCCCAAATTTTTTTGAAAACCCCTTAAAAAGTATGCATTTAGTTTTCTTTGGTTTTGCTCCCCCACTTGAAAGTAGCTTCTTTTAGTTTTGCCTTCAGCGTGTTTTGAATGCTATGTGCTTATAGCCTTATAGGTTCACCCCCATAGCACATATCCTGGTTCGGTGGTTCCGCCCGAGGATGGAGCTAATGTTGTAGCGCACTGCACAATATGTTATTTGAATCAGTTTTCTCTGGACTTTTTGGTTTTTTCCCTTGCATGTGAATTCTTCTGGTCCAATTTTCCCACTGAAATTATAGCTTAGTGAGATTTGTTTTATTGATAAGTTACACACTCATTATTCTTGTACCGTGATCACACATTCTATCTATTACAGCAACAGAGAGGCTATTTGAACTGAAATACATTTGCCTATTCAATTCTTTCTGCACTGGTATTAGAGAATTCTTGCTATAAATTATTCATACATCTTTTTTCTGAAAAGAAAAGAAAAAAGAAGGCTATATTCCGGATGACATGCTAACATACTCTCTTCTTGTTTTCTGATTTCAGACTGAATTTCTCACTTTTTCTCAAATACAAAGAAAACACTCTTCTCAAAAATACATACCAACACTTTTCAAAACATAAAATACTTTTTATAATACTTTTCACATCTTCTTTGTAGGAATATTTTGAAGAAAAAAGAAGAAGGTGTTTTAACTTTTGTAGAGGTAGGATCTAACTTATTATTTAAAAAAATAAATAAAAATTAGAGTGGTCATGTGGTCACCCTTAGTAGGCCCCTGGCCTATTGTTGTGGCCGTGTAGCCATCGTTGTCTTGATCAGATGGTCCGGCAGCCACCCTAACCAGTTCAAGGTGGCTTTTTAGTCATCCCTATTTCATCACCGCATCTTTTTGAGGTTTCTCATAATAAGTTGGTGTACCTCAAAGAAAAATTTTCTTAAATGTGAACCCCACTCAATAATACATTTTTATTATTTTTTTTAAAAAATTTTATGTTACATCAAAACATTTGTTTAAATTAAAAAAAATAATAAAAATTAAACACTTATCCAATTACACTAATTTTTGTACTCGAAGTTTTTCCATTTTCTTTGATGGCTAGAATCAAACAACAAATACTCAAAGGGTGTTTGAAATTTTTTATGGAATTGACCAAAAAAAAGAAAAGAAAAGTCAAAGAGGTCCGTATCAAACAACATGACAATATACAAATGACATTATTGTAATATTCGCTTACTCAGCCTCTACGTGGAATCTTTGACAATTATGAGACTTGAAAACTATATGGTAAGATTTGTCTAAAATGTGACATGAAAGCTTTTTTTTTCTTAAATTTTTTTTTACATGGAAGCATCATGACATGCACAACAATGGGTATTAAAATAGTCCCCCACTCCCTCTCCCCTCCCACCCGAAAAAAAAACAATGGGCATTAAACCTATGTCATTTATGTTAAACTGAAGAAGGTTATAGCCTAATTTGAGATTAGGTTCGAAAATTAGAGTTTTTAAGTCAAAAAATGGTTTTTGGCAAAAACTTTATTTTTAAGCTTCTGTCAAAATTGCGTTTTGACAATTTTTAGACTTTTTGGATCTTTAAAAACGCTTTTAATTTTTTTTTTATCAAACAATTACTTTTTTCTTCAGACGAATTTTTTGAGTGTTAAACGTATTTTTAGGTTCCTCAAATGCAATCCTAAACCACCCCTAAATGGTTGATACCAATTCTTCAAAAAGTTTCAAACAAAAAAAAAAAAAAACTTATGACATAATAATTTACTGACATTACCCCGTTAGTTATAATTAAATTTTGTAATTGAAATACCTAAATTACAAGTTTACTAAGGATACTATACCTTTGATTATAAATTTTTAAGAAATTTAATTAAATAAAAATAAAATTTGATTATAATTGACATAATAATTTCAAATGAATAGCAGGAAGAATTGTAAATAGAAGCCAAACATTTTTCATTTTTTAAACCAAAAACAAATATTAGAAAAGGAAATATTCTTTCTCTTTCCCGAAAAATCGAGACGACGGTCCCAATCAAACGTCAAAGTCAAACAGATTTCACACGGTCCCACCTGATTTCCCACCGTCCGATTCCCTCTTCACTCCCATCCAATGCCCAAGATAAACCCCCGCCTTCACCACTCCTAATTTACTGAACTGCCACTGCTCCAGAAGCCCCTGCTCCTGCTGTAACAGTCCCATATATATATATCATTCTTGTAGAACCTTCAGAAACTTTCCGTCGAGACAATTGGCTTTTCCACAAGCCATGCATATGGCCACGTCAACTTGTCGGGTCCGATTCTCGTCGACGCTCTCCACGGCGTCGTTTCTGCCGTCCGCTTCTAGGATCACGGCCTCCTCACCGTCGTCGTTTTCGCGAGCCTCGGTTTCGTTCGCGAAGCAGAAGCAGCGGACTCTGAGCTTATCGTCGGCGCTTCGGTCGCTGAGGTGCTCGGAGCCGCGGTGGAGCCACGGCGTCAGCTGGCGGTCACCGCTCAGCCTCCGCGCCCAGGCCCGAACCGCCGCTCCGGTTCTCCAACGGCTCGAGCGAAATTTATCCACTCTTGGTATTGTTATTTTGCTCTGTTTTTGTGGGTTCATGGACTTGTGCTTGTGCGGTATGTTTGGTTGCTCTGTGTGTGTGTGTGTGTGAGGAAATGTTTAATTGTTAAAGGTTATAGTTTGGATTATACTTGGTTACAGAGGAAATTGAAATGGTAATTTTTGTACGTAAAGTTCGACGCTTCCATGGATTTATGCTTGTGTGGTATGTTTGGTTGCTGAGAAAATGTAGGACAGAAGAATATGATAGTCTTGAGTGTTATTTATTTTATTTATTACTTCTCTGTTTTTGTGGGGACTCAATAGATAGGATATGGGAAGATGACTGTTTGACTTATTTAGGGTGGTAATAAAGCAATGTGTCTATGCTTGATTTTTTTGGTGTTTGTTGTTTTAGTATTTTTGGGCTGTAAAAACATGTCTGGTTGGTTGCTGGTAAATTGTGGAAAAATATTTGAGGGTTTTTACGATGAATATGAAATATCTGGGTAGATTCTTTCTGTGAATCATCGGCACACAAATTTTTGATTATTTTTTCGCCTTTCAATTTATTCAGCTTCTGATCATGCGTTCAAGGGAATATTGACCAGTCTTCCCAAGCCTGGAGGTGGTGAGTTTGGGAAATTCTATAGTTTGCCTGCTCTGAATGATCCAAGAATTGGTATGTACGTTAATTTTTTTTTCTACTGAGATATATATATATTTTTTTTCATAATCCTCTAGCTTAGCATGCTTTAATTGTGTTAGAATTCTCTTATACCATGTTAGAATGCTTTGTTGGAATAATGGAGAGATATAGAAAAGCGGAAGAATAATAGGAAGAGCGGAAGCACACAATGGACTACATTATATTGATATTTATTGATAATAAATACAGAGGCCTCTATTTATAGAGAGGCAAGTAACCTAATTGATTAAGGAAAGGTAAACTTAGTAGACTAATAATACCTAAGGAAGTAAATAACAAGTAAATAACCCTAACATAATATTTTTAACAAATTGCATCTAGATTCTATTTTAAATCATTTTTTAATTTATTTTTTTCCTCAGCATCCACTTCATTCGTCTTATCTGGCATCAAGTATATTCATGGGAAGAAATAGGTTCTTATAATTTCCTGGTTACAATTATATTCCTGAATGAATCATATTCACTATACTTTTAAGGGGATTTGCTATTTTTATGATTTCCCGGTAAAAGGAAATATCTTGGTAAAATCACATTTTCTCATGTCTTGGCGACCTGATGCCCATTCTCCTTTGATTTTTTTTTTTTTTTTTTAAACTCAAAAAAAGTTATTTTGTTTCTAATTTCTTGACAAAGTCATATTTGCCTTTTTGTGTATTGCAGACAGGCTGCCATACTCTATAAGGATACTTTTGGAATCTGCCATACGTAATTGTGACAACTTTCAAGTTATGAAGGATGATGTTGAAAAGATTATTGATTGGGAGAATACATCCCCTAAGCAAGTTGAAATTCCCTTTAAGCCTGCTCGTGTTCTCTTGCAGGTTCATAGCTTGCTTCAGTGATTGTGTTGGTTTGAATTTTGATACGTATAGTCCACATTGTAAGGCTTGTATTGCTTTTACCAGGACTTTACTGGAGTACCTGCAGTGGTCGACCTTGCTTGCATGCGGGATGCTATGAATAAGCTTGGTGCTGATCCTAACAAGATCAATCCGTTGGTTTGTAAATTTTCCATTCTATGCAGTTAAATTTTATTGCATAATTGAATACCAGTGAGTTTCATCTGCAGGGTGTTTAGACATCTATGTGTTATTTTTGGTCTTTATTCCTACGATCAGGGAGGCACAAATAGCTAGTAATGAAAATGTTATCCTTCAGACGAACATAGTTGTTCTGATCAATGGTAATTATTTTTTCTTTTAGGGCATGCTGATATTTGAAAGAGCCTCAAAAGTTTGATTATATTGTTGTTTGTGTCCCCTGACCCCCAATGTTGCACCTATATGAAATTTAATATGATAATTAATACCTTGGGCGGATATGAATTGTATAATTATTGTCCATTTTGAATGTTGGTTTTTACATTACACCTTGTCCATGTCATATGACTCATTTAGGGATTTCATTTCATATGGCTTTAACAACATATATTTGCGTCCAGGTTCCAGCAGATCTTGTTATTGATCATTCTGTTCAAGTTGATGTTGCTAGATCCGAAAATGCAGTACAGGCTAATATGGAACTTGAGTTTCAGAGAAATAAGGAGAGATTTGCTTTTCTTAAGTGGGGATCATCTGCTTTCCATAACATGCTTGTTGTTCCTCCTGGTTCTGGAATTGTTCACCAGGTAAGGAATCTGGCATAATTTATTTGCACAAAAATCTCCTTTTACTGCGTGACAACTTGGCTAAGTTTTGAGGTGCTTTTCTCAGGTTGGCTCAGGGCACTAGGTTGCAAATTTTACCTAATGTGCAGCCTATTCTTTAGATTGCCGAATTTGTTGTGCACATTGTTCTTTAGGGTGCGGAATTTTGTGGTGCACCATCATGCCTGCCTTTGAGCCTCTGTAGATGGGCCTTGGTTGTTGTTAAACCGGTCACTTTTGTTGATGGAAATTGATGGATTTGGAACTGTCTTTCTGATTTATTGTAGGTTAATCTGGAATACCTGGGAAGGGTTGTTTTTAACACTGATGGCATTCTGTACCCTGATAGCGTGGTTGGTACTGATTCCCACACAACTATGATTGATGGGTTGGGAGTTGCAGGTTGGGGAGTTGGAGGAATAGAGGCTGAGGCAGCAATGCTTGGTCAGGTAAAGTGTGCTGTATTTGGAAGGCATTCTATCTGACTTGATTCAATGCATCATCCAATCTATTAAACTACTTGAAAGTCTGGAAAAGTGTTGATGTAGGATGATCATGCTTTACTATAAAATGCATGCAATGGTGGACACTAAAGAAGAGGTTTATCATGCAATACTGGATGCTGAAATTCGTTGTTCAATATTGTGCACTTTGCATCCTAACTCATACTTCCATTCCTTTTATGAAACTGGTTGGTTGTATGCAGTGGGCTATTGAGGTGTTTCTTTTCTCCATGTTATTATACTGTACATTTCTTGATAAGTAAAATATTAACTTAAGGTCCTATAGGGAGTCCATGTTATTGTTATTGTACTGTACATGACATTGGTTGCATCCTCAGATACATGTTTAGGATGAAACATGTGGTTTCTTAGGTCCTCGTGTGATCAAGTGGCCCCGTGCCAGTAAATACCCAAATTGGATGATCCTTGTAGGGACATTTTCATTGGTGAAGGAGATTAACCTTTTCAGTTTACTTGAAAAAAAAAAGCTTTACTCTTTTAGGTTTATCTGGCTGAAATTCATAAGCTTCTCCCACTGCCATGACCATTTTTAATTGACCATACAAACTTTCATTCTTTGGTGAAGATATGTGCATAATTGACTTTGTGTCTGCTTGGACTCTATATATGCAAATTCGACAGCCAATGAGCATGGTGTTGCCTGGTGTTGTTGGATTCAAGTTGTCGGGGAAGCTGTGTAATGGTGTCACCGCTACTGACTTAGTTTTAACTGTGACCCAAATGTTGAGGAAGCATGGTGTTGTTGGCAAGTTTGTTGAGTTTTATGGTAAGCTAATGATTTTGGAACTGCAAAGTTTTGAAATTGCAACTATTGAACTTTATATCTGTAAAAATTAGAAATTCTAGTCACTGGACTTCATCTCTTTATTGCATATACAGCTCTAATTCATTTGCATATGCATACAGGTGAGGGTATGGGTGAATTATCCCTAGCTGATAGGGCCACTATTGCTAACATGTCTCCTGAATATGGGGCAACCATGGGATTTTTCCCTGTTGATCATGTCACATTGCAGTATCTCAAATTAACAGGAAGAAGTGATAAGACAGTGAGATCTTTTTTAATCAATTTTAAATTTATTTATATTATCGGTGAAGAGATGCTAAAGATTTTGGGGACTCAGATGGAATTATATTATTTGGCGTGACTATCATCTTCCTCATATTATAGGTGTCAATGATAGAAGCATATTTGCGTGCAAACAAATTGTTTGTAGACCACAATGAGGTACTGTCTCCAGTTTCTAATTGTCTTCATTAATAGAGAGTCAATTCAAGATGTAAGTCTTAAATATGAGGTTAAGAATACTATTTTTTGTGATCCAGCCTCAACAAGAAAGAGCGTATACATCTTATCTGCAGCTGGACTTGGCAGATGTTGAACCCTGTGTTTCAGGACCAAAGCGGTATGCTTTATTCTATTGTCTTATTTTTCCTCCCTTTTGATGCATATTTTTAGTTTATTCTTTAATCCATGATTTATTACTTGTTGACAGGCCCCATGATCGAGTTCCATTGAAAGAGATGAAGGCTGACTGGCATGCATGTCTTGATAGCCAAGTTGGATTTAAGGTGGGTTGCAAGTAGACCTGATCATGTGCCAGGGCTAGGCTGGCCTTATTTGGTTTGGGCTTTTTCATGTGATAAAGAAAAATATCAAGGCCTAGGCTGGAGGTCACCCTTATTTTTTCAGCTAAGTCTAATCCTAAAGATAACTGTTAGTCTGGGTTCTACACAATATATAACTCTGAAGCCCGAGCCTGATCTTCTTCTTGTTCTTCTTCATCATCATCTTCTTTTAGCATAAATCAATTACTTCCACTTTTCTATGATGGACAGTGGCCTTCCCTCTTTTGGTTGTCTTCAAAAAAATCGAAAGCATTTGTCCCTGGTAATTTCTCATGTTATCCTTAATTAAACATGGCTTTTCTCATTTTCAACTTTGAGCCTACCTTTTTTAGCCCATCTAAGGACATGAAGAGCGTTTGTTTATTAAAATATGTGCCATTTTGTATACTTTATTTACTCTCAGACAGAGGGAGTATCATTTTAACATTTTTTTTACCTAAACAAATCTCATTTTTTTGGGTAGATTTTCTTTCCATTCTTTGAAAATGCTTTGTCTGTGGGCTTGTAGTGTTCTTGGCCTAGTTAGGCTTGTAAGCACCTAGCCGTAGTGCAGCCCATAAACTTAATTGGAACTGATATTGACCCTGGCCTGGTCTTTCAAGCGTGAAATATGAACCCGTGCCCACTCTAACAAAGACGGGCTCAGCTGGGCTAGGCAGACTGCCCAGTCCATAATCAGGTCTACTTGCAAATGAGGGTTGTTTGCTGATCCAAGTATTTTCATTTGGTTCTTTATGCATTCTTGTTTTTTCATTTCAATTTTAGTTTTCAATAGCTATTACCTGCCTTTTATTTTTTCCTTTGATAAGTAACCTATTTTGTAATTTTTCTGATGAATGGTTTGGTTATTTCTTTTTGTTTTAAGGATTGGGCATCTTAATAAGTGATCAGAGAAAACTTTAGAATATTGGACTTTTAGTTTAGTTGTCAAACCTGAAATGAATAAACGAATAAACTATACTCATTTTATTCAAGTCTACCTTGGGTTCTGAATGACATCATGATGGAGGTAGAACCGAGAATGCATTACATAGATATTTAACTTCTAGACGTGATGTCCGACTCATTGATTGTGAATTTATTTCTATTGATTTGTTTCCTATGCCTGTAATTGTGATCTTTCTGTTTCTTATAGGGCTTTGCTGTACCAAAGGAAGAACAGGATAAGGTGGCAAAATTTTCATTCAATGGACAACCCGCTGAACTTAAGCATGGTAATGTGGTCATTTCAGCTATTACGAGTTGTACAAACACATCAAACCCTAGTGTCATGCTTGGGGCTGGTCTTGTTGCAAAGAAAGCCTGTGAACTAGGTTTGCAGGTGAGTTTTGGCCTCTGAAATGCACTTTCTATTTCTTATATGGTAGGATATTTTTCTGATATCTAATTGAAATACTTATGAACCAGGTTAAACCGTGGATTAAAACAAGTCTTGCTCCTGGTTCTGGAGTTGTTACAAAATATCTGCTCCAGAGGTATGCCAGTTTGTCTTTTGATTACCTGATCATTAAACAACTCAACTCAACTTATTTAAGCCTTAGTCTTTTGAGTGCCTGATTTCTTTCGCAAAAAAGTCACAATTTTTCCCTTGTATTTGTAGTGGTCTGCAAAAGTATTTGAACGAGCAGGGCTTTCATATTGTTGGTTATGGCTGCACAACATGTATAGGCAACTCTGGGGAGCTAGACGAATCAGTCGCATCTGCAATTTCAGATAATGGTATTACTGTGAACTATGCTTTCATTACTTTTTAGCAATGAGAATAGATGAAAATTTCTTATGAACTCCTTTGAACATAAGGTTTGTTTGAATTCATTGTGCTGTTTACATGAGTATTTTTACAGTTTTGTTTTATGTGCTACATCTACTGCAAAAGATTGATCATGGTTATTTTTGTAAGCTTCAACCAATGTTATTGTTGGCCTTTTTTATGGCTTTTACATGAACTATGCTTCTCTTTTGCTTTGTTCAATTATAAGCTCAACTTGGGTTGCATTTTATCAGTCTCTGCTTTGAAGTTTTAAAAGTTCCGTTTTAGTTTCAGGTCCTTGTACTTTCTTAGGTTTTTCAATCTACTTTATTTTTCTCTTTTATGTAATTCTCTTCATTTACCTTTGCAGACATTATTGCTGCTGCTGTTCTTTCTGGAAACCGAAACTTTGAAGGCCGTGTTCATCCATTAACAAGAGCTAACTATCTTGCTTCACCTCCTTTGGTTGTTGCCTATGCACTTGCTGGCACGGTATGGGCATAACTTTAAGTGGTCATAGACTTGTGTATTCTTTTTTTTTTCCCCTTCCTTTTCGGTTCCTTTTATGAAGGAAGTTCTGAATGTTATCAAGATATCTTGCAAATGATTGACAAGTAGACTTGACCAGCAGTGTCTTAATGAATTTGAAGTGAAGCTACATATAACTTAATGATTTATACTTAATACTTAAAGGACAAAGCCTTTTAAGCTATTGGGCAGTCATTCTTTGAATTATGCATAAACCTTTACCCAGATAAGGCATTGCCTTCCAGGACTAGCAGTAATATGTAATCCTGGCAGATGCCATCTATAGTGTTACTTCGAGAGTGGGAGTTGGATGGCACTCCACCTTGCTTAGTTGTCCATGTTCACATTTGCTGTAGTATTATATACTTAAGTTTTTGCTAGTGGTTCAAACTTGTAGAAATCTAGGACATTTATAATACTATGAACCTGATTTTTTCAAACCACCCCCCCCCCCCCCCCCCCTGGCGCAGGCGGTCAAGACAAAACTATATCCATGCTGGTCCTACCAGAAAAATGACTCACCTTTTTCTTGTATAACCGCTTAATCTCAATTGTCACATCCTTTTGATGATTTCAGGTTGACATTGACTTTGATAAAGAGCCAATTGGAACAGGGAAAGATGGGAAGAGTGTATACTTGAAAGATATCTGGCCCAGTAATGAAGAAATCGCAGAGGTAGATAAATTTTATGATAGAAACTATTTATGGTGAAACTTATCTATTAATTGCACCCCAGTGAATGTCAAATGTTATTCATTTATAGGTTGTCCAATCTAGTGTGTTGCCTGATATGTTCAAGAGCACTTACGAGGCTATAACAAAGGGCAACCCTATGTGGAATCAGCTGCCAATCCCTTCTTCCACCACCCTTTACTCTTGGGATCCAAACTCAACCTACATTCATGAGCCACCATATTTCAAGGACATGACTATGGACCCTCCTGGCCCTCATGGAGTAAAAGATGCCTTTTGCTTGCTCAAGTTTGGTGACAGTATAACCACTGATCATATATCTCCCGCAGGGAGTATCCACAAGGATAGCCCTGCGGCAAAGTATCTCCTTGAGCGTGGGGTTGCTCCCAAGGACTTCAATTCTTATGGTAGTCGTCGTGGTAATGATGAAGTCATGGCAAGGGGTACCTTTGCCAACATTCGTCTTGTCAACAAGCTCTTGAATGGAGAAGTGGGCCCAAAGACAATTCACATCCCAACTGGAGAGAAGCATTATGTGTTCGATGCAGCAATGGTGAGTTCCATGATATGAGCTTTTTGGCAGCTGTTTGTCCTCTGCCTCATACAATTGATCACTCTGTGATGCTTTCAACTAATCTGATTTCATCTAACACTTAACAAAGAGTATTGTTCCATTTGCAGAAGTACAAGGCTGCTGGGCAGGACACAATTGTCTTAGCTGGAGCAGAGTATGGAAGTGGCAGCTCTCGAGATTGGGCTGCTAAGGGTCCAGCTCTACTGGCATGGATATTACTCCTTAATCTCTCTCTCGCTCTCTCTCTCTCTCTCTAATTCCTTTCCTTGGTTGCTTATAAAGTAAATTTTGTGTATTAGGGAGTGAAAGCTGTGATAGCGAAGAGCTTTGAGAGAATTCATCGCAGCAATCTGGTGGGAATGGGGATCATTCCACTTTGTTTCAAACCTGGTGAGGATGTAGACACACTAGCATTGACAGGCCATGAGCGGTACACAATAGACCTTCCAAGCAAAATCAGTGAGATAAGGCCTGGCCAAGACATAACCGTGACAACCAACACCGGCAAATCTTTCACCTGCACGGTCCGCTTCGATACCAAGGTACTTGCCACAGACTTTCCTTTGTTTGGCTGATTGATTTGTATAATTAGAGAAAAAGGGTGGGAAAATGGAGTTTGATACAATTGCTTATGCAGGTGGAGTTGGCATATTTTGATCATGGTGGCATTCTTCCATACGTCATCCGAAACCTGATCAAACAACAGTAAACAATTGAAGCACCAAGTATGAAAAGTTGGCAATTATTTGCTGTAATTCTCTGTTCATCAGCGATCGTTTCTAGTTTCTACAGCTTGGCCTGCAATGGTACATCATATGTTGTACATGTTATCTCGACATTTCTACAATTAATACAAGTATAGTTGATGGGAAAATACTAAGGTTTTTAGCACTTTATTAAGTAGTAAACATTAAACCAATAGCTGTCTTATTCGGTCTCCAGCTCAGACGGCTCTATGCATATGGAGAGAATATCCTCATTGTATTTTCGTGTTCTTCACGTTTTGACTGGCTGCTGGTCGTGGGCCCCTCGGTCCTTCTCTTTTCACGCTGCTGCAGTTCTTTAGACGAAACACCCTCCTGTGTTGTAATTAACTAATTATGCTCCAGTCATTTCAAAAATCTTTGAAAACAATTAACAAAAAAGTTTCTATTTGTTTTTGGACTCTTCTTGGACTTCATTTTGCAAATTGTTTATCTGAAATGACATAGGAAAAATCATCAAACCCAAAAAGCATCTCTCCTCCACTTGGATTTCAGACGCTGAAGCGTGAGGTCAGCTCGACTGCGCGTGATGACCAGGTGGTGGAGTTTGAGGCAGGTAACGACGGGGAGCGGAGAAGCGAGAGATGATGATGGGCAAGGAATAGGATGTTTGTGGAAGAGCTGACGACAAAAGACAAATCTAACTCCAAAAAAGCCTCTGAAATCTTCCCTTGGGATTGCATCTCCCAAATATATTAATGATAAAGACAGATTGATGAGACCATACATAAATGATAAAACCCATTTCCCGTATATAGGCCATAGCTCCCCATTTCCATGCACATCCATCATTAACATCATCATATACATGATGGTCCATAATCCATATAGTGTGAAAGATATATGAATAGCAAAAATTGACTTCATCCTATTAAGTTTAAGAAGTTTTTCAATTTGAACCTTAAAGTTTAAAATTTACTAATGTACCCTCTAATATTTTAAAAATTTTTATTTTAAACATTTCGTTACTAATTTTCATCAAATTTGACAAAAATTTATAAAATTACGTAATTACCCTCAGGCTTTTTTTTAAAAAAAATTCATCAAATTTAACGGAAATTAGTAATGGAAGGTTTGCTAATTAGGAGGTACATTGTCAATTTTTAAACTTTGAAATTCAAATTAAAAACCTCTTAAAACTTCAATGGGGTAAAGTAGATTTTCCCCTATATGAATTTAGAGGAGATTGAGAAAAATTCAAATTTGTGTCCCTAATGTCAAGTTTCACGTGGAATTCGAGTTTTATTAGGAATTTTTTTATAGATGAACTTGACAATTCATTTTTTTTTTTGACATGTCCACACAAGAGGGGAGAGGGGAATTCGAACTAATGACCTCCACTTCATTAAGTGTAGTCCCAGTCGATTGAGTTACCTCTTGGGGACAACTTGACAATTCAAGTAGTACTTTCTTCATCAACAAATAAATAATAATATTTTTTAATGTAATAATAATCGGTTAATAAATAGTTACATTTAATTATGATATATAGGATAATGTGGTATGGAAAACAAAAGCAAATTTTCATTTTTTAAACCAACAAATACTAAAAATGGAAATATTGCTTGCTTACCAGATCAGACAGATTTCACATGGCCCCATTCTAATCTCTCACCGTATGATTCCCTCTCCACTCCCATCCGACGGCTGACATAAACCCCGCCTGCACGACTCCAAATTTACGGAACTGCCACTACTGCGCCATAAGCCCATTCACCATGCTATGTGTAGTAGTGTAGTACCTTCATTGTTCATAGACTCTCCACAGAGACAAGACATGCATATGGCCACGTCAGCGTTTCGGTTCCGATACTCGTCGAAGCTCTTGAGGCTCTCCATGGCGTCGTTTCCGCCGTCGGTTTCTAGGATCACGGCGTCGTCGTTTTCGCGAGCCTCGGTTTATTTCGCGCACCAGAAGCAGCGGACTCTGAGCTTTTCGTCGGCGCTTCGGTCGCTGACGTACTCGGCGCCGCGGTGGAGCCACGGCATCAACTGGAGGTCACCGCTCAGCCTCCGCGCAGAGTCCCGGACCGCCACTCCGGGTCTCGAACGGCTCGAGCGAAAGTTCTCTACCCTCGGTATTGTTCTTTTTCTCTGGATTGTACACACACACAGCGATTTATGTATGAGTTCTAAGGAAATGGTGGAAATGTTAAAGGTTGTAGCTTTGGATTATATATATATATATATATATATATATATATATATATATATATATATATATATATATATATTTTGATGTTCGTATGAGTTCTGAGAAAATGGTGGAAATGTTAAAAGGTTTTAGCTTTGGATTATATATATTTTGTTTTTTTGATGTTTGTATGAGTTTTGAGAAAATGGTGGAAATGTTAAAAGGTTTTAGCTTTGGATTATATTTTTTGATGTTTCTAGCCTGGCACTCTCCCTCTTCGTAGTGGCGGCGAGTGCCACGCGTCCTACAATTTCTCTCTCGTGTCTTTCCATTCTGTAGCTGTTACTTTTAGGTCTATTCAGAATGCTTAGTTGTTGGCTTCGCCGGTGAAGGTGTAGACGGTGTTCTTCTGCGGTTTGGGTAGTTGTGAAGGGCTTCTTCGAGTTGGTGAAGATGGATTTTGTGAGCCGGTTTTACGTTCGAGCTGTCGGTGGCTGAAGGGGCTCATCGTGATCCCGGAGGGACGAGAAGGGCGGGGTTGGAGTTATTTTACCGCCGAACTAATAAAGGTGTAAGCTTTCTTTGACTACTCGGTCGGGAGAGGAACCCCCACCACCACCATGGTGCAGCGCCAGCCTTCTGGTGGGTTGGAGGGTTTAAAGGCCCATGCAATCCATGTTAAAGCCCAAATTAAAGTGGACTCTGAAGAAGTGCGTCCTTGACCCTGTTTTCGTGGGTCGGGTTTGATGAGTGCCCTCGACTCATTTGCTTCGGTTAAGAGCTCCACGGCGAAGAGAAGGAGCCCCGCCTTGTCTGGCGGCACGCCGGTGGGCTCGACTCAGCGTTCTGTGGGGGCGTCAGGCGCGGTGTGTTCTTCTTCTCGCCGGCGATTTTGGTAGCTGTGCGAAACCCAGCGGTTCAGCTTCCATTGTCATCGAGGGGCTCCGACATGGCAAGCATGGGTCTGGTTAATGTTGGGGATCCTTCCAAGCCTTTGCTGGTAGTTCTGGCACTTTCCTAGAACTGCCGGCGCTTCCAGGTCTGGAATGATCACAGCTTCCATCGTCATTTAAGTGAATTTCTTTTTAAGCGGAAACTTCGATAAGTACCACAACTTTTGAGAAAGATTCCTAAATTTTAAAAATTCTTAATTTAATTCTTAGACTTTCAATTTGATGCAATATACCTCTCTATTAGTTTTTAAACATAAAAAATGATAAAATGATCATTATACTCCTAATTTTTTTATAAAATTCCAAATTTAAGAAGAATGAGGAATGAGGACAGCTTCCATTGTCATTTAAGTATATTTTTTATTTTTAAGCGGAAACTTCGATAAGTACCACAACTTTTGAGAAGACTCCTAAATTTTAAAAATTCATTAAAAATAATAAAATGATCGTTATATCCCTAACTTTTTTATAAAATTCCAAATTTATAAGGAATGAGGAATGAGGAGTTCATGGACTATATATCTTCTTCTCAATGATGTGTCTTAGGCCATTTGGAGTGGCTTTTTTTGGTCGTTTTGTCTTTCTTGGGTTATTCCTAGACGTGTAGTCGATCTGAATATTTGTTGGTGGACCTTAGGTAGTGCGCAAAGTGCTGCTATGTGGAAGATAGTGCTTTCGTGCCTTTTATATGGTGTTTATAGAGGGACATGAATGAAAAAAAATAAAAATAAAAAAATAAAAATTAGAATTAGGAGAGGACATTGAAGGAGATTAAGTCCTTATTCTTCAAAACTTTATATCTGTGCACAGCTGTTTATTTGTCTCCTTTGTATCTACCTAGGTGTTTCGTTTTGTATATTTTATGTGTACTTAGGGATGGACACCTTATGTTTTTAATAATATATGTTGATCATCATATATAAAAAATATACATATTTTTTTTTATGAATAGTTTTGGATTATATTTGGTTGTTGAGGAAATGGAAATGGTAATTTTTGTTCGTGACGTTTAGTGGTGTAATGGACTTGTGCTTGTGTGGTATGTTTGGTTCTGTGTGTGTGAGGAAATGTTTAAATTGTTAAAGGTTGTTGTTTTGAATTATTCTTGGTTAGGAGGAAATGGAAATGGTAATTTTTTTACGTAAAGTTGGACAGTACCATGAAATTGTGCTTGTCTGGCATGCTTGGCTGCTGAGAAAACGTAGGACAGAAGAATATGATAGTCTTGAGGGTTATTTGACTTATTATTGTTTTTTGGTTTTTGACAACTTTTTGTGGGGACTTAATAGATGGGATAGAAGATGACTGTTTGACATATTTGGGGTGGTTTCAATCCTTTTGATATAAGTTGGTAAATAAAGCAATGTGTCTATGCTTGATTTTTGGTATTTGTTTTTTTAGTATGTTTGGGCTGTAAAAACTTGTCTGGTTGGTTGCTGGTAAATTGTGGATAAAGATTTGAGGGTTTTTACGATGAATATGAAATGTCTAGGTAGAGTCGTTCAGTGAATCATCGTCGCACAAACTTTTGATTATTTTTTCCCCATTCAATTTATTCAGCTTCTGAACATGCGTTCAAGGGAATATTGACCAGTCTTCCCAAGCCTGGAGGTGGCGAGTTTGGGAAATTCTATAGTTTGCCTGCTTTGAATGATCCAAGAATCGGTATGTATGTTAAATTTATTCTACTGATATATATATATATATTTTGTTCATAATCCGCTAGCTTACCAAGCTTTAATTGCATTCTAGATTCTATTTAAAATCATTTAATTTTTTGTTTTTTCAACATCCACTTCATTTGTCTTATCTGGCAACAAGTATATTCATGGCAAGAAATAGGTTCGTATAATTTCCTGGTTAAAATTATATTCCTGAATGAATCATATTCACTACATTTTAAAGGGGATTTCCTATTTTTGTGAGTTCCTGGTAAAATAAATTATCTTGGTAAAATCACACATTCACTATTGTTTTAAGGTATTTTGTTTATAACTTCTTGACAATGTCATATTTGCCTTTTTGTGTGTTGCAGACAGGCTGCCATACTCTATAAGGGTATTTTTAGAATCTGCAATACGTAATTGTGACAACTTCCAAGTTACCAAGGATGATATTGAAAATATTGTTGATTGGGAGAATACATCTCCTAAGCAAGTTGAAATTTCCTTCAAGCCTGCTCGTGTTCTCTTGGAGGTTCGTAGCTTGACTTCAGTGATTGTGTTGGTTTGAATTTTGATACATATAGTCTACATTGTAAGGCTTGTGTTGCTTTTACCAGAACTTTGCTGGAGTACCTGCTGTGGTTGACCTTGCTTGCATGCGGGATGCTATGAAAAAGCTCGGCGCTGATCCTAACAAGATCAATCCATTGGTTTGTAAATTTTCCATTCGACGCAGTTAAATTTTATTTCATAATTAAATACTTGTGACTTTCATTTTTAGGGTTTTTAAACGTCTATGTTATTTTTGTCTGTATATCTACGATCAGGGAGTAACATATAGGCGCCAGTATGAACATAGTTGTTCTGATCAATGGCAATTCTTATTTTTTATTTTTGGAGCATGATGATATTTGAAAGTCTCTCAAAAGTTTGATTATATTGTTGTTTGTCCCTGATCCCAATGCTGCACTATATATAAAAATTAATATGATTACTAATGCCTTGGCCTGATATGACTTATATAATTATAGTCCCCATTTTGAATGTTGGTTTTTACATTGGACTTTGTCCATGTTGTATGACTCATTTAGGGATTCCATTTCATATGCCTTTAACAAAATATGACTCATTTCATGCAATAACGTGATGGATAAATGTTGCATGTGTAAGGAAAATGGGGAGTTTGTGGATCACCTTCTTTTTCACTGTGATGTGGCTTATGCCATTTGGATTTTTTTTATTATTTTTTTATTTTTTTCAGTCTGGGTTGTCCTAGGTTATGCCTAGACATATGGTCAATTTGTATGCTTGTTGGTGGACCTCTAGCAGGAGTAATGCTACAAGTTCCTCTTGTGTCTCTCTTGAGTTCCTTCAAGAATGATGTGTCTATTAAAATCACCACTGGGCTTGTGATAGATCATTATTGGATTTTAATCAAATGGTGATTTTAATAGACACATCATACTTAGAAGGACTCAAGAGGGATACAAGATGAACTCTTAGAATTACTCCCTCTAGCAGTCCGTGAAGTGCTGCAATATAGAAGATGGTGTGTACATGCCTTTTATGGTGTTTATGGCGGGAAATGAATGACAGAAGTTTTGTGGACAAGGAGAGGTCGTTGGATACGATTAAATCTTTATTCTTCTAAACTTTGTATATGTGAACAACTTCTTATGTGTCTCATATGACGATTAGTTATAGTGATTTCCTTGTATTTTTTGCTAATTCTAGTTAGTTAGTTTTTTTTTTTTTGGTATACTTTCTGTGTATTTAGGGGCGCACTACACTTTTTTAATGATATTTTTCGATTACTTATAAAATATATATATTTGCATCCAGGTTCCTGTAGATCTTGTTCTTGATCATTCTGTTCAAGTTGATGTCAACAGATCTGAAAATGCAGTACAGGATAAAATGGAACTTGAGTTTCTGAGAAATAAGGAGAGATATACTTTTCTTAAGTGGGGATCTTCTGCTTTCCATAAGATGCTTGTTGTTCCTCCTGGTTCTGGAATTGCTCAGCAGGTCAGGAATTTGGCATAATTTATTTGCACAAAAAATATCCTCTTTTTTTTATTTTTTGCGTGCCAACTTTGTTGAGTTTTGAGGTGCTTTTCTTAGATTGGCTGTGGGCACTAGGTTGCAACTTTTACCTAATCTGCACCCTATTCGTTAGAGTGTGAAATTTGTTGTGCACACTATTCTTTAGAGTGCGAAATTTGGTGGTGCACCACCATACCTGCCTTTGAGCCTCTTCAGATAGGCCTTGCTTGCTGTTAAACCAGTCACTTTTGTAAATGTTAATTGATGGATTTGGACCTGTGCCTTTCTGATTGATTATAGGTTAATCTGGAATACCTTGGGAGGGTTGTTTTTAACACTGATGGCATTCTGTACCCTGATAGTGTGGTTGGTACTGATTCCCACACAACTATGATTGCTGGGTTGGGAGTTGCAGGCTGGAGAGTTGGAGGATTAGAAGCTGAGGCAACAATGCTTGGTCAGGTAAAGTGTGATGTATTTTGAAGGCATTCCGTCTCACTTGACTCAATGCATCGTTCAATCTAATAAACTACTTGAAAGTGTGGAAAAGCATTGACGTGGTGTAATCTTGCTTTGCTATGAAATGCATGCAATGGTGGATGCTAAAGAAGCAGTTTATCACGCTAATATCCTTGTTCAAAATTGTCAACTTTGCAATTTTTATCTCTGGGATACTAATTGCGAACTGCATGCTGACTCATACTTCTATTCTTTTTATGGATGTATGCAGTAGGCTATCGAGGTGTTTCTTTTTGCCATGTTATTGTACTTTACATTACATTGTTGTTTGCCTCATCAGGAACATGTTCAGGAAAAAAAAACATGTGGCTTCTTAGGTCCCTGTGTTATCAAGTATGGCCTTGTGCTGATTAGGGAAAAAAGTTAAATATTTCTCAAATTGGGTGTTCCTTCTGGGGACATTTTTGTTGGTGATCATGGCGATTAAAAACAAAAAAGGCCCTACTCTTTGAGGTTTATCTGGCTGAAATTCATAACCTTCTCCCACTGCCATGACCACTTTTAATCGACACGTACTATCATTCTTTGGTAAAGATGTGTGCATAATTGACTTTGTTCTGCTTGGACTCTATATTTGCAAACTCCACAGCCAATGAGCATGGTGTTGCCTGAAGTTGTTGGATTCAAGTTGTCGGGGAAACTACGTAATGGTGTCACCGCTGCTGACTTAGCTTTAACTGTGGCCCAAATGTTGAGGAAGCATCGTGCTTATAACAGCTTTGTTGAGTTTTATGGTACGCAAATTTCAATGATTGAACTTCGTATCTGTTAAAATTAGAAATTCCATTCACTGGACTTCATCTCTCTGTTGTGTATACAGCTCTAAGAGCACTCACATATGCATGCAGGTGAGGGTATGGGTGAATTATCAGTAGCTGATAGGGCCACCATTGCTGACATGGCTCTTGAATATAAGGCAATCATGGGCTTCTTCCCTGTTGATCATGTCACTTTGCAGTATCTCAAATTCACTGGAAGAAGTGATGAGACAGTGAGATTTTTTTTTCTTTCTTTCTTTTTTGTAAATTTTAAGTTTCTATTATTTGGTGTGACCATAATTTTTCTTATATAATAGGTATCAATGATAGAAGCATATTTACGTGCAAACAAAATGTTTGTTGACTACAATGAGGTACTGTCTCCTGCTTTTAATTGTTTTCATTAGTAGATGGTCAATTCATATGAGGTTAAGACTTAAGAAGACTTTTTTATGTGATCCAGCCTCAACAAGAAAGAGCATATACATCTTCTCTGCTGTTGGACTTGGCAGATGTTGAACTCTGCGTTTCAGGAATAAACCGGTGTGCTTTTATCTATTGTCACCTTCTTTTTCCTCCACTTTGACCTTTTTTTTTTTTTTTTGTGGTTTATTCTTTAATACATGATTTATTACTTGTTAACAGGCCTCTTGAAGTAGTTTCGTTGAAAGAGATGAAGGCTCACTGGCATGCATGTCTAGATTACAACCGTGGATTTGAGGTGGGGGTTGCAAATGGACCTGATCACGTGCCGAGGCCAGACAGGGCCTTATTTGATTTGGGGTTTTTCATGTGATAAAGAAAAATATAAAGGCCCAGGTTGGGCCTGGTCCAGCCCAGATGTCTCAATTAATATCTTAAGCCAAGTCCAATCCTAAATCTAACTGTATAGCTAATTAATAGGTAGAAGTGTAATTTAATTAATTAATATTTTAACACTCGTGTGAGACCAAACAACATGGAATATATTAATTGAAATGGAGGTAAATTGCAGGAGTCAGAATTCACGACCTCTGTCTTGATAACAAGTTAAATTAGTAAATTACCACTTATCTTAAAAGTGCTTAAACTAATAGGTAGAGGTGAACCACAACTTTGAAGCTGGACCTTCTTAATCATCATCTTCTTTTAGTATAATAAATCAGGTACTTCCTCTATTTACCTTGCGTTTAAATGACATCATGATGGCAGTAGAATCATGAATGCATTACATAGATGTGATTACAGGCTCATTGATTGTGTGTGTGTGTGTGTGTTTTTTTTTTTTTTTAAATTGATTTGTTTCTTGTGCCTGAAATTGTGAGCTTTCTGTTTCTTCCAGACCTTCGCTGAACCAAAGGAAGGACAGGAGGTGGGATTTGTTTTGCATTCAATTATATTCGGAATTTTGGGTTCACGCCAAATTTTGGATAACACGATTGAGGTACTCTCTCCTGTGTCTAATTGTCTTCATTAATAGATAGTCAATTCAAGATGGAAGTCTTAGATATGAGGTTAAGAAGACTATTTTTAAAATTTTAAATTTGAACACAGGTTTTCTCTTTTTTCAACTTTGAGCTTCCCTTTTTCTGCCCATCTAACTTCTAAGGACATTTGTTTTGTTTATTAAGATGCGTGCCATTTTGTGAACTTCCTTTATTCTCGAATGGAAGGAGAATCATTTTAACATTTTTTTACTTATTTTGGAAAAAATATATTAAAAAAAAAAAAAAAAAACCCTAAACTACCGGCCAATTTCAAGAAAGCTCCACAAAGTGACAAGCGTGACACTTAGATACATCAAATTACTAGTTTGTGGCAAATAATCAACTCTATTAGGGTTGGCCGTTTATGTTGGATGAAAAAACTGTTCTGTTTTTCTTCCTATAATATCCTTATTTTCTTAAAAACTAAACTAAATGGCGGAGTAACTTTTTGTCACAAAATTTTAGATTGATGTATCCAAGTGTCACACATGTTAGTTCACGAGGTTTTTTTTAAAGGACAGAGTTTTCCTCCAACCCAGTGGGAGGAACTTCCTTCAACTCAGTCTATAAAAATGACACGTGTCTATTTTTTTAATAACATGTGAGATGCACATGAGTTTTTAATATTATTTATTCCAACTTTGTCTCTACTATTAAAAAACATGGGCATCTCACATATTCAAATAACACATGTCATTTTTATAGACTGAGTTGGAGAAAGTTCATCTAACCCCATTTGGAGGAAAACTCTATCCTTTTTTAAATGGTTGGTAGTTCATGGGACTTTTTTATATTTTTTCTATTCTTTGGAAATGCTTTATGTAAGTGGGCTTGCACTGTTCTTTGGTTGGTCTGGCTCATATGCACCTGGCCTTAGACCAGGCCAAAAACCTAACTGGTACTGATCTTGACCCTGGCCTGGTCAGTCAAGACTGAAATGTGAGCTCATACCCGCTCTAACAAAGACATGCTCTGCTGGGCCGGGCACACTATCTCCACGATCATGTCTACTTGCAAATGGGCGCAGTTTGCTGAACCAAAAGTTTTTCATTGGGTTCTCCATGCATTGTCTACTTGCAAATGGGCGCAGTTTGCTGAACCAAAAGTTTTTCATTGGGTTCTCCATGCATTCTTGTTTTGTAATTTCAATTTTATTGTTCAATAGCTATTACCTATTTTGTAATTTTTGCGATGGAGAGTTTGACTTTTTTTGTTTTAATTAATTTTTTTTATTTAACATGTTTACCCTAGGATTGGGCATCTTAATAAGTGATGATCAGAGCAAACTTTAGAAAATTGTACTAATTGTTTAGTCATCAAACCTGAAATGAATAAATGATTGAACTTTGCTCATTTGATTGAAGTGTAGCTTGGGTTCTGAATGACATCGTGATGGCTGTAGAATCAAGAATGCATTACATAGATATTTAACTTCTACATGTGCTGCCAGGCTCATTGATTGTGTTTTTTTCGAATTAATTTGTTTCTTGTGCCTGTAATCGTGACCTTTCTGTTTCTTTCAGGGCTTTGGTGTACCAAAGGAAAAACAGGATAAGGTGGCAAAATTTTCATTCCATGGAGAACCATATGAACTTAAGCATGGTAGTGTGGTCATCTCAGCTATTACGAGTTGTACGAACACATCAAACCCTAGTGTCATGCTCGGGGCTGGTCTTGTTGCAAAGAAAGCTTGTGAACTTGGTTTGCAGGTGAGTTTTGGCCTCTGAAATGCACTTTCTATTTCTTATATGGTTGGATATTTTTCTGTTACTTACTTATGAAACAGGTTAAACCGTGGATTAAAACAAGTCTTGCACCTGGTTCTGGAGTTGTTACAAAATATCTGCTCCAGAGGTATGGCCAGTTTATCTTTTGATTACCTGATCATTAAACAACTCAACTCAACTTATTCATCCCTTAGTCTTTTGAGTGCCTGATATCTTTCACAATGAAGTCACATTTTTTCTCGTGTGTATTTGTAGTGGTCTGCAAAAATACTTGAACGAGCTGGGCTTTCATATTGTTGGTTATGGCTGCACAACACGTATTGGCAATTATGGGGAACTTGATGAATCAGTCGCTTCTGCAATTTCAGAAAATGGTATTACCGTGAATATGCTTTCATTACTTTTTTGTAATAAGAGTAGATGAAAATTTCATATTTGTTTTATGCGAATTCAGAACGTCTTTGAACATAAGGCTTGTCTGAATTCGTTTTGCTGTTTAGATGAGTCTTTTGTTTTATGTGCTACATATACTGCAAAAGATTGATCATGCCTTTTTTCGTAAACTTCAACCAATGTTGTTGTTGGCCTTTTTCTGGCTTTTACATGAATGCTCTTTTATTTTGTTCAGTCATATGCTCAACTTGGGTTGCATTTTATCAATGTCTGCTTCAAAGTTTTAACAACTCCATTTTAGTTTCAGGTCCTTGTACTTTCTTAGGTTTTTCAATCTACTTTATTTTTTCTCGTTTATGTAATTCTCTTCATTTTACCTTTGCAGACATTATTGCTGCTGCTGTTATTTCTGGAATCCGAAACTTCCGTCGCCGTTTTCATCCATTAACAAGAGCTAACTATCTTGCTTCACCTCCTTTGGTTGTTGCCTATGCACTTGCTGGCACGGTATGGCATAACTTTTAAGTGGTCATAGACTTTTCTTTTTTTTTCCTTTTTGGTTCCTTTTCTGAAGGATGCTCCTTTGAATGTTATCAAGATATCTCTCAAATGATTAACAAGTAAACTTGACCAGCAGTATCTTAATGAATTTGAAGTGAAGCTACACGTAACTTGATGATTTGAACTTAAAGGACAAAGCCTTTTAAGATATTATGCAGTCATTCTACGAGTTATGCATAAAATGTTTGCCCAAATAATGCATGGCCCTTCAGGACTAGCAGTAATATGTAATCCTGGCAGATGCCATCTATAGTGTTACTTCGAGAGTGGGAGTTGGATGGTACTCCACCTTGCTTAGATGTCCATGTTCACATGTGCTGTAGTATTCTATACTTAAGTTTTAGTTACTGGTTCAAACTTGTAGAAATCTAGGACATTTTATAATACTATGAACCTGATTTTCCAAACAATGGGAGTGAGAAAGGTATGTTTATAATTCAGAATCCCTAAACTGCTTCTTCCAGCATCCCCCTGGGGCAAAACAATACTATAGCCACTCTGGTCTTACCAGAAAAATGACTCCCCTTTTTCTTTACATGTTCCTTCGAGTGCACGATTTCTTAGCTGTGCCTGTTTGGTATAACTGCGTAATCTCAGTTGTCACATCCTTTTGATGATTTCAGGTTGACATTGACTTTGATAAAGAGCCAATTGGAACAGGGAAAGATGGGAAGAGTGTATACTTCAAAGATATCTGGCCCAGTAATGAAGAAATCGTAGAGGTAGATAACTTTACGTTGATACTTTGTGATAGAAACTATTTATGGTGAAACTCATCTAATAATTGCACCCCAATGAATGTCAATTTTATTCAATAATAGGTTGTCCAATCTAGCGTGTTGCCTGATATGTTCAAGAGTACTTATGAGGTTATCACAAAGGGCAACCCTATGTGGAATCAGCTGTCAAACCCTTCTTCCACTCTTTACTCTTGGGATCCAATGTCAACCTACATTCATGAGCCACCATATTTCAAGGACATGACTATGGACCCACCTGGTCCACATGGAGTAAAAGATGCCTACTGCTTGATCAAGTTTCATGACTTGTTAGACACTGATTGGATAGCTGCAGCAGGGAGGATCGACAAGGATAGCCCTGCTGCAAAGTATCTCCTTGAGCGTGGGGTTGCTCCCATGGACTTCAATACCTATGATAGTCGTCGTGGCAATGATGAAGTCATGGCAAGGGGTACCTTTGCCAACATTCATCTTGTCAACAACCTCTTGAAAGAAGAAGAAGAAGAAGAAAGGGGCCCAAAGACAATTCACTTCCCAACAGGAGAGGTGCTTAATGTGTTTGATGCAGCAATGGTGAGTTCCGTGATATGAACTTTTTGGTAGCTGTTTGTTCTCTATTATATCCAATTTATTTATACCTGCTTGTGTGCATAACACTTGGATATCTTTTTTGCTGTCTTCCTCATACAATTCACTCCGTAATGCTTTTATGGAGATGGAGATAGATACAATTTGAGTGTTGCATGTGGGGCCTATGCAGAAATATGTTGCTTCTTTCTTGACACTTAGAAAAGAGTATTGATCCATTTGCAGAAGTACAAGGCTGCTGGGCAGGACACCATTGTCTTAGCTGGAGCATTTTTTGGAAGTGGCAGCTCTCCAGATTGGGCTGCTAAGGGTCCAGCGCTGCTGGTGAGTTTAAATTTTGATGTTCCTCAATATCTTCCAAATGCTGCATGGATATTACTACATAATCTCTCTCTCTCCAATTCTCTTACTTGGTTGCTTATGAAGTAAATTTTCTGCACTAGGGAGTGAAAGCTGTGATAGCGAGGCACTTTGATAGTACTTATCGCAGCAATCTTGTGCGAATGGGGATCATTCCACTTTGTTTCAATGGTGGTCATTATGCTGACACACTTAGATTGACGGGTCGTGAGCGCTACTCAATAGACCTTCCCAGCAAAATCAGTGAGATGAGGCCTGGCCAAGATGTAATTGTGACAACTGACACAGGCAAATCTTTCACTTGCACGGTCTGCTTCGATACCAAGGTACTTTCCCCAGACTTTCCTTTGTTTGGATGATTGATTTGTATAGTATGAGAAAATGGGGGTTGATACAATTGCTTTTGCAGGCGGAGTTGTCATATTTTGATCATGGTGGCATTTTTCCATACGTCATCCGAAACCTGATCAAAAAGTAAGCAATTGAAGCTCCTGCTCTTGGTTATTTTCTCCTTCGAAATGCGGTTTTTGTTAATCAAACCAATGATCTAAGATATGTAGAAAGTTTGATTGTAAATCAAGATTATGGTAAATACAGTTGACAGAAAAGTTTAATAGTCTTAATAGCTTTTAGTACTCTTAGAGGACATCACTATTGGAATTTGATGCCCTTTGGACTTAATATTGCCCACCAAGTCTTTCAAAGAAGATGGATGGATAAAGCCTTTAAAGACCTTAAAGATTTTTGTGTGGTATACATAGATGATATTCTTGTGTTTTCTAAAACAATGGAAGAACATAAGAAACATCTTAAATTTGTCTGAAAATTTTCAGAGGAATGGATTAATCCTTTCTCAAAAAAATAAAAAAAAATAAATTGAGATAGAAAAGGAATCTTTAGGATTTTTAGGATTAGATTTAAATTAATCAAGTTTAGAATTACAAGAACATATAATCTCTAAAGTACGGAGAATTTCCTAAAAGAGTAGAAGACATAAAACAATTACAAAGTATTTTTAAGAATTCTCAATTACGGAGATTCAATAGTATGAGTTGATGCAATAACCAGAATATTTTTGGTGGAACATCTTTCATAATCTCAGGATAGATAGTTCGCTAATAGGCTGAAAAAACAAATAATTCAGACTTATTCACATTTAGATCATGAACTTTTGGAATCCATGTTATGCAAGGAGACATTGCTTTTGCCGATTCAATCGTGTTCTTTATGGGTTGGCAATAATGAATATGGTTTGTCTGGTGTACAAATTTGTCAGGAAACATTCTCATCTCTAAACGCTCACATTTCAAATACTACTGTACAGTCACAAGCTATAGCACATTACAGGGTAATACAACATGATAGAATGTTGTAAATGGTAGGACTTTAGTTCCGACCGTGTAGAGATTTGCTGGCTTGTGAGGCCAGAGCTAATGCCTTGGCTCTTGGACTTGTCATCATCCACTCCCTCTCCGCACGCCGCTGATGTTGCCTTGCGTTTTTTGCTCGCTTCGGTGCTAACCGAGTGTCTCTTTCCACAAATGCAAGTCTAAATTTTTCAGCAACAGACATTTCAGGGCGGCTTGAAAGAGATGGAGATAGAGTCTTTGGATTAAACCCACACACTGCCCATGTTGTTGGATCAATATCCTTGACACCAGGATCATCCAATGTAATATTTGGCAATGCTTCCCTTGGGACTCCCTCTCCCCTGAAACCAAAGGGTGATGGTTTGGGATTCACCATAATGCGTGGACATTCAGCGGACAAAATCTCCAAAGAATCTTTATCAATCTTTGGCTGCAAAGAGAGAGAGAGAGAAAGAGGTATAAGAAAAGATTTTCGAGCATTATATAACAAGGCAAAAAAATTCAGAATAAAAAAACTGGTAACAGGAGGCAAAGAAAAAATCATCCAGGAGTTGGTCATATACCCACACAAGCCACCGCAATGACCCTGCACCATTGGCAATTTTTGTGGCATCAAGCTCCTCCCATGAATCGCCATTGGTGTCAATCAACTTTGGTTTAAATATACCCAAGCATCTGCGTACAGTGTAGTCACTCCTTGGGGAACCTCTGCAACATTAACTTCAGTTCAAAACCTGGGCCAGTTCAAGTGTGCGGGATGAAATAAACAGCAAAGGTTTTATAGATAGAAAGTTTTGTGATTATGAAAGTTGAGTACCAAAAGATTTTTATTTCATGAAGTTAATGATATGTTGTATGAGGCTTCAACCAATCTAGAAAGAATGAGTGTGCTTGCATGCAAAAAGAACTAAAACAACCACAAAGTTGCCTATGTTCTTTTTGGTTAAGTGCAACTAAGTTTTAACGAAGCACATTCCATCTGTATGCTTCACATATCAAACTGCTCAGAGCTTTTCCTTTAATAAGTTATGGAAAGATCTTAATACCAGATTCAAATATGAAAGTACCTGGGAACATGCACTTAGTTCAGCTAATACTTATGTCTTTCAACTCTCAGCGCTCACACGAAAACAAAAAAGGCATGAATTCTACCAAAGGGTACCTCTTGAAATTTAATTATCTACAAATTATTACAGAATATTTACAGTTGGGAAGATAAGAAAAAGACAAAGGACAAAATAAGTTCAGTGCATCCTAAAACAATACAAATAATCAAAAGCTCTGAAACAAAACTCAATTTCACATAAAATCACCCAAACCCAACATTCTAAACTTTAAAAAGGTTAAGAACAAGGTGTACCCGCATCTTAATGTCTCTAATGAATGGCAATTCTCCACAAGTTCAGAAAAACCAGTGATTGTAATTTTATCGCACCGACTGCAAAGAAAAAAAGGGGTCAAATAATTGAAACCTTCCAAACCAAATTGAATTTTGATAACATAATATGCACTGAGCCCATTATGACTTAAGAATCTAAAATAAAAAAGAGGACCTAATAATTCATTAATTTGATCTTGGGGAAGTCTAACAAGATAAAGGAATATCTAAGAAAAACATTTATGTGACCTAGCATTTTTAAATCCTACAAAACTCTACTAATGAGCCACTGTGAGTAATTTGTCCATCGTATAACTTATCTTTGAGATTATTAACTGAAAAAAGAAAAAGAGAATCTTGAACTCATAATATTAATGATAAAGATAGATTTATGAGAATATATCCATCTACTTCATATATTGCTTTCATACATAAAACATGTTTCATTGATGGTCCATTTGTCCACATATCCATCATTTGTCATATCTCTGATGTTCCAGCCTAATGCAAAGAATACAAAGTTAACAATTATCGGACTCAAGCATTCCACCCAACAGAATAAAGTGTAAAGACCATACACAAAACCCATTCCCCTTGCACCCCATTTCCATGAACATTCATCATTAACAGCATATATCTGATGGTCCATATAATGTGAAAGATATGAATTTAGATTGAGAAAAATTCAAATTTCTGTACCTAACATCCACAGCTCGGAGAAATTTGCACTTTTCCACCACTTTCACTAAGCCAAGATCAGAGACATCTGAACCAGAAATGTCAAGAACTTCCCAGGAACTATCAGCCAAAGAGATGACGACATTATCATTGAGCAGCCTTCTTCTCCTGGCAATTGCTGCAATTGCCATCTGTTGTTCAATGACATCAAAAAAAAGGATCATAAGCTTCTACATACAGCTAGTGGGGAGCATTACAGCTAGATGCTAAGCTTCTACATATGCAACATTGAAAACCTTGAGATGCAGACCATACACACAACAGCATATCTTTAAAAACTTCTGGATTATAAATTTAATCTATTTGGAGTCAAATGTGATCTAGTTAGCCTCTTTCCCTTTCAGAGCCAATGAATTTCTTTTACGGAACTCACAGTTTTTCTCATTATAAGTCATACGATTTACAAACTTGAACTTTAATGAGAACATAGTTTAGTGTTTGGCTTTAACCTGACGAATCCAATTGTTACAATGAAAACATATGATTCGGTTTCACACATTTCAATGTTCATTCTTAAGCGCCATCTTATAATCCTTCTCATTCTTCTCCCCACAACATACTCTGGATACTATTTGGTACTGAATTTTTGTGGTTCCCGATAGAAAACTATCTCAGGTTACAACAAATAGAAAATTAAGAAGAATAAAAAAAAACTACTAGAAATTTAAGATATAAATAGTTTCCAGTAAAAAATTATTAGGCTGCCCACTTCAAATATCTCCTATGGTGTATATCAACATATTATACTGAAGGAAAAACACATATGATTGAGCACCTTGGAAATACATATTTGCTAAAGACTAAAGCGAGTATCAAATGCATCTATGAGCACCTCATTTAAGCATAACACGCCAAAAAAAAAAAGATTTCTTCTCGTGAAAATCGAAATGCTCCCCACTTGCTAACCCGGTAAAGAAGAAGGCCCAAAAGCCGAATACTGAAATCTATTGCCTATATGTAAACCAAATTAGAAATGCAAATTGAGAATGGTTCGAGGAGCAACCTTAGTATCTGCGGGAAAGTTGATGGCAATCTCACCCAAGTCTTCAATGATATCCTCCAAATGCTTCCCGACAACTCCTAGGCACAAGCTAAACAAAGTTGGAGGCTTTGTCTTCTTAGGTAATCCTGCTACGAGAATCGACTGTTTTAACACATTACCAAAAAAAAAAAAAAAAAAAAAAAAACCTAATGATCAAATTATTTATTGAAACAAAAAACGCAGAGAGAGAAACGTACTAGAGGATTGCAGGGTGGTGATTTTTCTCGAAGATTTGGAATCGGAATTCAAATTCAGCTTCTCCACTGATTTCCTCACGGCCTTCAAGTCTTCGCCTTTTTCCATCAAAACCCCTAAATCACTCACAAATCCCCAAAAAATGAGAGAGAGAGAGAGTAAGAGAGAGAGATTTACGATCGTTTTTCTATTTTATAAATGCCCTGTAATTAAAATATGCAATTACCTTTTTATCCTGATATGAGACAATTATGACCTGTAATGGTTGGGGGTATTTTAGTATATTGGATGCAATGCCGGCCTGGGTTTTTAGAAATTTGAATAGATTATTTCCCAGGCAGTAGTAGTACTAGTACCAAACTGGCACCAACCTGCTTGATTCGAGATCGGAGAAATACGGCGCCGTTTAAATCTCAATGGTGAAGGGACTGGTGCTACAAGGCGGGCAAACCCTGCCAGCCGACGTGGCGCAGGTGATCGATCAGCTGGAGCGCCACTGCTTCGCCCCCGATGGTTCCCTCGTCCCCAAACCCGCCTTCTACGACCTTCAACTCGTACACTCTCTCTCTCGCTCTCTCGTTTGTTTGGTTGCTGACAAACTTTAGACGAATTTTGTGAAGAAGAATGCAATTCATTTCTAAGCAGCCAAACACGGCCGAATTCCTTTTTATTTTTTTTGGAATTGATAGAATTACTGAATGTAAAACATGGATTTTCTCTACGTTTGTTTGGTTGCCGAGCCAAATATAGGCAAATTTTGGAACGAAATAGCCAATTCATTTCTACGCAGCCAAACAGATTCTTTCTTGGTGCTTTTCTGATCAGATTTGAGTTTGAAAAATGTGTAGGCAAGAGAGGAAATGTCGAGGGAAAGGCTGCGGTACTTGGAAGCCATGGTTAGGCCTTGACGCGATTTCACTTTCCTCTATTGTTTGTTTGCTTTTGAATTGTGTGTTTCACTGTGATTTTGAATGTAGGCAATCTATTGCGAGGCCATTGCGATGGTGGAGGAGTATCAGCAGGTGGTTTCCGTGCGTGGCGACGTCCAGGGTTTGTACCCGCAGCAGCTTGGCTTGAACAACTCCCCTCAGGTTTCAAATCCTCTCATTTGGAACTTCTTTTTTTTTTTTTTTTTTGAATTTTATAATTGAGAACAAGCTTGGCATAGTTGATGCGAATTTGTTTCTAAAATTTATTTGCGTTTTTTATTTTAGCGTACCGGTCTTCGAGTTGTTTCTTGTTGGTGGTGTGCAAGTTTTTCATTTTCATCTCTTGTGAGAGAGGGATGGTGTTGCAAATGTTGTGTGTAAAGTTTGAAGCTTTTGACTGCGTTGTTTAGATACAAACTGAGATTCTCTTCTGTTGTGGATGGGGAATGCCATATAAGATACTTAAAGGATATGTCCTGTACTCATACCTTGACTTTGGATGCAAGATGCGTGTGCTCTTGTACCTATATCAGTTGGGATTATGCGTTGTAATATGGATTATCCTTATTGGGAAATGGAGAATGAACATTTTTGTTTGCAGTAGCAATAGAGAGGAAGGGGGGTTTAGTTTTTCGTGTAATCATTTTGTTTTGTGCTTTTGTTTGTGTTGATGACTGAATTATATGGTACAAAAGACAGCTGGACAGCTCAGTTTACATAAAACATTCAGATGTGCCCGAAGAATTCTAGAATTTACAATGACGGGATTGTCACATCTAATGGATTTCAGGTATATAAGACTTTAGAGCATCGAATGGTTGTCGCAGAAGCAGCTCAAAAGTTGAGGCTTCCTCTTATCTCCAAAGATGGTGAAGTTCAGGAGGATGACATTGAAAAACTGAGTATAATGTCACGAAGCTCTCTTGACAGCACAAGTACCAGTGTCACAACCAGCTCGAGCTCAAACTCAACGAATTATACAACTGCAAATAGCACTGCTAGTGTGGCAAATATCGGTTCTAGTGCTGGTGATGTGGTGGAACCTGGAGTTGGCGGTGTTTCTAATCGCTTTCTTGGAATCACACCTGCTTACTTATGGCAAACGGAGCTCCAGCAATTGCCATTTTCCGTGGTATGATAACGCACGTGAAGATGCACACAAACTGTCGTGACATTTCTCTCTCTTTTTTCAGCTCCGAACATTTTCAGCATTAATTGAAAACCTTTTGAGAACTTACTTTGACTTCGCAATTGTAGGATATGGGAGACTACCAGATGTCTCTTTCTCGTGAGATCGAGGCTCGTTTGAAAGATAAGTGTGATAAGTTAGGCGATGCCTTTATAATGGACGATATTGGTAGGTTCTATTTCTCTCTCTCTCTCTCTCCCTCTGTGTACGAAATCAAAGTAGCCCATGTATGTCCTCATGACGCGCATATTCGTGATGTATTTCTTGGGGATAAGTGGCTTTTGTTAAAAAATCAGCTTTGATCAGTGTGGCAAACTGTTGATCCAGGATTTTCCATTACATTTGTATAGGTATAGAATGGCTGGATGAACTGCTGCCATGCACAATTGAGACTGATGCTTTGTATCTTGGTTTTTCTTTCTTTTTCTTTGGGTGGTTTTGGTTGGGGGGCGCAGGGGAACTGTCTAACAAAGACAAATACATTTGTATGTCTGATGTTATCTGCAATTTGTTACCCCACCTTTTTCTGATGCAGACTCATCATCTGGGCATCAATCTTCAAGTGCTCGGCTTCCAGAAAGGTTTGAGCTACACTCTCACTAGAATTCTTTACAGCATATCTCTTCCACCTAAAGAAATGTCGTATGCTAACCATTTGCAATATTATTTGATAAGTAGTTATTGATTTCTGCATAAGCTTTTTTTTTTCCTTGTTATGTAGTTCCCGTTGTTTAGACGTGTCTGATTCAAACAATCAAATCACTGGTTATGGGAGGAAATTTTAGTTCTATAGTTAGTAAAAATTTGTTGCTTAGGGATCCAACTTATAGTTTCTATTCTCGAAAAAGTGCAACCCAATTTGGAATTCATTCATGCCATGGAGAAGGGTAAATATATGTAAGGTTTGGCTGCAGAATTGTGTGGTCCCCAACTCTTTATATAATTTTATTTAGTTGTCTTCTGTGGAAAAGGGGGTTCGCTGATGGAAGGTGTGCAGCTGGATAGGATAGTGTTTGAGTACCTTTTTTTAATTTCTTTTGTCAGAAAGAAAAAAGGTTTTTGTAAGAGGATTTTTCTGTGAGGAAGGACAACAGAGAGAACCTGAAACAATATAGCACTTCAAACTAAAGAAAAAAAGAGCTGAGACTGAGGACACATTTGGAACACAAGTGCACTCCTTTGAGATGGTGGAAGAGGGTTCCTTTTTTCTGTTTGTGAGAAAGGTGTACAAACTACAAAAAAAAAACTCATGTATAAGCCTCCCTGTTCTATATTGGTTTATCTTTCTCCCTAGATCGATATCCATCATTATCTTCTTATTTTAAAAGCCTTATTTTAAGAATCGATAATTTACATTTTTACTAACTTCAACCTTCTGTGTTATGAAAACTGTTCTTGAGCTTCAATTGGGCTGCATATGCTAAACTGGATTGTTGCAACTCCCTTCTAGTCGTATTCTTGAAGGGGTGAAAATATTGATGTCTTATGGAAAAGAAATAGCATCTTTGCCAGATACAGCTGAATGGCAAACAACTTTTGTCTAGCTGACTAAGTAGTCGGCATTAAGTTTTTGTTTGTGTATTACAGAACAACTTTTTTAACTGCTCAAGGAGAAGGAGAAAAATTGCTTTATTTTTGTCTTTTTATGCTGTTCCTGAATCATTGACTGGCTTATTTTATGCATTTTCCGATTGCTGGAATCAACATTCTCAATATTTATGTAGTCTGTAGTTTACTGTGCTTGTGTAACTTTCCAAATTATCAGGGTAAAGTTGATAATCGAGGAGATTGAAAGGGAAGAAGCAGCTCTGCGGGAGGACCTCTATTCTGCTGATAGAAAATTTGCTGAATACTATAATGTATGTGAATAAGCAACTTTCATAATATTGACTAATATTTTTCTCTTTACCCCTTTATTAAGAAAAATTTGTTTGTGATGATAGTCAATTCTTTTTATCGCCCCAACTAGGTCTTAGAGCAGATACTTGGAGTTCTTATTAAGCTTGTTAAAGATTTGAAATTGCAACATCAACATAAATACGTAAGTATCCACTTTGTTACTGTCTTCGATGGCCAGGTTTTCTTTGTGTCTCACACTATTACTTCATTATGTTTTTATATGACTCCATTCTTATCCCTCTTGAAGGCAGCTTGAACTTATTGTTTCTAAATAATTTATAGGATGAATTGCAAAAAACATGGCTGTGCAAAAGGTGTGAGACCATGAGCGCAAAATTGAGGTTTGTCATACCATTTTCTGTAATTTGATATCTAATTTCTGCCATTATTGTTGCTCAGAAACTAAAATGATGTAATTCTGATCCCTTGTAACTACCTTCTTAATTTGACTCTTTTGATGTTAGCTGACATGTATGCTAACATGCATGTCGGTTTTAACTTGTGAAACATGACATGCATATTGTCCTATTTGTTACCAACACAAGCATCACTGAGTTCACCACTGATTGACTTTATGATATTCATTTGTTTTCCAGTAATATAACTCCTTGCGTATAAGCAGATACTTCATATGCACAACAATTACTCCATATGAACTATAGTTTCTTGCCAGTTTGAGTCTTGTTGTAAAAAGCTTTTGATTTATATGTGATGAATGGGATATGCGCTGTCATTTCCCAGGGTTCTGGAGCATGTTCTCCTGCTTGAAACGTATACCCAGGAGTCAATACCAGCCCTTCATAAAATAAGGTACTAAATGATGGTACTTTCTTGATTGAATGTGCAGTTTTTGGTTTGAGGTAAAATGTTAATCGTTTTTACTTGCTTTTAGGAAGTATCTTCTTGAGGCTACAGAAGAAGCTTCTATTGCCTATAATAAAGCGGTATGTTCCCCCATATGAGATTTGGTGTTCTAGTAAATTACTCAGTATTCATTTTTATTCTATTTGATTTCGGTCATGAGTTGGATTCATATTTTACTGTGCATGGGTCTTAATGAAATATGTAACAGCCTAAAGGACTATGCCAGTTTTGCTGAGTGTTTCATATTATTCTTTGTGTGAATGGCAATAATGCAGAATACCTTATTTATTTTCCCCGCTGTAGTTTTACTCCAATTCCATTTGCCAATAAGTCAAGTTTTTCATTATTTTAAACTGATTTTTCTCACACTTTTTTGGTTTTCTATTGCCTCCCCTTTTCTCTTCTAGGGGTTTTGGATAATAAATAGGCGATACCTAAGCTAGTTTTCCGACTTCTATGTGAGATGGTTTTTGCCATTTAACATTCTTGATATTGCGAATCTGTGCACAGAAATGTGTGCAGATTTGTTTAGTCAACATCTGATGATGGCATGCCTCTGATCTATCATGGTTACCACTATGTTTATTTGTTTTTGACTTTCTCTTTCCTGCTCCTCTTTTTTTTAATTCAATACTTTTACCAGGTTACACGTCTTCGTGAGTATCAAGGGGTCGATCCTCACTTTGACACTATTGCGAGGCAGTACCACGATATCGTAAAGGTAATTCTAATAGACTTAATCGGCGAAATTTCCTCCAATTCAATTTGTAGGAAAAATTTGCCCTTCTAATATCATCATTTCCTTACAGAAATTGGAAAACATGCAATGGACAATCCACCAAGTTGAAATGGACCTGAAACGCTTACCAGATCAGCAAACCACATGAACCCCTAATTCCATCTGGTTTTACAAGCCCTTGTTATTTTATCATCTTTGACTTCTTTGAGGTATTGTGCCCCAATATCCAATGTGTTGTTTTGTGTATCATATAGTCTTGATATTTTCTCCCTTCGTAGGAGATATTCTTTAGTTTATCTTAGCTTTTTACGTGTGCTTTGAACCTGGTGGATTGGTCATCTGCAGCTGGGTTGGGGGCGTCCTCATAGGAAATCACCATGTAAATCATCACCACATTTGGTCATGTATATCCATCCACATTCTCTCATGAGTACCAAGAATTTCAAATATTTATGATAAGACATGGAATGTTTTTTTTTTTGACATGTCCGCACGAGGAGATAAAAGATGAGAATGAGATTCGAACTAGTGACCTTCATTTCATGAGGCATGGTAGTTTCTAGCCAATTTTGCTACCCCATTGAGAACACTAAGACATGAAATTGCCGCAACCTTTTTGTAGAAGAAAAAATAAGAAAACAAAGAAAGGATAGAACATCACATATATAGTCTATAGGTGTGAGCTATGCGAAAACTAAATGTAAAAAATCATTGTCGTTTAATCAAATTATACCAATTATAATTGAAAACCGAAAGAAATCTCTTGAAGAGAAGACAATTTTAATAGGTTTTCACTCATGTTCTTTACAAAAGTCAAGATACATATCAAGCCTTATCCTCACTACAAACAATATAATATTTAGTCCAAAATGACATTACATGCTAATAGGATCATTCTAAAGGGTTAAATTAAAAAATGGTCCATTCTATTTTAATGTTTATGTCAATACTTAATTGAGTTTTAAAAATTGATCAAATTCATCACTTTGATAAACATGAAAAATAAAAAAGTCTAAAGACCATTTTTTTTTTTTTATATATATCACTTTTAAAAATCTATAAAGTTTTTTTGATAATAAAAAAATAAAAAATAAATAAAAAGATAGATTTTTGGGTTCATTTAAAATTAAAAAATAAAAATTGAGATTTAAAGAATACCTTGTTTCTTAGATTTAAAGAAATACGATGAATCTGATGCACCGTGTTTCTCTTTCTATCTGGTGGAATCTGGATGCTTCTTTCCGTTGGGACCCACAACCGATTTTATTTTCCTCTTTTCGGATTATTCCAGTCTGGGCGGGTGCGTTCAACCAACGCACGCTCAAAAAAAAAAAAAAATTGGGCCAACCAAATCCCAACCCTCCAAAGCTCCAGCACTCGATCTCTACCGTCCACGCGTGGATTATTCGCGGCTAAGAAACGAACAGAGTCACGCTCCCCAACCACTATATATACACCAACACACCCTCTGTTTTCTCTCGTAGAAATCCGGTCCCGTTTGAGAGCCACTGCTTTTGCCTTACTAAGGTAAGATTCTTTACAGTAATCCTATATGTTCATTTCCTTTTGTGTGTTGTTTGATGATTGATTTTTTTCTGGGGTTTGGTTGGTGGGGTTTATCTCATTTGATTGTGTGTGTGTGTGTGTGTGTGTTTGTGAGGGAAAGCGGTTGATTTTTGTTTTGTTTAAATTTCTGTTCATGGGTTGCGCAGAAGAGAAGAAACAAGACATTATAGCAAAATATGTTTTGTGGGTTACATGAATTGTTTGGAAAGGATGTTTCTTTGTTCAATTGAATTTGTATGTTGCAGGTGTGTTTGTGTTTATGCCTTTATGGGCAAGTCTTGGGGTTGTGTAAATTTTTTTTTTTTTTTTGAGACAGAGCTTCTAAAAGCCTATGAAGTACATGCTTAGCAATTGACACCAATTTTTGTTGTTGATTTGCATTGAAGAGATTGAAGAGCTTTTCTTGGTTGTTCAAAGTTTCAATCAGACAAAGTACATGGTTGAACTAGACGTCCAGATCCCCTCTGCTTTCGACCCATTTGCTGACGCCGAGAACTTGGATGCCACCGGAGCCAAAGAGTATGTGCACATCCGCATCCAGCAGAGGAATGGGAAGAAGTGCCTAACCACAGTGCAAGGCCTCAAGGGGAACTTCAGCTACGACAAGATCCTCAAGGACGTTAAGAAACAGTTCTGCTGCAATGGGAATGTGGTGCAGGACAAGGTGATGGGAAAGATCATCCAGCTCCAAGGGGATCAACGCAAGAACGTGTCTCATTTTCTTGTGCAGGCTGGGATTGTGAAGAAGGAGCAGATCAAGATACATGGTTTTTAAGGAATTGGGTGCTGCTATATATATGTATTTTGTAATTGGTGCCTGTGGGATTGTCAGCTGAGATATTATTCTGGCAACCTTTATATATATGTATGTGGGGTTTATAGACCCGATTAAGCTTTTGTGTCTGGGCTGCTTTTTTGGTTTCAGTTGATGGGGATTTCAGTGGATTGTGATGAAGTTCCACCATTAATAATACTGGATTCTATTCCTTTGGAAACTCTCTCTCTCTCTCTCTCTCTCTCTCTCTCCTAGTGTTAGGTGAAGTAATTTATAATAAAATTGAAAAATAAAGAAAATAGCGAAGAAATTAAAAATGGATACAAGAGAATTTTGGAGTGGTAGTTTACTGTTATTGCTTGATAATTTTTATCAAGCCCACAACTCTTTTGTAAAACTAAAAAAAAATAAAATAAATTCGTATTGAAAAATTGATAAAATTTAGTATATTTAATAGTCGTTTAGTCAAGCTATCCTTAGAGCATTTTCAGCAATAATAATCAGAATATTATTGAAAAAATACAATTATCTATTTTAGCTACTACTTTTTTTTTATTCTCTCCAACATATTATTTCTTTCTTTCACTACTTGCATTTAAATTTTATTTTTATTTTTTTATTATATCCTTGCCAACACTTAATTAAAATCATTAAATTGACAATATATCTTTGCATTCAAATGTTATATATATATATATATATATATATATATATATATTAAGTCTACGTTGACATTGAAGTCATTAACTTATTCTTGCCAAATATTATATTGAAGAATATTGAATCAATTTCAAGTATTCAATTGCCATTGAAATCAAGTAGTTATTTTGAGTGCAGTGGTGTTGTTCTCTCCTTTTTGCTATGATATATCTCAAGCTCAACTTCGATTCTGATTTGTTTTCAAGGCCATTTATTTGTTTAAAGGGGATACTAAAGAGAAAGAGGAATATAATAAACAAAGGAACCCATTATTTTTCCTCAATTGTTTATTCTCTAGTGTGTAAACAGTGAATAGGCTAAGTCTCCAAGAGGTAGTTCAATCAGTTAAGACCATGCCTAATAAAGTAGAAGTCACTAGTTCGAATCATTTTTTTTCCTTCTTATGCAGACATGAAAAAAAAAATTGCTAATTTCACATGAAAAATCTACAAATTGACTATTCTGTTAAAGACAAAAAAAAAAAAAAAAAAAAAAAAAAAAAAAAAGAGAAATTTGACTATTTTGAGCTATTTGGCTACTTTTTTGGAGATGCTCTTAAAAAGTAGAATTGCAGCTTTGAAAAATAAATTACAAAACTACCTTGCCACGACCTTGGTTGAAATGAGACAAAATATTGCATTATCGTTCGATCAAAAATACAATCAAGCCGCAATCAAAATCCTTGGAATAATCTCGATCAAATGAATTTCAATTGAAGCTCACAGAAATTAGTATTGGTAGATTCAATCTCTTCGATTTAACAAATTAATTTCAACTGACTAAAACATCATCGTTTTGAGCCCTATTGTCCTATGAAGTTGTTTCTTCCCCCTTGCAAACCCTAATCTCCTTGCCGTTCTTTCATTTCTCACTCTCCACTCTCCAACTTGTTTGTTGATTTATGTTATTGATTTGATTGGTTTCTATTCGTTCATTTCTCACTCTCCACTCTCCAACTTGTTTTTTGATTTATGTTATTGATTTGATTCGTTTCTATTCGTTCATTTCTCACTCTCCACTCTACAACTTGTTTGTTGATTTATGTTATTGATTTGATTGGTTTCTTCCAACTTATCAAGTCGACCGACTACCAACTAAATTGATTTGAGGGAGGGAGCATTCTCAACGTTCTTAAATAAAGATCCACAACAATTCGCTACTCAAATTTGGACAGAAAATGTGAGACAGTTCATGTAGAATTATACTTTTTTTTTTTTTTTTTTTTTTGAGAAAGAATTATACATTTTAAACTGGTTGGCCACCAGGACATTAGCTGCCCATCGTCCTTCTCTGAACTTGATTTCCCCCCTTCCATACCGAAGGGTTGATTTACACCCCCAAAAATAAACAGTGAAACGTTCAGATGCAGATTTGAAACTGGATTCCAAACAAATCCCACATTTTATACTTTCTTATTGGAACTGCTAGCAATCCCTTCATCAAAACCTGTCCAAAGGGTAGTTATGCCCAATACCCTACAAAGCAAAACAACATCATCCTCTTCAAATAGTCTGCCCTCCTAACATCAACATTTCCCAACACAAATTGAGGGAAATACATTAGAAAATTTTTTAGGGAGTATGGTGATTACTTATGCACAACTCTTGCACCACTCAAAAAACAATACAAATTTGGAAGCTTTACAAGCTTACGGGGCAGATGTTTACACTCGATGAGGATTATGAAAGCAGATATCACCATCTGAGATGGGTTAAGCAGCAAGATCTGTTGATCTAGAAGAGCTTGCCCTGCTGTTGGTTTCCACTTCTCATCATAGTACAGAATTCGTCGTAGTTGATCCTGCCATCCTGTAAAAGTCCAATAGCTTTGAGTACTAATGTATAATACTAAAGGAGAGTATTTTTGCATATAAAACATAGCAGAATGACTTACATTATCCGTATCAACTTCGGATATAATTTCCCTGATCGTGGCATCATCACCCATTCCATATTCTTTCATGGCCCCTTCTAGTTCGTCCATGGTAATAAACCTGTAATAGAATTACCCAAAAGACCTCTCAATATGTTGATCATTGACTACACAAAAACCCGTTTACATTTGGATAATCAAACTATAAGAGTGTTCCATTAAAGAGCAAGCATGAGAAGATGTTATGATACAATTTTCCTGTTTTGCAGAAAAAAGCTGTCCAAGAAGGTGTTTAATTGTTTTCAGAGATTGCCAGAAATGACTCACCCGCTATTATCCTTATCAAAATATTGAAAAGCCTTGTAAAGATGATCATCTTTCTCTAGCTTGTGTCTATGCATTGTAGCAGTGATAAATTCAATGTAGTCAATTGACCCATCCCCGTCTACATCAGCCTAAACACAAAACCAACAATTAAGTCAGTATGAAGCAAAAATCATAAGCTGAACAACAACAAAAAATTGGAATTAAATATCCTACAGCTTCCATGAGCTGCTGGACTTCTGTCTCAGAAAGCTTTGAGCCTAGCCGAGCCAACCCAGCCTTCAGTTCTTCATAGGTGATTGTGCCACTTTTATCGGTATCCATGTTTGTAAACATTGCCTTGAGCCCTTGGATTTCTTCCTCGGAAAGATTTTCAGCAATGACCTATAATTATTGGCATAGTTAATCAGTTTATTAGATGGGAAGCAGAGTCAGATCCTTAGCAGCAATGAGACTTATAGCTGGGCCATAGATTCATTGAGCATCCCAAGATTGTTGATTTAGATATACAATCCCAGTTTCATCTATACACATGGACACAATCGCATTAAAGATTGAAAATCCATGTATGTAGATTTCTGGATGTACATACCTTCAGTGCAAGTTTCTTTAGTTTGTTCATTGCTCTGAATTGCTTCATCCTGGAAAGAACGGCACTGTCTATTGGCTTGTCTGATGCTTCTCCATCTTCTCTAATCCATGGGTGATCTAGATAAGCCACACAATTTCAGATATCAGTCAGAAGAGAATCGTAATGACAGAAATCGTATCACAAGAAAAGTGTCCAGTGTTATACTAAAGAATCATTAGAAGGTTTTATTGGTGAAGCAGCATAAGTATGTGAGAAGTTGAAAGTATTAATAATCAACAAATGTATATTTTTTAACCTTAATTAAAACCAAGTTTGAAAGGTTAAGTTCATTTAATGGCTTAAGGGATGGCACTGGTTGGTGCAATATTTGATTCGTGCGCATGTCTTGTCATGGTACCTTTTTTCAGTTCTCAACCATGGGCATATCCAGGTCTCCTTTGGGTTAGAATTGAGAAAAAGAAAATGAAGTTGAAATTTTTGAACTTCATTTTTGGACCACTTTCAGTCGCTGAAGGGGAATTTCAACCCCAAAAATAAGCTTTTTAAAGTGCTCAAAACGCATTTCATCATTTCAATTTTTTTCTTGAAAAAAAGAGGGGGGGGCGCGGGGGGCGCGGGGGTGTTCATAATACCAGACAGGCCCTTAGCTTAGGTTCATGGGTGTTGCATCTAAATTCTCTATCTTATTGTATGACTTACAAATAAAATATATAGACAAAAATTAGCTTTCTGACTTTGGTAAACTTGCGAATTAGCCAAGCCTGAAGATTTTTCTCCTACTTGTGTAGTATATATATATTTTATGAGTAAATGACATTCATTAAAACCAGAGGGGCACCAAGTACACAGAAAGTAGACAAGAATAACACCTAACCAGAAAAAGAAGAAAAGAGGTCAAAAAAGTCATGAAAAATAGGAGTATGAAAACAATCATAGGCTGGAAAAGAGTATGGAAAAAGAAGGCCTCTAGCTCCACCACTTACGTACATATGAAGGCATTTTCCAAGTAAAACAAGATATTACATGTATGAGTCAAAATACCATCGGGAAAATTAGTCATGAGATGACCTGCATCTTGAGGCATAATGATTAACTATATTAAGAGATGCTTACCTAGAACCTGAGTAGAAGTAATCCTTTTCTTTGGGTCCTGTGTTAGCATCTTCCGGACCAGGTCCTTGGCACTGCCTGATATAGATGGCCACGGACTACTTTCAAAGTCAATATCTCCTTCCAATATAGCATCAAATATGCCCTTCTCCGTCTCTGAAATATAAATTAATTACAAATCATTAATTCCCCCCAGAAAAACAAAAGAGAACATATAGTTGTACAGGAAAAAATTGAACAAAAAGAGGATCTATCATTTTTACCAGCCCAAAATGGAGGTACACCACTGAGTAATATATACAAGATAACTCCTGCACTCCAAATATCTATTTCCTTCCCGTATCTGCGCCGGAGTACTTCAGGTGCAACATAATAAGCACTCCCAACTATATCCCGGTACACCTTTCCTGGCAAGAATGAGTCATAAAAGATCTTAATGTCCACATTTCAAGCATATAACTATAGTGAATTTTCTTTCCAATCAAATCTAACTTTTTTGAACGACCAGTCCCCGAAAAACATACTAAAGTGTCTTCAAGAGACTATACAGAAACGATACATGCCCTTTATAGATTTAATACAAGAAGAAATATGAAAGAAGGCAATAGGAGGTTCAGATTTTCTATTAAGAAAAACAGTTCTATCTCACATTTTACTTCCATGACTTCATTCGTTTGCCGGATACTTAAGAAGGGTTTGCAAAGTGAATTAAAAATTCAGGCAGTCTCATAAAATATAGTTTATAAACCGTGAAAGACCTCTCAAATTAGGGGCACCAGGAAAGCAGTGTGATCTTAAACAAAAATTGAGCAAATGTTGGGATTTAATTTTGGTGTGGCGAAAGTAAAATCCAGCTTCTATACAAAGTATATGAAAAAAACCAACAATTGTTACCTTTTTTTCTGACTACCAACCATGGCTACTAGTTGGCCCGTTCTCTCCCTCCCCACACCCAATATAAGAAGTATCAAATGTGCACATAATCATCTCATAACACATTGTTATCATTCTTTAAACCCCAAATATAGTAAAATCAATTGTCAGGAGGCAGAAAACTCAAAAGTAAAACATGAAAGAAAATCCTAAAAAAAAGGTTGCATAAAAAAGCGATCCTGATATCAGAAATCTATTCACATAGCTACTTGGTTTCCAAAAGAGAATGAAGGCCACTATAGAAGTTGAGGGGAAAATTTTTGGCTCATCACAAGCAAAAAAATGGCGCAATAAATGCATAAGTAATAAAGCAGCTATGATTAACTTTAACTTGCTAGAAGTCAATTCTCATTTTCATTCCAGATGGAAAGACCACTCTACCTGCCACTGTTGAAGGTAAAGGTTCAAACTTTCCCAGTCAGATTTGGAGAAAAAAAAGACCAAGCAACCATCTAAATTGGCAACTAAAAATGCTCCACAGTATTCTTTTAATTGTGGGAGGAAAAAAAGAAAAAGAAAGACAACCCAACTTATTCTTCTATTGAAAGTCTTGCAACATCATATTCAATCCAGCTACGTTCTAAATCAACACGCTTTGGAAATTCATTCATTGAATAAACTTTTGTCCGGAGTTGAAAACACTTACCATTATTTGACATTTACAAGCAACACAACTCAGATGGAAAAATATATGCAAAAAATATCCTGACAAATCTATGAAAAATTCATAGATTTTAATCAACTTTTGGCAGGAGTTGAAAATACTTATCAATATTTGACATTTTACAAGCAACAAAACTCCAGAAGAACATATTTAAGATGGAAAAGTACATGCAAAAAATTTCCTGAATAATTATCCGAGGAATAAAAGATTTGAGTACTCTCATTTTAACATCCTCATGAAAAATACAAACCTCCAAGCAACTATTCCAACTATTCGTTCAATCATTGATTAAAAAATTACCTTCTTCAATGAAGACCGACAACCCGAAATCCGTGGCCTTCAAAAGTGCATTCTCGTCCTTGCTAGATAACAAGAAATTCTCAGGCTTGAGGTCCCTATGCATCACGCCCATGAAGTGGCAGATATGCACAACATTAACAATTGCCCTGCATATTGAAGCAGCAGCCCTTTCACTATAATGCCCCTTAGCAATAATCCTATCAAAAAGCTCACCACCAGCACATAGCTCCATAACAACATGAACTGATTGCTTATCCTCATAAGCGCCCTTAAACTCAACAATGTTGGGCTGCCCACTCAAATGCTGCATAATCTGAATCTCTCTCTTTATATCCTCCCTATCATTCTTACTAACAAGCTTCCTCTTGGATATTGACTTGCAAGCATACTGCCTTCCAGTTGAATTCTCAGTACAAAGATAAGTGACCCCAAATTGACCTCTACCCAATTCTTTCCCAATGCTATACAACTGCTTAATATCCTCATATGGTTTGCCAAGAATTGCATCTGGCCGGTGGGCAGGTCTTGGGCTTGGAGCCGGAACAGATGTCCTTGGAGCCGGAACAGATGGCCTTGACGCCGGCTGCGCGGCCTGCTGAGCCGGCTGGGCCCTTTTTTCTGGCAATTGGTGGGGTTGTTGTTGGACTGGGGCTCTGGATTGGTGAACCACTTCATGGGTTTTCTGGTAGTGCATACCAGAACCACCTCCTGATCTGTAACCATTCTGTGTTCGCTCTGAACTTTTGCCTTTGCTTAGACAAACACCCATATCTTTCAATGACTAGTTTTCAGGAAAGAGATAAACTTTGAGGTTTTGGATCAGAAATTCAGTTGACTTTCTGGGAAAAAGATGGAAAAGGAATAAGACCCAGATGAAAAAACAGAAGGACTGTGCTGAATATGCTGGATATTCGGGGGAAAAGTGGATCAAGATATTCAGAGCTGAAAACAAAACCTAGATGGGGGATCCAGAGAAGAAAGTGAAGAGGATGAGGAGAAAAAAACAGAAGGCAACTTCTGGATTGTGGTTTAATAAAAGGAAAGAGTCTTGGATTTGAAGTTGGGAGAGCTTTGAGAAAAGTCCGATTAGGAAAGGAAAACCCGGAACTCGGTCAACTATGCAATTAAGTTGAAAGGATGAAACTTTGGGATTTGGGACCTCCCCAAGTAGAACTGGAGAAAAAAAGAGAAGAGAGAGAAAAGAGAGAGAGAGAAAATGCTCTGTGAATAAAGCAAGAAAAAGGGAGCCGCAACAAGTTTTCACATACATTTTCTCCTTATTTATTTTAGGGGAACTCCGCTTACTCCCTCTATTTTTGCGCTTTTTGCAGACATTTTTTTATTGTTCAAAACCTCTTACTTTGACGTATTTAACTTTTATTTTCTTTTACTTTGCCCCTTCCGTTATGATTTTCTGTTAAATCCTAACGGAAAGGGTGAAAAATTACAATTGTGCCCTTATTTTTTATTAAAAAAAGAATTAAAAAAAAATTAGGGGTAGAAAAGTCAAAAGCTAACGGTACGGGGGTATTTGAAATGAAACGAAAGTTTGATACACCAAAGTGAGAGGTTTTGAACAATGGGGGGTGTCTGCAAAAAGCGCGAAAGTATAGGGGGTAAGTGAAGTTTCCCATTTATTTTACGAGTCCTGCTATCAGGCTGTCAAGAGTCAGACAAATGTCTGTTAAAGTCTGATGTGGCTTTATTAAAAAATATATATATATTGTAGAAAAATCTCTCTTCCTAGTTCTGCTAGATTTTTTTTTTTTTGTTAAATTTTTTTGAGTTAATATTTAGTTTTAATGCCTCAAAATTTATTTTTGGATTTAAAACTAAAATCTAGAGGTAGAAAATTAACCCTTTAGGGATTGTATCACCCAAAAAAAATTCGATCATCCTAAATTTGGTGCTAATGCCTTAAATTTGGTACTAATACCTCAAATTTTAATTCTCCTTTAATATTTTATCTTCTTCAATTTAACAAAAAAAAAAAAGAGGTAAAATGTATGACGCTTGAGGCGACAGTAAATCTCTACTCGTATTTTACATTGATGTTTGTTAGATAAAAGTTGGCAAAGATCTCTATTCAATTCACGTATTTGAAAATACTTATCAAATTTCTTTCAATTATTTTGCAATTTAACTATACAGATTTTATCGTTTCAATATTTATTATATTTTTTAAAATATAATAAATATCAAAGTGATAGTGTTAAGGTTATATAAAATAAATAAAAACACGTAATTATTAAAATTATAATAACAAATACGTATTTTAGATCCATTGACTATACGTGATTTATATAGTTTTTTATACTAGTCATTTAAAAAAAAAAAAAAATCACTAAAAATATGTTACGTTTAATATAATGTGAAAGATGTACAATAATTGTTTGACATGAGATTAATTTGCAACCCCTAATAATTTGGTTAACATGTTTGTGTGTATATATATATATATATATATATTGCTTTTTTTCTCAATTTATTCTCCTCAGGTCAAAGAAATTTACCATTCTTCAATAAGAAAGTCTGCACCATGAGCATAGCCGGCATAAACACACCCAGAAAATTAGCCCATTTTGGTATTCAAAACATGAAATCTTGTTGATTTTGTTAAAATTTTTGTTTTCCGTTTTAAAAAACAAAAATACAAATCATTCTTAAAAACACAAAAACAATTTTTACATTTACCTTACATCATAACACTTTTTTAAACAAAAAAACAAAAAGCACCGTTCAAAACATATTAACAAACAAAATTGTAGTTAAGGTTGGCAACACGAACCCAATACAAAATTAACATATTAAGTTTAAGAAATCTGATATGTTTTATTAAATGAGTTAGGTCGGATTGATTTATATAATCATATAACCATATTTTGATGCTATCATTTTTTACAAGACTAACGAATCCAACTCGAACTCTATATAAAATTAACAAATTATGATTGATGAGTTTAATTTATTTAATTTAATATACGCTCTCGTAATATTGAACGAGGGATGGAAACAATATTCACTACCCACCACTATATACTGGTGGATAACACACTTTGAATAGGTAGTGACGGATATTATCCACCTTCACCTACCCATATATATATATATATATATATATATATATATATATTTAATTCCAAAAAGGAGGCCATTTTGTGTAAAGAAAAGAATTCTTGTCTAGAATCGCAATTCTTCCACCGTATTGGGCGGTTTACAACTTTACTTTTTTGAATCGCATCAAAAATCAAACAAAAGTAAGAAACAAGTTTCTTAAAATCATTATTATCAATCACACGTCAATTACTTATCCTTTTTTTATTTTATTTTTTATTTTTTTTATAAATGTATGAGATCATCATTAACAAATCAGTGATGACAGCAATTTCATCAATCAATCAAGAAGATAGCAGAGATGATCATCTCCAATGCGGGATTCCCGAAGCCGTCACACAATCAACGTTTGGGATTGGGACCAAAAACGGAAGCATTATTATTTCATGTGTATCACGCGACGGGCAGGTGAGAGAAACACACCACCAATGCCATGGCGATCGTGACTATTGGGCCACTTGGCCACGTGGGTAGCTGTCGTATTTCGTGCGCGTACGTGGTCTCCATCATGTGCTTGATAATCAAATCCAATGGTATATACGCGGTTTTGATAAAGCGAAACACACGTTTTGAAACATTGTCTCTATCCAATAAGAAACCAAACAGCCACTGAAACAATAATATCTGGGGATGCTTTCATTTCTTAATTTTTCTTTTTCATTAAAAAGCATCGACAAATGAAGTCGAAAGTCTATTTTTATGGTGGGTTTTGATTCATTCTACCAATTGGATGCAAAGATCCAAAGAGTCTGTCTCTATATGCAGTTATTAGGAGCAACAAAGACATAGCTTGCAAGAAATATGAACAAGTATTTTTTCTTTTGTTTTGAATTTCGTATGAAGTTTGGTGTGGACCTCCTGATCTGGATAAGGTTGATGTGTTCTTTTGGGCCTAATGGTTTGGATGAGGTACCAAAGAATGCTTTGACAGTTTCTTTTCCGTTTTTTTAATGGCGTGGAAGCTGCAATATCTTCTCAAGCTGTCATGGCAGTGTGTCCACCCAATTACTAAAGCTGTTTTTTAAAAAAAATAAAAAATAAAAAAATAAAAAATTACTCCTAAAAGATTTTAGAAATATAAAACCCAGCATATGGTCCTTAAGAAATAGTTCAATCGATAGTAAACGGAAGTTAAAATCCCACCATATGGCTTTAGAAGCTTCGATATTTTCAATGTTGTAATCAAATCGTGGTTCGAAGATAGGTATTGGTGGACAAGAATTTTGTACCTAAAATGATGCGACCTTAAACTTTATACATGGTTCATAGCATATCAGCATTCTCACTGAATTGATATGCTGACAGCATAAATGCACCAGGAAACCAAACATCTCCTAACTGCTTGTCTACCTCACAAATCACATGTACAACAAGCTTTATTTGTTAAAAAATGATGGATTCCCAGCTCCCAAGGGCCTGAAGTCTAGCAGAGGCTCAAAGGGACACCCTGTCCCTCCAGAGATGGGGGGTGTCTCTTTATGGCCGTGAGTAGGACAGGATGATCTACCAACCAGAATCTTAATGGCTCCAGCCTCCAGGGTAGCTACTTATATAAACTTCTATAAATTTCATGACTTAATTCCAGGCTTTCAATGCAGAAAACTACAGGAAATGTGCATAGTTTTTTTCCCAGCACCTAGGCTAAATCCGTTAATGTAATAACCAAAAATACTTGCCAACTAAAATATATCCTGCACACCATAATGAGTAAGTAATGCACAATGGGAATAAGTTAGCCCTCAAGTAACACATTAAAATCCTTTCTTTTGGTTAAGACAAAAATCTTTTCTTTTGGGTGAAAATCACCATGCAAATTTGTACTATACTATTGAGGTAACATAGGTAAAGAAACAAATCTAAACGGCTGAATTCAACAAATTATAACTTGATAACAAGGTTCCAAATCATAAACTAGCACATAAAGCTTCAAGGCCCTCAAGATTTTGATTTCTCCACAAGGATAATTCGACCATTCCATTCAGTCTCATCCAGGGCTCTGATTGCTGCATCTGCATCGTCATCCCTTTCCAAGGATAAAAATCCAAACCCACGCGAATCCCCAGACCTTACATATAGAACAAAGAAATGGGAAGAAAAAAAATCAACTCACAGAAGAATATAAGAGTTAAACAATGAGAAAGTCTAAAAGTCATTCTCTTGTCCCTCTCCCATACATCTTTTTTTAAAAACCAGCCATTGAATTTGTAGGATCGACACATTCATCTATGTTGGTCTTGCAGATTCAATGGCTGCTTTTTAAAAAAGTTGTATGAGAGGACACATAATAGTTCTCTAAAACAATCTACCTGTCACATAGATTCAAATGCATAATTCACAAAGCTCAAGTCTTACTTGAACATTTACATTGCGATAACCACTTAGAATAGCATAAGTTAGATTGATACAAGAATTCATGACACAGATTCCATTTGCAGATGTTCCAACTAGGGGTGGACAAATTAACCGCCTACCGACAAAGAACCGACCGACACCTACCGACACCGCTTAACCGATGGCCGGTAGGCGGTAGACTTTTTCTATTTCCGACAAACTCGGCTCGGTAGGCGGAATAACATTTTCTAACAGAACCAACTTTACCGATCGACTTTGCTGACCAATTTTCCATTTCTTTGCTTACCACCATTACCGACCGACATTACCAACCGCTATTCGGTAACGGAACAAAAAGTTGGCGGAATAAGTCAGTGAAAATTTCGACTTTACCGACAATAGCGGTGCGAAATGCGAAAACCCCAATTTCGTAATTGAATTATCCGACTCCCACCCCTAGTTTCAACCACGGAACATATTCTATCTTCAAAACCAGGGAAATGAAAACCTGCTCTCCATTCTATTAGGTATGTTAAAAAAAAATTGGGAGAATGCTGTCAAGGTCCTTGTAGTTTGACCTTTTATTAAATCACTCCCATTTAAAATGCATCAAATCTCTCCTTAAGGTATGTACCGTTATCAAAACACTCCTTCAGTTAGATTTTTAAACAGTAACCAATGACACGTAGACTGGTGGTCACTTCATATCAAATAACATCTTGACACATGTACATGTAGTTGAGTCATCACCAATTGTTTTCGCCACATCATTAAAAAAATAAATAAAGAAAACAAACAAAAATATGAAAATGAAAAGGAGGGGGGTGGTTCGGCCACCCCAAACCACACTTTCCTTTTTTTCTCCCATTTTGTTTCTTTTCTTTTTTAAAAAAAAAAAAAAAAATTCTAATATGTGCCATTTTCCAAATTTCGTGGTGAAGTTATTTGGTGTTGACTCAACAACATGTACACATGTCCAATGTTATTGGATATGATGTGGCCATCAACCTAAGTATCATTGCTCACCGTTAAAAAATCTAACAGAGAATGATTTGATAATGGTGCATTCCTTAACAAGTGATTTGATACTCAAGTCAATTGTTGTAGCTGGAACAAATATAATGGTACTCACGGATTTGCTCATCACACGTCAAGCTTTTTTACTTTCTTCTGAATTCAATTTTGGGGCTAACATGTGTTTCATGAAACTTCAAAAAAGCTCTCCATTCATGTTTAGAACCTCTTTCTATAGCATAAAACTTCACTTGGTATATGCAAAATCAGATTTTAGACTCCTAATAGCCAACCAGCAGTACAATTAATTAAAATAGGAAGATGTGTAGTGATAACCATTTTGCAGATCAGACTTGAAAATTAAGAAAGAAATTCCAAAATGTCCTTGCCAGCAGATCTAAATAAACTCTTTCAATAAATATAAAATTGCCTCACATATTTACCTCTTGTCTCGAACAATACGAACATCTCGTACACGACCAAATGTAGAAAACTTCCTTTCCAAATCCCTCTCAGTAGTCAAAAAGCTAAAACCTGCAACAAACAAATTTCTACCTGGTAACCCCACTCCAGTGTTCCTATTACGAGGTGGTGACCAGGGTCTTCTTCTAGCGGACTGATGATGAGAATGATCTCCAGAAGGAGATCTTCGTCTTGGGGAAAACCTTCTCCTGTTAGCCAAAAGAATGTAACATTATGATATAAACTCACACCCTCAGTTTGAGAATTCAAGGGAAAAAAAAAAAACACTAATTCTCAGTGGAACAAACTATTGGGTATTGAACATTTATAAAGCTCCAGTAAAAAAAATATTATCATAAATGGAGATATAAATTCACCTTGGGGATCTATAATGAGCTCTTGAGTATGGGGACCTTGATCGAGATCTACCACGATATTTTCTCTTGTAATCTCTTTGCCGAATGGGTGACCTTGACACTGATCTGTCCCGTCTTCGATCATATGAGGGTGAGTAACTGGTTTTTCGTGATGCAGATATGCCCTTCCGAGAAGAATCATCCTTATGCCTGGACCCTTTCCGCAACCTTGGTGGAGAAACAGAAATTTTCCTAGCAGGAGATATCTGATCTTGGGATGGAAGCCCTTTTTCTAGGCCTTGCCTTTTAGGTGAAGAATGTTTCTGCCTATGTGATCTGGGTGAATATGATGGGTCCTGAAATACTTGTTGAGAAGACAGTGGCTTATGACCACTGGGTGATTGGCGAATGCAAGGAGACCTTTCAGGAGAAACCAGCATCTGGTTCTCCATCACAGATGATGTCGCTAGTCTGGGAGTTCTCTTGGGAGATTGCATGCCAGAATGAAGCATGTCAGGCTTTCTGTTCTCAGTTGGAGAGTTTATGGAGTGGTAGAAGTTTCCATTCTTAGGCTCATTTTTGGACCAGAGTGACCTCGGGGAAGATAACAAATGTCCTGTATCACTACCTTCCCCTTCTATCTCCTTATAGACAGATGGCCTACCTAGGTCAGAATCTCTCTCCATTTGTTCTCCCCGGTTGCCCTCTGCCAACAGAGGAGACTCCTGTGAATGAGCAGAATCTTCAGTTCCCTTAATACTAAAAGTTTGTGCCTTTAAATGAGAGGAGTTAAGAAAATTACTGCCATGCAATTCATCCATCTCACCTTGGTAATGGTTGTTCTTGAGTGGAGACTGAATCCTCTCATGATCATAGTCAAATTTTGTACTCCCAACATCATCATGAACAAATTCATCTGGCACAGGATAGGATTTTTCATGAGAAGAGTTTGAGATGTCATATGCAAAATCTGCAAGCAGTGAGGGGGGACCCAGTTTCTCATGCAGATTCATATCCACATTTAATTCACCACTTCTTGCTAAATTATCATCAACATGATCTTGAACCTTTTTTTCTTCATCAATTGAAAAGTTAAGGTCTAATTCTCCCACCAAAGCAGAATCATCATTTTCATAATGATCACTCATTTTAATTCCCTTCTTGGAACAACCCAAATTGATCCCTGCACAGAAAATCAACTAGAATAATAAATAAATACTGTGGATAGTCTATGCATGTAAAGAAAGAATAACGTTCAAATTCCATCATAGTATCCTGTAGACTATTTCAATGCAATCTTGAGCCTAATCAAAGAGGAAGATATAGCAATCTATATGACAATATCTGGAGAGAGTTCATGTCAAAATCTAGAGAATGAAAATATCATCAAACCAATGAATTTTAAGGACACTTCCACAGTTAGATATTAACAAATGACTTTGCGCAGAAAAAACATAATACTATACAAATGGACAACTTGTATATACAATTCATACAAAATGTGGTGGAATCATCATCCCCACTTGCTTAATCACCTTCACCTCAAAGAAAAGTTACCATGAGCTTCCCATGTATCACAAAACTACCATGTTTAAATCAGGTTGTATGGGATGCGTGTATAAGCTGCTCATAAGATAAACATCTACCAAATGCCGGTAAGCAGTCGATTTGAACTAAATTAACATAATTTCTCACTGATTGTTTGGAATCTTTGTATTGGCTTTTCCTCCTGAGGTAAGCCAGAAAGGCAATTCCCAGTAAGAGCACCTTTTGTAAGGTGTTCAGAAAAATAAGTTTGTAACAAACATGAATGCAACATTGTACTTAATACACATGGACTAAGGATGCTACCCATCATGGGAGTTCATAGAACTTTTCGCCAAATCTGCTTTTCAAATCTGTTGAAATGTGCTCCATGGCCACTGACCTGAAAGTGCTGCAAAACAAGGCACAAAACACTCATGTTGATGCCAACCTGAGGTACCTGGACAGGCAGCAGGGGCCAGGGACTCTAACTTACACAAAAGTAACGCTTCTTGATAAAAAAAATTGCATTAATCATGCTGCAGTAATGGGAATGTTTGGCTTCGTGGCTATAGTTGAGGCTCAGAAGTTTGTGTACCCCCACCCAGTTAACACTTCTGAAAGGCGCAAAAAAAAAAAAAAAAAAAGGATTTCTCATTGACTGAAAAATCTTGATACTACTACCTTTCACCTTTGCAAGTACTATGACCCTCATCCCAAATGCCAGCTGGGAAACTACCAGCATCCATCCAATCCCTAAAAAATGGCTGTAACCTTGAAGCCTATTTTGTGACTGCGTGTCACCATTGTGATCTGCCAAATAATATGTTATCAGCCTGATACTTAAAAGACCCAACTTCCGTAACTCGGAACAAAGATGTAACTTGCACTCAGGCAACCGGTTTTAAGCCCAACTATACCAAGACAACAATTTCCTTGCTTATCCATCCATCTCTCTCATATTCCTCATCTCAGCACTTAAATTATGGTAACCATTGCATCATCCCACTAGTCTAATACATCTTCAATAATCCAAATAATCCCAAACAATTCACACGCACATTGATTGGTGAGATATGACTTCACCCTCAATATCGGTCTTACAAGGGGAGGAAGATCCATCTAAGCTGGAGCTTTGGCCATATAATTCACATATGTCTACATGCTCAACCTTCTCACCATATTCCTAGAAACCATAACTCATTCTTTTAACATAGTCTTAGCAAAGTATACACTTTTGCAACCCATGACATTTTTCTTTGACATTGACAAGACCATGTCCTTTTATAAGTTAGTTTCAATGCCCAACTCTTCAAAAAAGTATTCTCACTTGAACACGACAACTAAGGCAACTTTGCTCCATATAAAGTACACTAAGATGTCCCATTCATAAGCAATTTCATACAAGTTACAGTCTAAGGTTTGAGAAATTTCCAGCACAAACCTTAACAGACTCATTTACGTATGCACGCCTGTATTCATTTATGTATGTACAACTATCAAAACAACCAACATTATTATAAATCCTCAACCGGTGATTATTGCACTTCTGAAGCATCACCTTCAAATTCCAGCTCCTGGGTATTGATGCCTATACGAAAATACCCTCTTACAATCCTAAAGTTATAATATTTACAATCAAAAAATTGCAACAGACCATTTTGCTTTCCATTAAGCTTTCAAACGCAAATTAAATCCACATATTAATAAAAGAAAAACACCCAGAGGCTGACACTAGAAAAAAGATATCCTTTTTAATGGAATTAGAACCAATTTCTTCATTTTAGTTTTGGAAAAACAAACTATGTGCTTAACCATCCAACTCCAGGTAAACTGTTTTTCCATAATCCCAGCAACGTAACCACAGAGAGAGAGAGAGAGAGAGATTACCTTCCGTTTTCTGGGTGAAATTTTTTCTGTTCGCACTTGTACTGGAGACTGATTTCACGGAGGTCGTTAATGGGGATGGTTTCCAAGACAAAAAGGAAAATACAGAATATGAACCGATAAAAAAACAGAGACAAACATAGAAACTGAAAAAAATAAAAAATAAAAAATTATAACCACGAGGAAAATACCATAAAACAATCGTTTTGGCTCTAGATTGATTGTAATATCTATTTTAAGATTTTTTTTATATATATAAAAATAAATATCAACAAATATTTTATAAAGTTGGATAAGATGAATTTGAAAAAGGAAAACAGAAAATGTATCCTCATGGGTTCAAGGCTGTGGTAATAGGCCAGATTAGTAGTCTAACGAAATCTGGCCCAACAAGAAAAAAGAGAATTTGCAAATAACAAAAGTTTTACTTTAAACTAGGCACGCGGCAGTAAGAATTTCAATATATTAATTTATCATTTTTTCTTGAAATACGTTATTTTCACTTGTATTTTTAAAAATACATGTAAAATCAGATGTTAAGTTAATTTTATTAAAAATAAATGTGAGAATCATGTATTTTAAAAGCATATGTCAATTTAATAAATTAAGTTGAAAGAATTTTCTCAAATCACATTTAGAAGAAAAAAAAAAGTTGTACTAGTGGAAATGCATGAAATTGTTATGGGTTTTGGTTAGTTTAGTATATGTATATAAAAGGTGGTCATTTGTATTTGTGTATTGGGTTCCAATCATATTGAGATATGGGTATAAGACTATATAGGTTAACCATAATCCAATCAATTTAAATAAACAAATTAGATTCATCAACTCTGACTCGCTAATTTCGTGTTGGGTTTACGGGCCGTATAAAAAATTGTCAACCTCAAATGTCGATTATCAGGTTCTGATCTTATCGAGATATGAATGTAAGACAATATAAATCAACACTAACATGACATATTTAATTAAATGTCTGAGACCATTTAATCATAATCTTATAATTTTGTATTAAGTTCGTGTCCGGTTTGCGAGTTGTGTAAGAAATTATCATTCCAAATAGATATAATAACATTTTAAGAGTGAGAGAAAGAGAGGGCACATGTAAGATTATCTTATCTGCTTAAAATGTTTAATATGACTAAAACAAAGGTTGGCTTAAAATATTGTGCAACATCCACAAATGGAGTAACAAACAAAGAGTATGCTAATGGCAGTTTGCTCTGCTAGGAATACCTTTTTGCTTGAGCAGATGACCAAGCCATTGGTGGTTTTCACTATTGGGTGATATCTTACTAAGTTTAGAGTTGGTTGATCTAAAGCATTTATGAGTGGAGCCTTTGGATAATCTGTTTTGGCAAAATATCACAAGTACTGCATAAATTATTATTTTGGTTAATATACCAAAGAAGATGGAGAAGTAATGAGTGTTGGAGACGTGCCCAAGAATGCCAAAAGATCAAGCTCTACATACATCTGCCCGTTAATGAATGCAATTAAAAGCACCACTTGCTCTACACTCTACAGTCTACACAATTAATACACAATGCCCATTATCTTCCAATTTTCAAAGCCTCAGCCCACAGAACCACCATTCTGCAGCACCTGGTTTTGTTTATGCAGTTTTCTCTCTTTGGCCTGCAATTGCCACCCGCAGCTGCTTCTTTACTACCTAGCAAGTGTAAGGTGGCTGCACATGTACCAGGCTCCATTTAATTTGATTTGCACCTTTTGGTAAAGGCTTAGTCAGCATCTATATCTGGTCCTCGAAGGGGCTGTGGGTTCAAATCCCATTTCTGACAACAAATGTTAGGTGGATATAACTAATATGCTAAAAGCTTCAGAATTGATGAGACGCAAAAAAAATTATTCAAGATTTACCCATTTTTTCGCCGGCCCATCTTTTAGCCGGCCTAGTGGTAAGTTGTAAATTTAACTTGGTATCGGAACAAAAATTTTAAACTTTAAATCCCATGAAACTTTTCTTTCTTATTTTCTTTTTCCTGAGTAACCCCACAAGACTCAAACTTAACCAAAACAAGATCAAGATAGGGTTTTTGGTATATGCCATATTTATCAGTTGGTAATCATTATAAGGCTCTAAAGGAATAATTAAATGCTTTATTTCTTATTAGTATCAAAACAAATATCTTAGGTTTTCAACTTTAATTTATATTCCATGCATGTGTTAGGTTTCAATATTTCACTTATTGGGATTTACTTGCTAAGGGAAGTTTTAAAATATTGTTTAAATGATCAAACTCACGCTTTTGGGAATTGATGATTCAACAAAAAATATTATTAGAATTTTTTTTTTAAAAAAAAAAAAAATCTTTTTCATATCACAAATGATTACTTTTACACCGTTCTCTCTTACAAGATCACAAATATTATGCTTTATTTGTTAATGCTTTTTCATTCTCCCATTTGTTTACTGTTTTTAAAACAAAAACATTAGCAAATAATTCAAAACACAAAATGCTTAAAACTATTTTCACCTTTATATTAAAATACTTTTTTTTTTTAATTTAAAAAAATAAAAATAAAAATACACATATATATTCTCACCCCATATAGATAAGATCAATTATATTATGAAAATATCATCTTCCAACATTGTATTTTTACCAATTTTTTTTTGGGTCGTCTCGGCCACTCCAAAATTCTATGAATCTGCAGTAGCTCGCAAACCACTTGGTATATCCACATGCGTAGGGTAGGCCTGAGCTCCAGCCTTCTTAAATGCCTATTCCCTTCCTCTCCTTATAAATGCTAGCTCATGTTGCTTCACACATTCACACAGGGCAAAGCTCTTTGATTTTTTCACCTCCTTCAACACACATGACACTGTTGAGCATCTTTCCAACAATGGAGGGGTGGTTTTCTTGCATAACAAAGGCAGTATTCAGGTCTAAAGAGGCTGCAATTTGTGGTCTTCGAACAGGGTTTTTCACCAGAGTGATAAAGACAGTAGCTCTTGCTGCATTCACCTGCTTTCTTGCATTGGGTATGTTTTTTCTAGCTAATTTTTCATGGGGGCATGGTTTACTGATGAAAACACATTCAAAAAAACTATCTTCTTGCTGTTAAATGGTCAAAATACCATCCACCCAATGCTAGTCTTACACAATTAATCTATAGAAAACAATCTGCATGTGGATTTTTCTCTCATTGTAGGAGGGGCTTTGGTGGGAATATTTGTTGGAGCCATCAAAGGGCAGACCACAGAAACTGGGTTTCTAAATGGGGCAGGCATAGGAGCTGTGACAGGGGCACTTGCAGCCATTCAATTACTGGAATCTGCAGCTGATTGCGAGTCATTATCCAAGGTAATATTGCTATATATACAAATTCAATTTGGAATTTTGAAGCATGAGATGCAAGCAAGTTGATATACATTATATATATATATATAAAACAAAAAAAAAATGATGAACATAGTACTGCTATAAATTCTGCTTTATATCCTTGTTAAGTGTAGTTTTTCAATTAAATTCATATTTAGGCTCAGTTTGTGGTCAAATCCTTTTTATTTTGACAGGTTGCCCTCTTAGGTAGTTTAATGAATGGGAGGGTCTTCATGGAATGGGTTTGTCCTGCAGTGCTAAAAGCTTATCAGTGGCAAGTAAGTGAATCTCTTGGTACTCGACCAGCAAGTAAGGTCCAACAACAAGTGAAATATTTAACTGAAATAAAGTGAATTGGAGAGTCAAAATTCGAATTCATGACGGCTGGCTTTGATAAAATGTTAACTTAAACTTATTGAAATGGATGAATTAAATCATTATATTTATATTCTAACATGTTGTTTGGATGTTTATTCACCTATTGAGCAGGTTAGGAATCTTGAAACAAATTATCGAGAAGTTTCAGATATCTATGACATCAGTAGTGGAGTTAAAGGGCTATCCGACAGCTGCATTCAGAAGCTTCCTATGCATAGGTTTCACTCTAGACAGATGATCGAATCATGTGATGATTTCTGTTGCTCCATTTGCTTACAGGTGAATATAAATATCTTACACTATCTTGAATTAAGCAGCAAAAAAGAACAAGAAAATAGGCTGTAAAAACAAATTTGACACATATGTGAATAGGAAAAGTTCTGCAGCTTAACTCTTGGTAAATATGTAGGAGTTCTCAAAATACCCATCTGCCCATAATTATAAAATATATAGCCTGAAACTGGTACACTATCACTTTGGAACACAAACATGAGAAAGTTTTCACATCTGGTTCTCTAAACATCATTAAAAATAACTTAGGATGACATAAACATCTTAATAATCCATTTCATAGAACTTATGGGCTTTTATGTTGCTGAGCAAATTTGCTTTCTGCAGGATTTCAAGGATGAAAACTCTGTGAGAGAACTTCCCAACTGTGGACACCTCTTTCATCTGGACTGCATAGACCAGTGGCTAACTAGACAAGGCACTTGCCCAGTGTGTAGAGATTATGTTTGTGACGATTGATAATTTGAAGTTCCAAAAGAAAAAGAGCAAAATTTAAGATTTTTCTTCAACAAAAAGATATAAACAAATGGAGCAAAGGCATACACAATGAATATCAATTTCAATGTATCCAAACGATATTCCTTTTGAGGGTGGCTTTGAGATTACACTTGAGATTACTTCATCTGTTCCTCCTCTTCTTGAAATTAATCGAACCAAAAAAAAAAAAAAACAAACCAAATTGTCCAGCTAAGGGTACAAAATTGAGCAAACAATCATGTAGTTAACCTAGTAATACTTTTAGAATATTTAATTACAAAAAAAAAAAAAAAACTTTTAGAATATTTTATATTATTTCTTTCTTCCTTTACTACTCCTAATCCCTTTGTAAATATCACCTATTAAAATACAATTTTATTTACTTCAATACAAAATATAGGTCTAATGCTTTATCAGTTTCTCTCCTTCTGCTCTCTTTCTCTTTCATATTATTTTTCTATCATATATTTTCTACAGATATGATAATATAATACCTAGTACAATAATATGGGTACACCCCATTCAAACTCAAGGTGAATTGTGAGAGACCAACGTGAGTTTGGATACAAGATTACAAAAACGCTATGGAGAATATGACTTTATGAAAAGGTCTGCGAGTTGATTATGAGATGCAATGGAGTGAAGTTGTAATGAGTCTTGAAGAAGATGATAACAGGCAAAATGACAATTAATGGTTCATTATCGAAAAACATCGTTATGAGCAATCTAAATAGTGCCATTGTTATCACAGTATAATAGCAAAAGAGAGAGAAAGAGAAAGAGAGACACATTTCTCGTAATAACCATCGCACCTAAAAGATCTTAGAGATTGTATGAGCCAGAGCATAATATTTTGTCTCAATGCTTGATTGAATAACGACATTTGTTTCTTACTTCATTAAGACAAAAGAGAATTGCAAAGTAGAAAGTAGTATCCAATAATGGATTGACAATTTGTAGGGTCTCCTACCTAATTTGTGTTAGTGCACGCGCGAAACTGAAAAAGTGACTTTGTGGAGAAAAATAGGCCATGAAAAAGGGTTTCCTTTAGATAGCAAAGTATACGAAATACAACAATGAAGTGAGTAAAGTGTGAAGAAGCCATAAACTGACTCACCTAATAGACAACATATGAGATATTATATCAAGTGACGTGTCACCCGGTAAATGCATTTTTTTACGATATCCACATGACGATGCTATTACTTTCCTGATAAACAATGCATCGGAAATGTTATTATTATTTTTAACTACAACTTTGCATAAATGATAATCCACTAACACTAGTTATTGTAGCACAATAAATCATAATACTAAAACACATCATAACAATTTTATTCTTATACAACTTACACATTCTAAGTTATTTCAAAACACATATATATGGCTTACATTTTGCTATTTCATTACTCGAAGTCCAATGCCTTCATTTTTGTTAGAATTCATTGTGTGAAATTTGATATTATGGAAATATATTAAAATATATTGAATGTTTTTTATTTGATTTTATCAATTATAATCAATGCTAATATATTTCCATAATATCAAATCTTACACAAAATATTCTATCAGTTTCTTCTTATTCTTGTCCCTCAGCTATTACCGATTTCAAATTTATGTAAAACAATTTTTATTTTTTTATGAATTTTTTTTCATGAATTTTGCTTTTATCCTTTTTGCCTTTTTTCTATATTTTGATTAGTTTTTTTTTTTTTTTTTTTGGCAAAAGGAACATTGCAAACTCAATGAGGCAATGATAGATCCAAAATGATACATTAATCAAATTGAAAGGATGATTTTTTTTTTTTTGTTGGTTGCAAAAAACAAATAAAAATAAAAGTAAAAAACCTAGGAAAAAGGGAAAGAGTGGAAAGACAGGACAAAATTGTCAAAATACCACTAGTATTTGGTCAAGGAGACGGAACTAAAGAAGCGTTAGTTTGAGAGATGGCTTGGTGTGCAGCTAGGTCGATTCACGTGCCGACGATCGATGTGGGCGCGCTGCGCAAACGGGCTCCGGTGGCGGCCGGCGTGGGATTTGCCTCCGTGGCAGGCACCACCTTATGGCGTTCCTCCTTCCCCACTTTTTCTTCTTCCAAGCGCTCTACGCCCTTCGCTTGCTTGGGCATTTCCACTGATTCTCGTGAGCTCCGATCTTTCTCTTTCTTCCTTTAGTTTCCCATTTGCCCTTGTTTGGTTCCGGAGAATAATGTCTCGCATGAAAACGCGAAACATTGTTCTGGGTGTACTGTAAATCGGTTCAAGTGGCTAATATGGGCTGAGTTTGTGTGAGAAATTGTTGGCTTTTCGAGCATCAAATTGTGCAGAATTTGAGAAACGTAGTATTTTATTTGCTGATTAAAGTTTAGAATTTTGATTTTTTTTTTTTTTTTGTCCCATGGAATTTAAGTGGTTCCAGTTCATACAAATAACTGTAGGAGTATCAAGTATGTGTAAGTGAACTTGATTAATGCACAAATATATAACCTTTTAATGGGAAATGCTTCAAAACTACTATCATTGTGATTGGTGGTTGTGGGTTTTGCCGTGGAGATCACAAAAGCTGAAATCGCAATGGCAGTAATACCTACACAATCGAAGCTCTAAGTCATCAGCATAGATGATGTTCTTGGAATAATTCATAAAATGTGGTTATATTGTTGTTTTCCTTTTATGAGGATGGCTGCTATGTGCAAATAGACCTATTCATAGTGCTGAATTTGTGCGTTAGAGGCTATAATAGGAGAGGGGGGGGGGGGGGGGGGGGGGTGGTATTCAAGGGACAGTAAACTGGCACTTAGGTTTTCCATGTATATAAGCCACAGAATGCTTGCTTGTTAATGTGTTTGGGAAGGTTTGATGTTAAGTCTGTAAATCAGGTTGTACTTATCAAAAAAAAAAAAAAGTCTGTAAATCAGGTTGTGGAGGAATCATCAAACAAGGGTCTGAAATGACAAGTCTAGTAATTTTTGCAGGTTTGTTCTGATTCAAGGTTTGGTAGTCGTGGTTAAAACTAGAATAGTTTGGTTACTTGATTCACTTTTATGTGTATGTGCATTTTCCGAAGTTCTTTTGATATTGGCCACTGTTGTAAGTTCTGGGCGTAGAAGCGGAGATTTTGTTTTCTTTTGCTTTGAAAGCAACAAAATTACTTATTGAATTCTGAAGGTCTCTTCAGGTTTTTTATTTTCTTAATGAATAATAATTTATTAAAAAGAAAGGCAAAGACCTCATATACGAAAAGTATACAAGAGAAAACAACCACCCTAATGGTGTCTGAAGTCTAAAAATATTAGTGAAGAGAACATAATTGTGTCCTTCTCAGAGTTCTTTTTTTGTGTGTGTCTGCATCTGAGAGAGAAAAGGTAACAAAAAAGTCCATTACAAAAGATGAACTCCTTCTAACACTGAATCAAACTAAGAATACCTTGACACGATGACTTGTCCAAGGGCTTTGCCACATAATATCATCTTTCTAGTTTTTATTGATATGTCTTTGAGTAGCGAAACAAAGAAGGAAGAATGAAGAAAGATGGCTTTAGAAAAAATGCTCGAGCAAGCAAATGCATTTGCTTTTTCTGGTTTATCAAGATAACCTTAGAAATCTCAGTCAGCTGTGCTCAGAAGAATTTGGAATTCTGGCATCTTAACAATATGATATAGAGTTGTATTTTATGGTCAGGGTCTAAGCTACCTCATATGAAAAGAAAGCTTGCAAGTGATAATTTTGTGTTCACAAGCACAGATGATAAGTTTTCTTGTCTAAACCAATTACTAAATGACTAACATCAAATAAGTAATAGTAGTTCCGAAACTGTTAGCCCCAAGTTTCATTTTTCAATATCTTTTATTTTCATTGTATTTTCAAAATCCCTGAATATCTGTGCTTATGTTTGTCCTGATTGTAGGTATAAAGGAACCTGTTCAAACAGAAAAGGCTCCTGCAGCACTGGGACCATATTCTCAGGCCATCAAAGCTAACAACTTTCTCTTCGTGTCTGGTGTTCTTGGGCTTGTTCCAGAGGTTTTTTCTTGGACTTAATTTTACCATTTGGCATGTTTCTTTACATGCCCATTTGTTTGTTCCTTGGGCAACTGTACTGATGATATATAATTTGTACGCACATACAGACTGGGAAGTTCATCTCGGATTCTGTGGAAGATCAAACAGAGCAGGTAAAGTAAATGGCATGGACTCAGCATTAATATTTTAAGAATTATTTTGCCTTTGAGAGTTGATTTGCAAGCTAAGATTGACATTTGTTTCTTCAAGAGAGCCACATTGGTGTGCTTGGAACAACCAACATCACCTGACCCATTTGGAATAGCTCACATGGCTTGAGCTGATAATTGGATCTGATGAGCATAAGCAAAATAAAATAGGAAAATATATAGTTTTGCTGTCTTAGATTCTTAATCATTCCTCTCATAGACCTATTGAGAAATGTTGATGCATTCTGTGTGAATGTAGCTTTTGTTTATTTCTTCACTTCTCAGGTTTTTAGTTTTTACCTTCTAATAGATATCACTGTTTTATCACGTTGAGCAGAATATTGTAATTCTTGCCTAATAAAGAAGAACTAGAAATTATATACGTTTGATGTGTCACATTGGCCTTTTTAAGCTCAGCCTTTTTGGCATGTTGCTGTTGGTCATATATGAAGTTAGGTTCTCTTGATGACACTTAGCTAGGCCAAAGACTTGCAGTCTGATGGTTCTTGTTTCCAAATTGCAAAGCAGACTATTTTAAACATATTCAACCCAATGGGAAAATTGCAGGTTCTCAAAAATATGGGAGAAATACTGAAAGCTGGTGGTGCAAGTTATGCTGCAGTAGTTAAGACAACAATTATGTATGATGAATTCCTCAACTCTTTGCTCTGTATCCTAGAATTTATGTTGCAAAAGAAATAAGTTTCTTTGTCATTGTTTCTGCAGGTTAGCCGACTTGAAAGACTTCAAGAAAGTGAATGAGATTTATGCTAAATGTGAGTTCTATTTAATTAAACTTCATGTTTCTATGTCAATTGAAAGCTTTGCTATTCAGCATGCAAACAGATGTGCAGTCCACCATATTTGCAATACGCATGTTGTATTGAACCAGATTAAAATGGTAGGCATGGTGGACTGCACATGCAATTGAGGCTGTTCATATTGATAATCCACCATTATAAGATCTGTGCTCATATTGACATTTTACAACAGTCCACCTGCACAGCAGCATTATAAATTTATAATGGTGGATTGTCTATATAACCTAGTGATAATTTGCTTAAACTCACAAAAGTGTGCTTTTGTCAGAAGTACAAATTAAATTTTATTGCTTCTCAAACTTCAAATGCACAGAATCTTAAATTAGCTTAAAGTAGATGTATTTCTTGACTAAAGAGTCTAAAGCATTACTAAGTTTACCACAAATAATCACATCTGGGAGTGTTGATAAATTTCCTAATGACCTTGATGCAATTGGTTAAATGGTTTGTTTTGCAGATTTTTCTTCGCCTTCCCCTGCTCGTGCAACCTATCAGGTAGCAGCATTACCTTTGGATGCGAAGATCGAAATTGAGTGCATTGCTGCATTATAAACTCTTTTGATGCATGGAAACACTTCTTCAGACAACTTGGATTAATAAATGTGGGAGTGGTATCTGTGTCTCCAAAACATGGAGTTTTGTGACTTTGTTTGTTATCATAAGAACACGATCTTGGCTTAACTTGTAAACTATTTGGAGAGCATCAACCAACAAGAGGACATCTAGATGCACTGTCCTTGTTTGATGGAATTAAATGGAGAAAGCATTCGGTTCACTTATGTTTACAGTTTTGGCAAGGATTGGATTGTACTGCAAATGCTTTTCATTGTTAAATTTAGGGCACAAGCACAATCAGTGCTGCCATGCAGATGCATGCATGCATGCATGAGCGACCATCTCAAATTGCCAAGTGGAAAGGCTTGTGTGGACTGGACATTAGTTCAATAGGCAATGCAGAGTCATTTTTGGCTTTTTCTTTTTTTTCAGACTAAAAAAAAAAAAAAAAATTGCAAAATAAGTCTCTGACTCGCTGGGTATAAAATTGGCTGTTAGCTTTATGTGGTAAGAAAAAATAAATAAATAAATAAAAAAGTAGCTTATTGCATTTTCGGAAACAATTAAAATGCCACATCCACGTGTCATTTGGTTGCCGATAATAATCTTACTACTTTAGAGCATTTTCAATGGAGGATTCCTATTTTTATGTAAAATGGCTTTTCAAAATTTACTTTTATTTAGTTTAGTTAAGTCATTTTTAAATGTCTTTACATTCGATTAACTATATTTCTATTTATTCTATTAAAATATTATTCAAAGTAAGAAAAGTTTTGGAAAAAGAGAACGTGTAAGAGGAAAAATGAGAAAAAATTTTGGGAAAAAGAGAACGTGCAGAGAAAAAGTATGAAAGAATTTGAGAAAAAGAGAATAAACAGGTGAGAGAAACAAATAAAAATAAAATAGCTCCCTTAAAAAGTACTGCTACATTTAGCTTTTTTTTTTTTTTTTTTAGTTCTTCCAATCAAATATCTATTTTACATTTTTTTTTTAGCTAATCTAATATAAGAAGTTTTTTAAACATTTGAGGAGTTATTTTAGATAAAAGTAACATTTGACAAGAATGCCCTTATTCGGCATTACAACAGGAAATTGAAAAGTTAAGATTACAAAAGACGAATTCCCAACACTGGAGGATCTGGCTTCAGTGAAACTACCGCACATCTGCTGTGAATTGTAAAAAACAATAATGGAAGGTTGAGATTGTTTTGGGTATTTTTTTTTTAAACTAAAATATTTCATGAGCAACACGTATACATGCCTACTACATCTAATCTAAGCAAGCAACTACCCTCTTTGTTTTTAATCTTCTGTTCACCTCTGTTTTACTCAACTGAAACAGAGACCACCTCCTCATCGATTTCTTCATGTTTTGGTCCTGCGTTCCCTCATGCTCCACGTTGATTAGTTGATCCAGATATTTCATGTGTTCCATTATTTTCACAACAGATCATTGAAGCCGGATCCAGCACTAGAAACCAGACTAAAATACCTCTCCAGAAGCCTTTTTAAAATTAAATTCAACTACTTTTGAAGGAAATATCAATACAAACTGATCGCCATATATATATGATGAAAACGTTAGCAAATTAATGAAACAATGTCAACCAACAACTTGTCCGCAGAACATGCAGCAGTGATTAACATTGAAAACCAAAAGAAGGAAAATTTGAGAATGTCTCGTACACATAACAGAAACAGGGAGTTTCCTCCGAGATCTGATCATTAACAAACTAAACATTTGAAACTCTCAAAGATAGTTAGCTTTCCGCAAGAACAAAGTAGAATTACAGAGAGAATTGAAGTTTCATCTATATATTATATCATGAATTATCAAGAAGCACCCAATTGAATTAATCCATTGAGAAACATTAACAGGAAGAAGAAGAAAGAGTAGTTCAATTACAATTTAGCTGAAACACAATTACAGTGCAAAATCATCGATCCCATTCATTGATGGTTGACAAGTGATGAAATTTGTAGTTCTTATGAGAACTTCCAATGGTTGTTGCAATTTACGCACGTGACATAGGTTGTCATTGGCTCGTCGGCGCTCCTGGTCTGCAGTTGATGGTAAGTGCACTTGCGCTCACGGCACCGGCTGCACTGAAACATGTCGGTGGAGGCCTTTTCTTTCAATTCGGTATCATGCAAGCATCTGTTCAGGGACTTCAATTGAATTTGGATATTCTCACGCTGCCTCTTCTGGCTTGCCATCTCCATCGCAGACATGGTCACAAGCACCTCCGGCTTGATCTGTCCAAGAAGCACCTTCCTCCGCAAATTCGGGTTTTCTGGGTCGTTGAGGTTGAACATCACTGATCGGTATTTGGCCTTCTTAATCCCATTAGACCAACCAATCTTCTCGAACATCGCCGACTCTACAGAAGCGGCAACTCGAACAGGGTCACACGCCGTCACATCAGGCTTCACGCCGCCCTCGTCGTCGGCTTCATTAGCAACTCTGGAAAACGCCAGCTCCAGTTGTTTGCGAACCTTTTCACGATAAGCCGCAGCAGGGTCGATCGGCGCCGACTTTAAAATCTTACCCAACCTCTTCGGCGGCTCCTCTGGCTTACGAATCTTCAAGATGATCACTCTCTTTGTAACCCCAGAAGTTTTTGCAGAACTTCCACTCATCTCGTTTCTTCCTGGCTCCACCTTCACCATCTCGCTCCCAAAGAACTGAGAAAGTTGAGACAATTTTTGGCACAATTGAGAAAGTTGAAACAATTTTTGCCTTTTGTTTGGAATGCAGAGAACAACGAGACAGAGGAAACTCTGGCGGTCCATGTATATATATGGCATTCTAAGTCGGTGAGGTATTCCAAGTCGGTGAGGGATTCCTATCAAACAAGGTTTCTAAGGCAGAGATCTTTTTGGTTTCTTATTATCAATTATCTCTGCATGCAAGACACCAGAGGGGGTCCGAACTGTTTATGCGTTTATTATCAATCTCAAGCTGTCCAAAAATACCCTTGTATTTGTAAATAATTTGTAGTTGATGTGTGCGGGTAATTTCGGGATAGGAATTGGTTAGTGCTTGATTTTTCTAATATAAATATAACATGACAGTCTAATAACTTAACACGTGGCATTATATTTAATTGACAGTTATTTAATTTAAATGAAACTCTGCCAGGAGAGGCAGTTCCATTTAATCTAATCTAATCTAATCTAATCTAATATATATATTACATAATATATATAACAGAAGAGTCTAATAACTTGACACGTGGCATTATATTTAATTAACAGTTATTTAATTTAAATTAAACTCTGCTAGGAGAGGCGGTTCCATTTAATCTAATTTAATCTAATCTAATATATATATATATATATATATATATATATATATATATATATATATATATATAATCTAATCTAATCTAATCTAATCTATATAATTTAATATAATCTAATATAGTCTAATAAATTGTGGGGAATTGATTGCATTTTAGCATTTCCCTTAAATTAAACTATGTCAGGAGAGGCTAATATCATGACATGTGGCATTTCATTAATCTGACAAGTGATTATTTTAAATGAAATTGTGCGTTTAAGTTTGTAAATCAAAACACGCGTAACACCTTTTCACATCGCTTCAAACTGCTCTCCCTCTTTCACTCAATTGCCATCAAGTGTATAAAATATATAACTTTGTACAGTTTGTTTTAGCCATGAAACTGCTCTGTCTCTCTTCCTCTATTCCGCTGTTCTTTCCAATTGTTTCACAACCCTTTGAAATTTCACTCTATCGATATCGAGTAAGTTTATTTTATCTCTTTTCAAAATTTAATTATCTTTTGAGACTACCAATTAGATCTCCATCTTCTTCCTTGCTTTTCTGTTTATTGAATTTCATTGAAATATGTTTATTTTAGATTCTTTTTTCAAATACGTTTATTTTAGGCCATATAAATATGGGTGATATTAGGGGAATTGGGAAAAAGGGTGTTAATGGCATTGAATTGGGTACTTTTGTTTGGTTTAACTTTAATTGGTTGGTTCCTACAAATGAAAAAGTAAATAAATAAATAAATTCCCGAAGACTGTACGCTCAACGACCATCAACATTTTAAAAAACAAAACAAATTGAAACCACAAAAACAGTTTCTACCCCATTCAACAACAAACACTTACAATTCTCTTATGTCTGATATCTCATTATACCCTCTAAAACATCCTTCATTCTACACCCAGTAAGTTTATTCTATTCCTTTTAAAAATTTAGTTTAAATTGTGCTTATTATGTTCACAAATTGCCATTGTTCAATGTTATTGTTTATGTTAGCACTGTCATTCACTGTTATTGTTCGATTTGCTGTTATTATTTTTGATGAGTCTATTTGAAAACACGTTTTAATGGTTAGTTCAAAAATTTCCCTGCAAACCCCATATTAAAAAATGACTCTCAAGTCTCAATCCCATAACGTTTTACAACATTTTGCTAGAATACTCATTTTGTTAGAATACTCATTTGGGATTTTTCTCCAGTTTTTACATGTTGTTTCTCTCTTCATTATCTCAACATTATTCTCAATTGCTTTTGTTTTCCTCCAAGGGTTTCGACAAAATTATGGTCCATTGAAAAACAACAAATTAAATAGATTTCATTACGGCTTTTTTGTTGTTCAATTCAATGGGTTCAAAATTATGTCCTTTTATAATGTGGTTAAATGTAATCCAAAATAAATTGCCAATTTATTTTGTTAAAATAAATTTATTTGAAATTATTAGTATTTTTATAAGAAGTAAGAAGTTAAAATAAAAAAATGCTCAAACTTTCAAACTAAGTACAGAATGATATTTAATTTGTCTTTTGTTTACGCATGATTCAGGAATAAAGTTTTCTGTCTTTGAAGGTATGGACAAAATCAAATCATGATCTTTTTGTTAGTGTTGTATTATAACAGTTTTTTGCACACTTTTAATTTTGATTATTAGTTTCAATATGTGATTCTTTTTTATTATTTTTTAAAATATATATATATTTTTTTATATTTGGTAGAAATTGCAGATACATATAGCAATTTGTATTCAAGCGCTAAGTTAATTAGTGTAATAGGTTTTCACAATCTTTTTTTAATACAGGTTTGTTATATTTTTCACATGTAATACAATTTGAGCATTTTTTCCTTTTATTAATTAAAAAAAAAAAAATACAACTTGAGCATTTGTGTTGTTGTAAATGTTCTCTTACCGCTTTTCTTTTTCTTTAAGTTAAGCTTTATAGAAGGGGTTTTTTTTTTTTTTTTTTTTTTCCTGCTTCCTAGTCGAAACTTTTTTTTTCTTCCTTCATTTGTTATCCACTAATTATTATTATTATTTCCTTCGTGTCATTTTTAGAAACAAACTCGTGCATTGCACGGGTTTCAAGCTCGTTTTATTAATGGCCCAGTGAGTCTGTGCCACGTGCCCGACAGGAAGTACGGTGTGAGTGGGTTGCAGTACGGGAAATGCTAGAATGCAATAATTTTTCCATATTTTCACCATAAAAAGCTGATGTGGCAGGCCACTCTTAATAATTTATTATTAAAATTTTCTTTTATTTTTAAATCAAAATTAAAACAATAAAAAACTAAAAAAAATATAAACAAACATTGCAAGGGGTGGTTGGCCACCCCGGGGCCAAAAAGATTTTTTTTTTATTATTATTTTTTATTTATTTAGCCCTTGGAAGTGGCCGAATCACCCCTAGGGGCCATGGGGGTGGCTGACCAATAAGCGGTTGGGGGTGGCCGAAGCCACTCCCATGGCCCTTGGGGGTCGTTCGGCCACCCCCAAAAGACTAGGGGTGGCTTCGGCCACACTTAGCTACAACTGGGGTGGCCGGCCACCCCAACCAGCCCTTGTAGTTTTTGTTTTTTTAATTAGTTTTTTATTGTTTTAATTTTGATTGAAAAAAATAAAATAAAATAAAATTTAATAATAAATTATTAAGATTGTCTGCCACATCAGCTTTTTATTGACCCAAATACGTGGCTTCTACCGTCATCCCCACGTAACACTCCTCAGACTTCTCACTCCCCAATCCTCGTTCGACATCTACGGATTTGAGACTACATGTACCGCAACCCATCACAGGACCCCACCAAGCCTGTTCTAGCATAGGCTCAAGTGCAGCTAATCATTTCCCAAAGTGAAAGGACCAACCGCATCCAGAAACAGGGGAAACCTTCGGCGCCCATCTTTAGGAGAATCCATAGCTACCAGCCACAGCCATTGCCTATTGCAGGTAACCCACTTTCTCCTCTCAACTGGTTCTTTTCTTGCCAACGAAAAAGAAAAAAGTAAGATATCCCAAAAAAATTCATTCTTTTCAATATTTTCCCAAGTTCTTTCATTTCTTGCATAATAATAAGGTATTATTGGTGCTATACTAGATCCAGAAATTTTATTTTCTTTTTAATTTTTGAATTTCTGGTGTGCAATTGATGCTTCTGGGAAGCTGCAAATTCAGCTGCTTTTTTTTTTTTTTTTTTTTTTTTTTTTTTCTGGGGTGGTAGTCCTTTGGGTAATTTGCGCCCGGATTTGTTCGTATTTGCATTTGTTTTTAAAGAACTTTTACCTAGGTGGGCATTGTAAGTTTTTCTTTTTCTTTTTGTGGATTCAAAAATCTGTTTTCTTCCTTTTTCTTTATTCATGATGTCTGTTTTTTGCTTCCCATAATAATTTAATATTTTCTTTTCTATTATTTATTTCTTTTGTTCCTCATTTATATATGGATCTGGTAGGTGTGACACTTTGTCTGCCCAGTTGAGTCTGGTTGAGCTTTGAGCCTCCCTCATGCTGCTATAAGGAATTGGTTTTGAAGAAATTTTCTGTATTATTGCTTTAATTGTACGATGGGTTCACTTCTGTATATTCTTCTTGGTTCCTCTTCCCTCTAAGCAAATGGGTTTCCTTTATTTTTTACTGCCGTTGCTTTCTTTGGTTTCTATTTTGTGTGTTTTTGTATTCATTCTGGCTTGTGTGTTCTGATTGTAGATCGAATCATGTATTCTGAAACATCCTATGTGATTGTGATTGTTATCAGGGTATATTGATCATAACATGGAAGGTACTGTGGTGAGAAGGGTGATTCCCTCGGACAATAGTTGCCTCTTTAACGCTGTTGGGTAAGCTCAGATTATATAACCTCTATTGGCCATTATCAATTGCAATGAAGTGAGTTCATTGGCTATGGTTTTTTTTTTTTTTTTCTTGTCTCTCTCTTGTTTCTTGATTTGCAGGTATGTCATGGATCATGACAAACATAAAGCTCCCGAGTTGAGACAGGTTACAATCTATAGCATGTATCTTTGGTACTAATGTCATAGTATAAGTCACTTTTCCGACTTTTCGATTTTCTTCTTGTGGGTTCATTTGGAATAACTTGATTCTAAGATTGTAAATACTTTTTTCCTCCTCTGCTGCATATATATAAGCATGCATTAATGGCACAATTCTTTGCTTTGTGCTGTTTTCTTATCCTTGCATTTTTATCAATATTTTTCAAGGTTATAGCTGCAACAGTGGCAAGTGATCCCGGAAAATATTCTGAAGCATTTCTTGGAAAGCCAAATGAAGAGTATTGTGCTTGGATTCTTGACTCAGAGAAGTGGGGAGGTTTGTTGAACTTTGCATTCTTAATTAGCGGAGGCATCATTGTCCTTAAAATGTAATTGAAATGACATGAGTCTGGATAATGACTATCTTACATTAAAATCTCCCTGCAACTGTTGCTGGATTTTGTCGTGTACCAGTTTGTAGAGGCTGCATATGGGTATGAAGGTTTATCTTTTTCAATGAACAAAGTGATGTCCATTTTCACATGATGATAGTTGTTGTGTTAATCCTGCATTTGGGCTAGGCGGGGCATAGGATGACTAGTAAAATAAATCATATTGCAAGTTGACCCTACCGCTCAAGGGTGCCTTAGGGCAGTATTCTACCTTTGTTCCAAGTCAGAAAGTAAAGAAATCCTTATGCTATAACTAAAGAATAATGCAACCTGCCTCTGATATTTGTTGTTATTGATTCTTTATCGCTCATTTTAAAATATATAAACTAATTTTGAAGGGGGTTAATACTTACCTTGTTGAAGATCTTCACAGCTTAAGTTGTTGTTTGGTATAACGGTCAATTACCTGGTACTATCTCTTCTTTTAATTCTTTAAGAGTTCAATATCATGTTCTACTTGATAAACCATGTAGATTTTCCGCCATTTGGGCTTGAACATATCCCTTACATTGAATAACATGAATGAATTTGTTGTAAGCTCATAATCTGGCTTAGTTGATCACTTTTTGCCATTATATTGCAATTGGGGCAATTAATGATCTAAAAATATCATCATTCATTTTCAGTGTAACAGACAACTAAAGTTTTTATCCTGGTTGCTTTATACCAAGTTCCTTCATTCTGTATAGAGGATATAGATTCTTGAAATCTTTCTGAAAGCACCCTTGGTGGCTCCTTTTCTTCCCCCCCCCACCAAAAGAATTCAGTGTATCACTTGTTTAATTTGATGTAAATTGGGGAATCAACTCACGGTTTTCGTCACACACCTTTATCAACTGCATATCATCATTCATTTTCAGTGTAACAGACAACTAAAGTTTTTATCCTGGTTGCTTTACACCAAGTTCCTTTATTCTGTATAGAGGATATAGATTCTCGAATCTTTCTGAAAACACCTTTGAGGATATAGATTCTCAGATGCCACCGCACACTCTTTATGATGATTGTTTATATCAGTTTTTTGGAATATGCTTTGTTAATTCAAGCATGCTTTCTCACCTTTAGACAGTAATAACCGACTTTTTAAACGGCGGTAATGACAGGCCTTGAGTTTGGCTTGTTTAGATCCACTATGATGCTTGAACAAGTTCCTTTTGAATGGTTCACATGAAGATATATTTGATGAATTGAATTTCTGTGCAGTCATTCTATTGTTTTGAAATAATTTAGTATAGTTTGAATTATTGCCCCTAAAAAACAGGAGAACAAGAAATAAAGAACGAGTGCTAGTAGTTAAGTTGTGAAGTTGCCTGCTCATTTTCAGATGTATAAAACCATATAATATAGATAGAGTGAATATGTGCTGGATGTAATTTCCATAGGTTTGGTGTGAGTTGCTCATTCTTTATGTTCTCTTTTAATTCAGCATGTAGGGTTCAATTGATTTAGCTTCACTGCTCGCTAGATATGCCGAATATTTTCATTAAACGTGCACAAATTTTTTCACTAAAATGCCATTCAATTTCCAGAACAACGCAAGAAAAAGGAAATTTGATGTGTTCCACTACTAGGGGTGGAATTTTTGCTGTAGGAATCCAGTCTCTTCGTACTCAGTTTCTTCCTGGTAACCAAACAAAACTTAAAGAAAAACTTATGATGCAATGAACTTTAGTATGAATTTTGGTTGTCTTCTGATTGCCCACTAGAATATCCAAACTGGACATATACAAGAACTTAGATGATCTAATACAATATTGGAAGTTCTTGAGTTACAATTTTTTGAGAATATATTTGGCTCTTGGCTTCTCATGAAAATTTTGTATGGCAAACTCCCTATTGATAAGAGTGGCATGGAAGTTTTACCTGTGTTTGTTGAGTTCTTCTATTTAGTCAAAATCAAGGACTAGGACGCTTTTAAATCATTTCTTGCTTTATTCTGCTAACTTTGTTACTTTATATTATCTGTGAAGGTGCCATTGAGCTTTCAATATTAGCTGATTATTATGGGCGTGAAATTGCAGCATATGATATCCAGACCTCACGATGTGATTTGTATGGTCAGGTTAGCTTTAAGAATCTGTTCTCTGTGCATCCAAGTCCAGTCAACTTGCCATTACTGAATATTTCGCTGCTCTTTTTGTGGGTGCTATTTGACAGGAAAAGAGGTACTCTGAAAGGGTTATGCTGATTTATGATGGGCTCCATTACGATGCTTTAGCTGTATGTTGTTCTGATTATTTCAATTTTTTATTTTTGCTGGTTGTATGTTTAGAGTAATTATCAAGAATGAATGAGCCATTACCCATATATTGGAGTTCTATATTTCTGCCATCTCTTTAGCCCCACTTGAGATTTACCTGGCCAAGTATAATCCAACTAAATGATCTTAACCGTCTGTTCGCTTGCATGCTTATTGGATTTGAGAAAGAAAAAGAGAAGAACTTAAGAAAAGAGACTGCTGAGCAGATTTGATACTTATGGCCGGATATGTTTACTGAAATTGCAATTTATTAGGCAAACAAAGGGTGGTATCAGCTCTGATGACCATGGAATTTTGTAGTTAGTACTTCTATTTGTCGCCTTTTATGTGCTCATCGCTATTTAAATTCTTTTCTACTTGTTTGCCTTTTATGCCTTCACCATTATTTAACTTCTTTCTGCTAGACCCCATTCATAATTGTGGTTCCTTATCTATATTTCTAGTGATAGGGTGATTCATTTTTACTGTAATTGACAGATGTCACCTTCTGAGGACGCCCCGGAGGAGTTTGATCAGACTGTTTTTGTAGTACAGAAGGACAGGACCATTGGTCTTGTTGAGGGTCTTGCTCTTAATTTTGTAAGGGTGCAGCAAAGGTAATACTCGAGTTCTGACTGAGGCTTCATGGAATATAACAAGAATGGGTATAAGAAGTTTCAGAAGATAAAAAGATGTAAACTTGTAAACACATGAAAAGGTGTCACAAATTTCCGAGACTGGAAATTAGCATTTTCGGAAGATAAAAAAAATAGAAAAGTCCAAGGAGCTGTGTATAAAATTTACTGGTCAGATTGATGCTCTACAATCAATCAACCTGTTCTATAAATGTAGAGAATTCTACTGTGACAAGAGGCATGCATAATCTCATTAATTCCAAAAAAAAAGAAAAAGTCATTTTTCTAGGCTTTGGTTTATAATAGAGGTTGGTTTTTCGTAGAATGTTTTCCCACTTGGTTGTTCGTTAGGATCTAAGCTGACAAAAGAATGATGGTTTTTGATTCTTTTCTTCTGTGGATCTTGAACTGCATCTTCAGAATACAATATGCTGAATTTTGGTTCTCAACTTTCATTATAACCTTATTTTGTCCTTTTTCCCTGCTTCATCTGCATTCATGTGAGATTATGCACATGTTAAAGTTTGATGAATAAGTTGCCCTTAAATCCAGGAGTCAAAGTTCTGTCAGGACAGTGTGTCTAACCTATGTGTGAGTCGTGACTAAGAAAGGACGTGTACTTGGCTTATTGGTTCCTATGGAAAGTATTTCTTCTTGTGCCATTCAATGATCATGATGCTTGAGGCATTGCATTTTGTTTCTTTCTATTATTATTTTGTATCTTAAGGCAATGTTCTTGAGTGGCATTTCCCTTCTTGGTTCAAATTCTTATTCCCTCATGAGTTACTTCCTATATTGTCGGCCCCAAATATTCATGCTACTTTCTATAAATACTTGCATCAACTATGATTTATGTATACATATATTTGATTTAATAGTGCATGATCACAAGTCAATTCCATCCTGCTGTTTCCAGGAAAAGGAGTTACACTGATACTGCCAACTTTACCTTGCGTTGTGGGGTATGCCAAATTGGAGTAATTGGCCAGAAGGTCATTTCTCTTTAACAGAAATTATGCTTGCTTAACCTTTCTCTCCTTTTTACCTACCGTAGCTTTATTTCCTGACCTCTTATGATACTCACTGAATAATTTTCCGTGAATATTTAGGAGGCTGTGGAACATGCACAAGCAACAGGCCATGTCAACTTTCAAGAGTATAGATAACAATAACTGTGAAAAACAAAGCCACAGTGTAGTCCCATTTTGTAACTTCTTTGGACTTGGCTCATCGAATTGTTGTATGGTCCATTGAATTAAGCTGAAAAATCAATAACTGGTTATATGTTCTTTGGGAAATGCAACACCAAATGAGAAGATTATCTTATGTTTTTTTTTTTTTTTCCTTGGAAAAATGTAATGAGATTGGATATTAGTCTCCCTGTTATGCACTTGTATTTTATTTGGTTTACTTTTGCCTTAATGGGACGGCTACTCCAATTAATGTCCTGTAAAGTGCAATTGGTATGAGCTGGGGTAGGAGCATTCTAGTGTTGAGAAATAAATGATGGTTGTAGTGCTATGGTTGCAGCAGAGGCATTTTCCTCATTTGATTATGGTATGTTTGTTAATGTGTTTTGAGGGTGTTTTTTGTTTTTGGTTTGAAAGTGTTCTGATGTGATATAAAGGTGAAAAAAATTTGTATTGTTGAGGTCCTTGAGGATTGGTCTGGCGCAATATTAACTTTATTAAATTTGGATTCGCAGCAGCTTAAACCCGAGTTCTTGTTGCCTGATATGGTTGTCTGCTGCCTGCCTGTGTGTGTGTGAGAGATTGCACGTAGGCTGCGTGTCATCTAGACCAAAACATGCAGCTCTTCTAAATCTCTTTTGATTAGAGGTTGTCATGTTTTCTACGCTGGGCCGATGTTCTTGCTCTCAATTGATAACAACAATGTTCAATTTAGTCAAAGATCATGCTTAGTTTTTACTTGCCAAGTCTTAGGGGCATTAAACTCGAGTCTTTGGATCTCAACCATGCCAGATTTCAAGCCCTCTCCACACCCAAACCTGGACACCCTCCCTGCTATCAACATTTATTACCTCATCATCCATAATTCAAGAACCTGGAATAGAGATTCTCTTGACCATCCTTTTTAACCGAGAAACCTGTTCCCTGCAATTTCATGTAATCTTAGAAATGTCTTAACTCCCCCTTCTCTCCTATTAGCCCTTTCCTTTGTATTGCTTTCAAAAAAAAAAAAAAAAAAAAAAAAAAAAAAATTGAAATGGAAAAGAATTCAGAGTCTCGGCCTCCTTAAGTAGTATATCTACTCCTTCCTACAATTAGACCAGCAAGAAATTCAGTTGTTCCATATTATAGAAGAAAGGCATATATTTATTTGATTGGTTTCTATTTGTTAGTTTTGAAAGTGAAAGCTGTTGGTCCTCTCTCAATTTCCTCATTTCGTCACGGCAGGAAATTTCAATTTTGAGAATCTTCTGTCAAAAGTTTGAATATGTATTACAATCTTCCTCGTATATTTACTCATGTTAGGTGAAATAGAGAGATTCTAATTTATGGTCAAGATTTTGTTTTGTTGCATTGAAGTATTTAAGTATTTAACCATATATATAATGTCATGACATGACATTTAAACATGGTATCAAGTGACAACATATATATATCGTTAAATCTATGAAATCTAATCTAGACCATCAAATAGATCTTCTCTAATTTACTTGAAATGTAGAGAATACGACCCGGTTATACGCCATTGATCTGCATACTATTGGACCAGCAAGCAAAGACGACTGCCATCTGCCATTATCTATAAGATATTCGAGAGGACATCTCCCATAGCAAGAATATAAATTACAAAGGAGAATGTTATCATTTCAATCTCTACCATGCATTTGTGTTCCCTGATAATGTCAAGACTTAAATAATACAGTACAAATAGCATACTTTGCTCTCCGGATCACTTGCAAAGAGAATCCTATAACCTAAACATGCGAAACCGCAGTTACTCATGACAGAAGATAACCTGGGTGTTCCTTGAATATGGATGGTTATTTCTCAGAGGTTGGCAGAGAAGTGATGAAACAGAACTTTCTGTAGAGCATGATCAATTGCTAGCAAGAACTGGAGAGCCAGAAAATGAGAGCTTCCACTAGGTCAATCATGAGCATTTTTTATTCTCAGGCTCTTAAAAACCTCTGAGCAGTTTCAAATGGGTATCTTTTCAAGGTGGCAATGAAACTACTTATTTCCATCTGGCTTTGTCAGTACCCATGCTGAGCAAGCTGTGCCTCACCATGTCTAAATCTTCTGTTTAAGAACATGGCGCAATTGGACCTTCTGGCTTTCCATCCTTGCCTCCAAAAGCTTTGCCTTCAAACTATTCTTCTGTGTGCTGCGAGGAATGCACCCTTTCATTCCTCTACTCATGTGAGGATCCCCATACTCGGGAGAACTCCAGTGCCCTGCCAAATCCGGGGGGCTAGTCCCACCTTTAAGAGACCCCCTATCTGGGGATATGGTACTCCCATTGGATATCCTTCCATTTGAAAGTCTACCATTCATCCCCTCTACAGAGATAATCTTGTAATTTTCACCATTACTTGGGCATGATCTCCAAAGCCGTGCTATGGATGAGACCTTCTTCAACTGCCTTGTTGGTACAGAGCAGACTTCACTGATTTCAGTAATTGGTGTTTCTTCACCAGCATTTCCCTCCCATTCCGTTCCGCTCCTTGAAACATTACTGTCTCGGCGATTCTTGTTGACAGATGGGGCACTCCCCTCTGGTGAATAACTTGAGCCCTGATCCTCGAGATGGCTCACAGTTTCCCACCCACTTTCATCTTCTTCTATATCACCATTCTGATCAATAAATGTATTTGAATGTCTCTGAATGCTGCCCTTGTTAATCATATTAACTTCAGGACTCACGGTATGAATTTTGGAGGCCGGGCTGGCAGGACTGTAAGCAACACATGGCTCAATCTCCCTCTCATTGGATTCAGCAAAATTAACGTCCTCAAAAACAGAGAAAATATCATCTGGGTTGGGGGGTACATAAGAAAACTCCTTGATAACTTGAATATTCACAGAGGCAGCAGTCTGTCGGAGCAACTCTGCTTCTCTCATCTCCTTCACATCTGGACTTGCACTTCTTGACCTCAGAAATGTCTCTAGATCAGATACAAGCTTGTTCATCTGAGAATACTTCTCTTCAAGGGCCACCTTTGCATCTACCAGCTTCATCTGAACACGTTCTTCTCGCCAGACCTCAGCCATCTGCAGCATCTTCCTTTCATCTTCCACTTCCTCTTGGAGTTTCATGGACTCCCTCTTAAGTGCTTCAACTTCAGCCTTGTCTTCTCCAATTTCCTTAGCAAGCTCGTCGCATACTTCCTCAATTAATTCCCTGGCTTTTCTTTCTTTTTCATAGTCCTGGATATAATGCTTTGCAGATAATTTGGCATCAGCCAGCTCATTAACCAATTTGGAATTCACAATTTCAATCCTCTGGCGATTTTTCCTTTCTCTGCTCAATTCAGATTTCAAGTCATCAATAAATGCACGGATTTTCTCATGCTCCCTACTACGCCATGAGGCCTTTTCCTCGCTGACTTTCTTCAAAAAGTGCTCAAGTTTCTTTTTTGAGGATCGGCGGTCAGTCTCAAGCTCCTGAATGTAGGCTCGAGCCCGCTCTAATTCGGCTTCAAGGGCAGAAACCATCGAAACAGCACTTGGTTGCTGGTCAAGGAGCTTCATGTGACCGTAAATCTGCCGCACTTCATCTGGTGTCTTAAAGCAAACAGGGTCCCACTTTGTTGCCCCCTCCATTGCAGAGTTTGAAATTTGTAAAGAAGGTTCAAGCTGAAAAGAGGCAAGCTGTCTAAAATTAGATTACAAAGAGAAAGAAAACTGAGTTTTTTTTTTTTTGGGGGGGGGGGCGGCGGGGAGGGAAGAAGTTGTGACAGACCCCTCATCTTTTTGTTAATGACCACACTTAAACTTTCATTTTTAATACAAGCTGCAAACAGGGTCTGATATTTCCTTAATTGTATCTTATACGGTACCCATCAGCAAAGATTTCTCAGTTGACAAATGCTTTATTAACTACTAGCCAAAGGCAAAGTTATGAACTCCTTTTTGTGCTGGCTCATTTCTGCCTAAATTTCTTGCTTTGTCGATACTATGGCACTAAGCCACCATCCAATTCATTAAACAGATCTAGCTTGTGGACCATTTCAGGCATTCCAGTAAAATTCAGGCCTTTTTACTGGACTGCATAGATCCAGGCACTATTCAGAATTTCAGAGTGGCAACCTTATCATGTAAACTTTAACATCCTAGAGGAATATTTGTAAACAAGTTAGTGAATATAAACAGGAAATAGTCTTCATTTTGCAATAATTTTTATCCCCTTGTGTGTCTACGCTCGTACATATTCCAGAATATTCGTCCCAAATTGGATACATAATAATGTTTCGTTTAGTAATTCAAGATCATAATGATTCAATTGATAAATTCTAATCCTACCAAAGAAAACAATAGAATTTAAACCAAGTTGATTAATCTGACCGTATTGGCAAGAATTTGGCCCCATCTCCTTTCCATATGAGTAAATTCTAAACTGAACACAATGAAACCTTGATAAATCTAATAGATAATCATAATACTGACCAAAACCAAATTAATGACATTGTCCGTGAAGCAAATAATTACGAGGATAACATAAGCACCAATCTTTGAATAGGAAATCACCTAAATAGGACATAGGGTATTCCCTAGGTAGGTCCTGCCAGTTAGTAAGACAAACATGCAACCTTGAATGTGCACACAGCACGACATACAAAAGACATTAAATGGGATGGATTTCTCTTCAGCTGCTATATGCTCCTAACTCGGTAATCTCCGAATCCAACGGATCATAAATACTTCAATTAAGGAACTTAAATAACCAGGTAACAAGCATAGCACAATAAAGGGCGTAAGTTATATACTTCAATAGCTAAATGACCCTCAGCTAGCAATCCCCGAATCCAACGGGTCTTTGCTTATTAATACAGCATGGTTCAATTAAAGAACTTAAAGAAGAATCATACCTTGCACAAGAATCCATTCTTTGTGCCAGCAATGGATCTAGGGCTTTGTAACAGATCCTTCACTTCAGAACCATGAGCTTTGCCACTACGATGACTCATAAAGGGAACGCCTACATGGCCAACACCATGCTGCATGGAGGGACGACACAATCAGCAAAAGTGAAAAGTATCAAGAATTGATTACGCAAAAACTTTACCATATCAAAATACGCCAAACATTTCATAATCCAAAAGAAAATCACACCGAACACGATGTAGTAAAGAAAGTGGAATTTCCAGAAGTCATCTAAGTTACTATATAGATGTCCTAAAACAGAATCACAGGTACAAATTATAACATTCAGATAAATTTCCATTACTAAAAATCGTAACAAAGGAAGTTTGCAGGACAAATTTAAAGTATTTCCCAATCAACAAAACCCATTTATGAGAAAATGCTATCTAGCTTAGCTGGGTATCTAACAATGATCATTGACCCAAGAGAACCCTCTTGGTAAAATCATTTAACCAACTACCACGTACAACCCAGAATGCTAATCCTTAACACGCGCGCGCACAGAGAAAATTGAAAATCAAGTTTGGCATCACAAAGATCAAACACATTCTCGCAAGTCAAACTCAAAACTTCAAAACCAAGCAATAACAAAAAGCTCACCATAAACATAAAACCTCAATCATATCACACAAAGCCTATAAATACATTCACAAATTTTCCTAATAAACCCAAAAATCACAGATCTTGAAACTACAAACAAAAAAGAGTATAATAGTATTAACGAATAAAATAAACAAGCAAAACTCACCTGAATCCCTAGCCGAGCTCCGCCGGCGCCGGCAGCCATCTCTGGCATCTGCAACCGCCAGAGCCCGGCGGCGAGCTTCCTCGACGACACAACCACCTCGTCCTGTCCTCTCCGGTGACTCCTCCGGCGACATTCTCTTGCCGACTTCTGGTCCTCCTCCACGCGGTCGTTTCGGTCGCCTCCGTCTACGTTCCACCTCAGCAGCGGGGTCTCGGGGCGGCTCCGCCTCCCGGACGAAGCTCCGGGCCTCCTCAGGCGCGTCGGGGTCCGGGCCAAGCGCCGGGAGGGTCTTCGAGTGGTGGCCGACTTGTATTGGAGATCTGAGTCCGGTGACGCCGCCTTTAGGGTTTTGGTCGATATGCTCGCCGGGAATGTCGCCGGAAGTTGCGGCTTTCCTGTAATCTTCATCTTCGCCAGCTAGATTCGCCCATTTAGAGAAAGACAGCAAAAGTAGAAGCTACAGAGAGAAAGTGTGTGCTTGTGCGAGTGTGTGTGTGTGAAATGAAATGGTGGAGAGTACAAAGAGGAGCTTCACAGAGAGAGAGAGAGAGGGAGGCACAGAGAGTGAGGGATTCTGACGAAGAAAACGACGCGGACAGAGACATACATACATCAATGCGTGTGTATGTATGTATACATGTACGTATTTATGTATTTTATACGGTCAACGACACTGTAACAAGGACTCACGCGACGTCGTTTTTGAAAATAGACGTTATAATTTGAATCTGCAGATTCGCCGTCCAAACGAAGTCGTTTTCCTAGTCGTCTTAAATGAGAAGAGATTCTTGTATCCTCGTCAGAGTCATAGATCTGCTTGTTTCCTACTGAATTATTTAGTTCAGAGCAAAAGCATCCGAGGGACTCACCACGTGGCTCCGCGCAGTGTGCTACACGTGGCGATCGGTAGGTGTACATGTCAGCACGTATCCTATGCATGTTGCAAGGCGACGAAATGTACCCACATGGGGTGGTCTAACCAGGTTTAAACCTGGTTCACATAGGGTTTAGATCTAATCCAAATTACTTTAATCTTTTTGCTTCTACACTTAGAAAACTAGGTATTAGGAAAGCCATTAAAATTCTTTGCTATCTATTAATTTTAAAAAACATATGATCAGTTCCATACTTGGACAGAATTGAGGGCTGATGGGAGCCATATATAACTCTTTAGTTTTGATAATTCATTTATGACTTGACCTATTCGATGAGAAATTATAATTATATATATATTGCTTGGCCGAGATAGAACCCGCGCTTAATAAGCGGCCGCGACAACCCCTTTTTTTTGGAATAACAATAAGGGGACAAAGAAGGAGGATATCTAACGGACAACAAAAAATATATATAGTCAAGTGAACGCAACAATCCTTTTACTAGGTTAGAGTTGGAGCTATGAAACTTACCTTACTATTATGAAAATGTGAAAGCGTTTGTTTCAGCTTTTATATATATATAATTTAATATGAAACAAATGTTCAGAATGAAGAAGAATGATATAGGCTGAGGTTTTATCGTATTTAATAAAAGGAGCAACGGTTTTTTGGGAAGTGATGACAAAATGGTCATAATCCGAGATGAGAGCACTGGAATAAGTGGCTGGTGATCCGGGATTGAAAGCTGAGATATATATATTTGATAATGGGACAAGACTCGAGAGTTATGAGGACAAACACAAATGAAATGGGATGAGCTTTCCAACAACAAAACTCAAATGGAAAAGACAATACAGAAATGGTAATGAAAACAAATAGTAGACAATAAAACTAAAGAGAATCTGGACCTCTTTAAGGACTGCACGAAGCGATATACAAAGACAAAATGACTTCGTTAAAAGCCCCATGCGACCACCACCATTAAGTGGTTAATTGTTTCAGCTTGCTTACTAGAGTTGGCAGCTAAATTCAGTATATATATACAACAAAGATTCTGGCAACCCTATACATGCATACATAGACTTCGAAGTAGAAGTTGTTTGATATGATCCAAAGAATCTGCAAGGTGAAGTAGAAACATGTGGGTCCAACACAGAATAGGTTCTCAATGGTGTGAGGGCCTTTAGCATTGTTGTCTTTGCTTGGCAATACTCTTACTTTTAAACTATGTGATGATTATGAGGTTCACGAGTGTTAGCAGTTTCAACTTCAAATTTTTGGTACTGAATTCCATGCATTATATTTGGAATTAGCATAAACCATTTGCAAGAGGCAGTGTCTTATTTCTTCCGACTTGAATTCGGGGCAAAGTTTTCTTTTCAAATTAAGTTGAGATATTATATGGGTTGTTAAAGTAATGGTTAAGTGATTAAATTTACCTCTTCCGATCAGTTTAAACTTTTAGAACAACTGGTAATTTAACATGGTATCAGAGCCAAAGGTCTTGAGATTGAACCTTGATTCCATCAAATCACCTATCATTTAATTAAACATTTCACGTGTTAGGCCTCACCTATTAAAAGAGAGTTTGAACCCACACCTGAGGAGGAGTGTTAAAGTAATGGTTAAATGATTAAATTTATCTTTTTTTCTATCAGCTTAAGCGAAGCCTCTCAACATGATGTCTCTCATCATGACTTGAACAGTGAAGTTTCCAATGACGATGGAGAGGGTGTTAATCCTTTTCACCAAGCTCGTAGTCATGATGAGAGGCATCATGTTACGTTCTTGGAGTTGTTGGACTTGTCTCTTCAAGTTGTCCATTTCGATATCTCGCGGGTCTCTTTCTAGAGCTGCAAATGATTAAGTGATTAAATTTACATCTTCTTATCAGTTTAAGCTTTTTGGTTAACTGGTGATTTAACATAGGTTTAAAATATATTACTGACTAAACCATCGGACTCCCCACCGATCTCCGGCAAGAGTCACTCGAGCAACCGTTTTCTTATCTCACAAGTAATTAACCCATCGACCCAATTCGAACTGGGCGAAAATCTGCTGCTCGTGACTCACTTAAGAGGTTTAATGCTCCTTTAGACAGAGCTGTTCATGATGTCATCGATCTTAATATAGGGCAAATGAGCTTGCTTTTGGACAAGGAATTGAAATGGATGGTCATTGATGCAATTATGTGTGGCTTTGGATGTTTGCAAGTGATAGCCTACAGTCAGTGGGGGCTGCTTGTCCATCATCAACATAAAAACATTATTGGTTATCTTTACCATGACATGACAATAAACTATTCATATAAAAGTCGAATTGGTTCAAGCAACTCTCACAAAAAAGTTAGTATGTAGCCGCCTAGGAACGGAACCATTATTTGAGACGAGGGGGACGTAACTAAAAAAAAAAATGAGAATCTTTAAGTGTAAAACATAAATTTTGGGGGTCGAACTCATAAAAAAATATAAAATTTAGAAAAAAAAAAAATTATAAATTTTAGAGATTTTCAAAAACTGTCTTAAGGGTAGTTTCGCCCCTGATGGAGACTACCGTCCCGAGCAATCTCCATCAAGGGGCTTTAGTACTCCCCTTAAACCTCAAAATGTTTTCGCTCCCATCTAAAATTCTAATTCCGCTCATGAGGAAGTGGTGTGGGGTTACTAGAATTATAATTGCAGGGTCCGATCCATAAACAGTCTTAACCCACAGCACCTCATGTGCATCGATATCCTCTTAGAAAACATTAATGGGGTTCCTAGAAAGGCTCTGAATTTCCTACGAAACTTCTTGTATTGTTCTTTTGTCGGTGACAATGAATGAGAGGATGCCACTTTTTTCGACCATTGAAATGAATTAAAATCAACATTGTATTTGTGCCCACACAATCATTAAGAGCATCTCTAAGAGACTAAGTCTAAGGTCCTTTATGATTGTAATTTATTGCTATTATTCTTTCTTCTATATTAGACGAAATCTGAGTCCTCTACTTACCCAACAATTTTTTTTTTTTTTAAAAAAAAAAGATATAATATATATATATATATATATATATATATATAATAAATTAATTCAATTTATTAAACTGACATATGTCTTTAAAATATGTTATTTTCACGTGCATTTTTAATGCAGGTAAAAAATGAGAATCGCGTGCTTTAAAACTATATGTTAATTTAATCAATTTAGAAGAAATTTTTTTTTTTTTTTTTTTCTATTCAATGTGAATCAAAAAATTCATCCTCTTTATAATCAATTCAACAATATTGTATTTTTTTTTTTTCGGCTATTAAACTCCACCTTATCAAATCATGTGTGGAATGGACTTTAGATATGTGACTACTATGAAGAAGAATAGCTTTTCACTTTCCTTTTTCCTTCCCTTTCTTGTGCATCTAATAAATTCAACAAGAATACTGTTATTTTGCTGAACTGATTTTCACTGTCATTTCATCTATATTATATAACAGTTTACTAAATAAAATGACTCATTTGATAATAAATTTAATATTTTTTACCTAAATTAATTCGCAATGTGGTCGATAATTTTTGGTAAGGAGTTGAATTTTGATGGGCCGGGGTAAATATAATCACATCAAAGCTGAGTGGATATGATGTTACATGAATCTAACCTCATAATGAACTTGAATCCTAATCTTGTGGCTAAAATTAGCTTATTCTCATGCTCACATGAAAAGCCTCAATGCTTCCAAATTGCCAAACCACCGTTCACATGTGAGAATGTACGGTTGAAGTTGTTCAAAAGGAGGAAAAAGAAAGAAAGAGAGAGAGAGAGGTTGTCTATCAATAGGCCACAATATTTAATGGCTGCAACCATCCATGAAATTTATGTGAATTATTTTGGGCTGCCTTTAAAGCTTGCAACTTTCATTTATTGGACCATATAATATAACTTGCTAGCTGCACCCTATGCCAAGTTTGAGCCCATCTAATGCTTATAGTTCTAGAGCCAACCATGGCTTGGTGTTACACACTTCATTTACCTTTGAAACTGTCGCGACTTTTGTAATGTTGAATTAATTTCACCCCTACAATTAAATCAAATGACAAATTGGTGAAATGTATCTTATACTCCTATAAATTTATAAAAATACAAATTTATTAGGGAATTTTAACATCATTAGGATTTAACTTAAAATCTTAACGAATAGAAAAAATTTAAATGGGCTAAAAAATGAAATATCCACGTTGTCAATTATACACTCATAATTCAATGAAAAAATGGTCTAGTAGCTAATTTGTCAATTATTTCATTAATTATGAATTGTCACATCATTTTATAAATAATTTTGTAATAAAAGTTATATTTTCAAAAAATTATGAAAAATGCTACGCAAATTCTCAAGTTTACATTTCTAGATGCTTTCTCCATTCGTGGTTGTAAATTCAGAATTAAATGCTGTCCATTTCTCATCAATAGTGATTTTCATTGTGAGAAAGTAAGATTCTCTATTTATATTTATGTTCCAAGTCAGAGCAAGACAAAGTCTAAAATGCATGACAAAAGTGAACGATATTTTTGATATATTCTTTTAATGGTTCATATTTATAATCAATGTCAAAAATCTAAAAACATTCGGGAAGTGGAATTTCTAGCCATGGATGCACAAATAAAGGGAATCCTGTGGGCAACATTTTGTCAAACATGCTACGAATTAACCTTCTTCCATGGTTTCTCCTCCAAGATCTCCCCATATCATCTTCCTGCGCCCAATGGCTGCCAGATTCCAACCACAAATTTCAGAGTTTCCTCCTTTCAACTGATCTGAAATCCAACTTTAACAAATCAAAACTTTATTGGCAAAGAATGTGTACTTTAAGATCTTTTAGTTCAACAAACCTACTTGCTTACGAAAAGCGAAGCAGAGTTGTAGAAAGTATTAATTTCTTGAATGTTTTCAGTGAGAAATTGAGGTGGTGTTTGGCAAAAGGCATGAGCCCAGTCTAGACACTGTTATTATCCTTTTCCTGATGTGAAATTACACTTTTACCCTTCAGTTGTTTCTCCCAAAATATCTAGCGCAGCTTCTCTTTTCCTCCAGCTCCCTCACCATCTCCGTGTCTTCTCCTTCACGAGTCAAGCACTCATCCCTTGTGAGCCCGTCTCACCCCCACCCCCAAACTTGCATCCTCTCTCTCTCTCTGTCAAAAATATAAATACACAAAAGAAACCCAGAGGGGCGAGGGAGAAGAGGGCGGAGGGTTTGAGTTGAAGACGAGGAGGAGGTGCCACGTGTGGAGGAGTAGGAGTGGGACGAGGAACCGCTAGAGGGCTGGAGATTGAGTTGAGCCCTTGAGCCGTAGAGGATGATGGCGGCGCGGTCATAGGCGCAAGCGGTGTCCTCGGCGGTGGTGAAAGTGCTGAGCCACTTGCGTGGCTCTCGGATCTCGGCTACCCATTTGCCCCAACTCCGCTGCCAGACTCCACGGTACCTGAACTTGCTGTTGTCGGGGCCTCCTTTGCCCTTGCATTTCCTACTGCTTGAACAGTTATCAACGGTGGCGATGGTGGCGGCCGCGTCGGTGTCTGTGATGGAAGAGAAGGAAGGGATGGGTGGGTGGGTGTCTTGGGGAGGGTGATGAGTGTCGGCCATAGGGTGAGGGAGCTTTATACACATTGTTTATTTTTCTTGTCTATCATACAAAAGCTGGCCAGATTAGAACATTTCTTAGACAACTTGTTGAAAAATACTCACAGAGCAAAACAGAAAAGAAAAGCGTTTTGTTCCTGAACCTTCTGCTGGTTCAAAAGTAACGCCATTTTTCTTGGAGTTTTTGTTTTGGCTTTGAAGGATCTTCATGTTTCAAGGAAAAAAAAAATCAAAAAGTGAAGGATGGAGAACAGGGTCTGGGACGCCTGTTTCAGTGATTTGGGCATTTTCAGGAAAAAAAACTCAAAAAGTGGCCAGAGAAAGATAAGGGCAATATAATCAAAGTGTGTAAAATATTGACTTTAAAAGTTCAAAGTTTGATGGTCAAAAGGTCAAAAGTGATCAGGGTCTGGGCCATGGCTTTTGCCAAACGAAGCCTGAGGGTGGGTAGACTTCCCGATATTAAGACAAGAATTACAAAAACTCAAAAAACAAGAGTTGCGAGAACTTAAAAGACGAGTTACAAGAGCTTAAGAGACAAGAGTTACGAGTTACAAAAACTCAAGTGAAAAGAGTTACAATTATGGTTGTTAATGTAAATGTAAGAGAAACATGTAACATTGATATTATTTCTTCATAAATAGAGGACGTAAGCCATAGGCCGAACCAAATTGAATTAACTCCTGCCATTGAACCACTCAACCACATATCAATAATTGAAGTATTTCAATCTATAAAATATATAACAACTCTAACCAACTCTCTGATTCGTCAAATATAAAAGAAAGCGCCAAAACCAGTAAGCTTAGTACATCCATTAATGGCGTTTTTTGACGTCCCAGATATAGAAGAAATTATTTTGACAAAAATTACCAACATTTTTGATCTTTACAACTGCCGCCAAGTTTGTCATTCATGGCGGTCAGTTGTAGATCGCATTTTACCATCAGTATATCTGCATTTGCTTACTTACGGAAAACGAGGCAAGTTCATAGAAAGTGTTCATTTTTTAAATCTTTTCAGTAGAGAATTAATGCAGCGTGGGTAGACTTCCTACGTTCAGGAGTGTTAATGGGCAGCCCCTACTTGCCAGCAGGGTTTACTCCTCCCATCGATGGCTGGTATTGGATTGCACCGCTTGCCATCAAAAGCATCACAAGAACGATTCTCGATTCTTGCGATGCTTTTCTTTATAATTCTTTCTGCAGGGGATATTACCATATTTGTATCTACAACATGTTCACAAGGGATCGGATTCGGCTCCTTGGTTTCCCGCTCAACTTTCTTGATGGCTGCAAGTTTCAAAACGCAGGTTTATTGTTTCATCTGATGCCAAAAAGCCAACATGTATAGGTTTAGCAATTCGTGATGGGCAATACCTTCGGAAATTAATGTTTTTTTTAAATTAGAAGAGGAGGAGTGGACAATGTTGGTTGAGGAGCCAATGCAGATTGTTGATATTACAAGCTACCAGGGTGGATTCTGTGTTATTGAAGATGACCTCAAGTTGATACAATTTGATTCTGATTTGGGTACCATTGTTCATGATCTAACATTAAATCATGTGTCATCAAGTTATTATCAACAATCTACCAGGGTGGATTCTGTGTTATTGGAGATGACCTCAAGTTGATACAATTTGATTCTGATTTGAGTACCATTGTTCATGATCTAAGATTAAATCATGTGTCATCAAGTTATCCTAATCCAGATGGAGCCGATCAATTTCTGGTGGAATCACTTTGTGGGGATTTGTTATTGGGTCAAGTCAACTGAATATCTGGGATGATAACCGTAGCGTTAAAGTTTTCAAAATGGATTGGAAGAGGAAGGAGATCGAACCCAGTTGTGTATATTTTAACTATGATGTCGTCGGTCAAGGACACAGAGACAAAATTTGGGTATACGAGCTGGGAAGTGAAATATTTAGTTGGTACTCTGTCCCTTTTTTTTTATCTCTTGGCTAATTTCTACATGTTTTTTGAAGTGATCAGCTCTGTTTCTTGTTGTTATGCTAGTTTCCTAAAACAGAGGAAAATCCCTCAGTGCTTCTAAATAACTACTAGTGTTATCACTTGTCAATGTCCACACAAGCCTTTCCACTTGGCAATTTGAGATGGTGGCTCATGCCTGCATCTGCATGGCAGCACTGATTGTGCTTGTGCCCTAAATATAATAATGGACCAAAACATCTTGTATAAAAGCATTTGCAGTAAAATCCAATTCTTGCCAAAACTGTAAACATAAGTGAACCGAATGCTTTCTCCATTTAATTCCATCAAACAACAACAAAAGCTAACCTGACTTCAAAGCAATTCTATTCGCTAAAACAATTTCGAGTGAGCAAACCTCAACCCAACCTTCCCTTTCAAACAAACACAAAAAAGAGGCAGAAAAAAAGGTTGGTTGAAGAAACTAAGGCTACATTTGTATTCAACTGAGGAACATAACCATATTATACAAGGATGCTAATAAGCTATATATATCATCTATAATGAGCTTAAGAGTAGATATACCTAATTCCTATATATATTTCTATTGGAAGAGTCTATACACATCGCGCAAAACTAGAGGGCATGACTCACTGCTCTTCGTCAGTCCTCTGTGAGATCAACCAAGAAAGATGGTCAGATCCCTCATCCAACTGACTTGGTGGAGTAACCCTCTTTCGGATCAGCATTTCTACAGTTGGGCACTTTCTCTTCCGCCCACCCCTAGGCCTGGATTGAAAGTGCTCATCTGACTCTTCAAAGTCCCCCTGAACCCAAAGCAATTACAAATCCAAGCATGAATGTCATTTTCTATCCATGTTGCAAAAGATGTCTATCCAGATGAACACATAACAGTTTTGACTCATCCAAGCATCAAAAAAACTTACAAGTGTGTAAACATGGTTCCCTGTTTTTTCATGATTGTCTCTCACATGCTTGTGTGCAAATCTCATTCCACAACCAGTAAAGCTGCAGGCAAAAGGTTTAAGATCAAGGTGCACAGCCTTCACATGCTGACGGAGATTTGATTTCTGAATATATATATATATATATATATATATATATATATATATATATATATATATATAAACAAGTGCAAAATAACATCATTGAAAAGCCATATAATATTCAGTTCTGTGTTTATATAAAAATGCTAGAAAATAAACTCAAAATGGAGAATATCGATGGTGTTGTATCTTACATTTGAAAATGTGTGAAGACAACCCTTGTGATTGCATTTGATTCTCAACAATGACACTTCGGCTTCATGCATTCTCATGTGCCGCTTAATGTTCTTTTTCAGCTGCTTGGTCCCGCATATCTCACAAGTTATATGTTGGTGGCAGGACTTGATGTGGGCCTTAAGGCATTGATCATTGGCAAAATATTTCATACAACCAGGTTCACAACAGAACGCCTCCACTGAGTCTAGTTTAACTGCAGCAGTAAAGGAATTTGTCCAATTAGTGACTTTGATAAAATTTCCAAAATTAGCATGAGTACAGAGTACTTGTTTCTCATTTCAACAACAATGTTACTAAACAAGATAATCTGCACTGCAAAAATAAAGAAGACATAAAGAGATATCCACAGAAAAATTTTAGTAGGAATTGGAATTTGGAAATCAGAGCAACTTGCCATGGGAGTCCTCATGCTTCCGCAACTTTGATGCAAATCTGAAAACCTTCCCACACCCAATTTCAGGGCAGACATACTGCTTCTGGCATTTAGCATCAGTTGGAGGGTGATCCTCGTTATGGAATTCTTTCACATGCCTTTTCATATTGCCTTGAAAAGAAAATTCACGGTTGCAGTTCTCAATTGGACAATTGAAGACTTTTCCTTGGTGCAGAAGAAGATGGCGAGTCAAGTGGTCCTTTCTTCTGTAGCTGGAATGGCAATCATCAACCGGACAATTATACGGCCTCTGCAACAAAATAAAAAGGATCAAATAAGAGTCAAGAGCTACTAGAACAGCAAAGATATATATACAAGAAACCTTCAAACCTCAACTTGGAAACATGGCGTGAATGAGGCCCACTTGAAGGAGCTTCTCAGGAGGTCTCCCACCTGATAATAGTCCATTCAAGTCTGAAGAACAGCCTCTCGCATTTTGGAGTTCATTGTATGGGATCCAATGCTACACGCTTTAACATCTCAAATAAGTAAAGATGCCTGCAAAATAATTCATCTTCAATCGACCCATAAACTAAATCAATGTCATTACCAAGGTGCAAACAGCCATCAACACAGTTAGCAGCTAGGAAATAGAGCAGTATCATAGCAATTGTCTTAGAACATGCACCCACCTATAATAAAACCCATGTTTTGCTCAAATGAGAGGCAACTAATAGCTTATCGGCTAATGGACTCTTCAAAATAATATGTATTTTCTACAAAAAGTTAAATTTAGTCAACTAAAAGTGAAATGAGTTTCCAGATCAAATTCACAACATGTTAGATTTCTTACATAGGTACGAAAACAGCAACCAAAAATCCCATTGATAATTGATCCTGTCAGTTTATTAGTCCACAATTTTGCAAGAGAGTAATTTTGTAGTCTTTCAAGATCTTTTAGTTCATGGGTCAACATAATCACAGAAGCGCACACACGGATCTAGCAGGCATATACTATGAAAATTCAATAATACAATCATTTCAAACCAGCAAATCCAAAGCCAAGATTGTTATGAGTTGGCGCGAGATAGATCATCAACCAGCCATACCACACCAACCCCAACCCAACAAATAATCATTTCAAATACACAAATCTAAAGCTAGAATGGGTTAAAACGAGTCTCAATAACACTAAAAATCATGCAAACCAAAAAGGAAAACCACGCAAACAAATACCTCGAGGGAATGACTCTGCATATGTTGCTTCAAATACGCCGGTTTCTTGAAAGTGGCACCACATTCTGTGCAAGTATTGGATTTTGTCCCCTCTATTTTATCTTCTTCATCAACACCCTTCTCCTCCATCTCTTCCTATAAAGTAGGAAAACAAAGAACAAATAAATAGCAATTTCAATATACAAACAAGCACATATTAGAGAGAGAGATAGAGAGAGGTAGATGCATACCTTGTGATGGGTAAGGATGTGAGAGGTGATGAGGGACTTCTTGGACCTGCAAATGCCGCAGTACTCACAGAAATAACGCCTTATGTCTCTGAATATCGGCTTTTCCATCTCTCCCACCAGTCTCTCTATGTGCATCGCTCCAGCGATACCACGCCCAAACTTTTAATTCACAAAAAAAAAAAAAAAAAATTCGGGTGTGAGTTGACACTTACAGGTTGAAGAGAGGAAATAAATTTAGTCATCAACACTTCATAACCCAAATCAAATCCCCCTCCATAACCGAACAAAGAGAGGAAATAAAATTTAAGGGGTGCTCGGGTTCTACCTCCAAATCCCCCAATTTCTTGAAAATTTTAACTAGGTCTCTAACTAGGCATCAAAGAAACAATACCCATTCGATCACCCTAATTCAACACTCACAACCCAACATAAATTAAGAGCCACCGTGAACATAATCTTCCAAAATTAGTCTTAATCGTCAAATGGGCATATCAAAGAACTACCAATTTCACCATAATCCGAAATTTAAGGCACAATCAAGGGGAAAGCAGGACTTGAGAGGAAAAAAAAAATCACAGTAATTAGAAGGAAGGAGAGAGAATTACCTCAAGTAGTTGCCCAACCAAATCCTCTTCGTTTCCTTCCTGCCTTCGGTGATTAGTGATTACTACAGAAGAGGGCTGCTAGGCGCAGGGTGTCTGAAGGGAAAGAGACAACGAGTGACATCCAGTCCTCCACAGCTCGAAAAATATTGTTAATTTTTTATTTATTTATTTTGCATAATTATATGACTCGGGTTACATCATTGAGCAGGTATCAGCCCAACTTTAATTCCGACTGGGCTTTGGGCTGCCTGGATCTATTGGAATTTCACAAAATAAATACCCAATACTAAAACCCTATATATGATGCATACAAATAATCTTACACGTTGCCCCCTCTCCCCGATTTGATTAGGAAAAAAAATATATACACACACGTATTTTCACACTTTTTATGTTACTTTTAAAATTATTATTGATTTTATTTTTTTAAAAAGAATCAGTTCAATCTCATTCATTGATAAACGAGTATAAAGCTCAAATAACACAGAACAAAATCTCTAAAGCAACTATAGCTGAAGCTACGAAGTTACAAGTGTCAAAGATGATGTATAACATTCTATACTCAAACAAAATTCGTTAACCTATGAATTTGATATTGATTACTATTAAATTTTGATTTAGGGTCTGTTTGGGATTGCGATTTCAATAAGTGCGATTTTAAAAATTGCTTTTTTGAAATCGTTATTTTTTTAAATCGCAAAAGAGTTTGGTAAATGTTAAAAAAAAATCTTTTTTTATTAAATATATGTTATGCCAAATAGTGATTTTGGGTTTAAATTTACGCTTTTTCAAATAAGCACCCCATAGCCTGTTTATAGAAATCGCAGATTTTTTTTCCTAATTTAGATTAAATGTTTTTTAAAATGCAATGCCAAACGCGAGTAATTCTAGAAGTCCCTCTTGTGTCACTTTTATATCCCTCTAAAAATAAAGTGGCTTTTAAAATCATAATTTGATTAAAATCCAATAATGATTAATCATAAGCTCAATTGTGATTTTAAGAGTCACATCATCTTTGAAGGGACACAATAGGGACTTGTAGCACTATCTTTTCAAAACACAAATTATTCTTACGAAATCGCAATCCCAAATGCACCCTTAATATTGATTTTATAAGTCCCTAGGAGGGAGATTTCTCGAAACATATATAACGTCTCTCTTTTCATGGTTGGGAGATTGTGAAGCAGTTTATCTTAATCATTTTTAAATAATAAAGAAAAAAAAAACCAATAATTAATTTGAAGTACTATGTCAACATTATTGAACAATTGTAAGATAAATATATAAGATCTAGCATTACTTGTATTTTATACTCCTATATTTGCCTGCATGTAAAACTTTATAATAAAGCATGCTAAATTGTCTTCTCCTATGGTTGTTATCAATGAGGCAGACTTTAACTATTCTCCTACAGAATAGGGCTTAACTACCATATTTGGTACATATGGACCCAATTCATCCATATATGTATAAAACTCAATAACACAATGATTTCACTCAACAATATTTGGGCCAATATGTATATCATTATAGGTTATATGTTCAACTCGTATAATTAGCAAACTAAACCCACAATCAGAAAGGTACGAGATATATTTTGCATATATATTTAAGGAAGTTATATATATATATATATATATATATATATATAGTGATGTTATTTAATATATAAATTGCTATATAATAGCTGATTTCAACTGTCACATCATCGCAATTATATGGCTGATATTTGATGAACTTCATACAAGACATGGAATTCAAAGATAAGAAGGTGAGGGATGCCAACCAAGTTTGACGTGGATATTTACTTATCCGTTTGCATTTGGAAATATATATTACTTCTTCTGCCGTCAATATTGGATTAACATAGAACTGGTAAACAAAACCCTAATTTAAAGTCAAACTTCACAATCATAAATATCCACGTCAAACTTGGACATCAACTTGGTAAAACCAGAAACATTAATGAAAATGATCACTCATGCCATTATTTAATTTTCAAGCTAATCTTGAAAGTATACTAATTCAACGTTTTCCTTCAATGCCGTCATGCAGATGATTTTGATCATCATTGCCGGCGGATGGCGGATCCCCACCACATATATATATACTTGGCATCATTCTCCAAACCATAGTCTTTCAATATATATATATATATATATGAACAAGTTGGTGATCCATGCGAGGGTTCTGCAATATTCCCATCTGGTTTATTCTGCAGGGAGATAATATAAACAATTTGATGGTAAAAGCGTGGCAACAATATTCCTTGCTCCACGCTTTGATGGTAACATGCATGGGAGAAGAATATTAGAGAGAGAAAGAGAGAGAGAGAGAGATTATTGAACACAAAAATTAATTAACAAAATCAAGTCAAATGCAAGAAACTTATATTCATAATTATGGTGTTAAATTTACTATATATATGTTTGATGCAATCTGTACGTAAGACATACATTTATCAAGATTGGATGGGTTTGATTTGCTTGGTTCAACAATCTAGTTAATCATTTTGAACTTATAACCAAGAAAAAAGGAAGTTTTTAAGGGTGTTTTTAGTTTTAAAGTATGTTCTGATAAGACAAAAATGCGAAAACCGTTTTGTGTTTTTTGATGAGTGTTACGTGTTTTGAAATGACAGAAAACAAAGTCGTTAACAAACATAGATGTTCGAAGCCAATTACAAAGTGTTCACTCAACTTATTGTATAATCTTTAAAATTAACAAAAAATAGAAAACAACGTCGTTAACAAACATGAAGCCAATTGCAAGGTGTTCACCCAACTTATTGTATAATTAATTAATAAGAAGGTTATAAATTGGTGAGTTGAGTCAAAAAAGTACTTCAAGTGATGAGAATATTTTATAAAAGTTTGAATGCATATATATATAATAACCTATTTAGAAAAAGAAATGGTTTAGGGTTTAGAAATTGCTTGTTGGGAAGAAATATTAAATTTTCAAACTATAGAGTCCAGACAGATGCTTAAAGATTAATTGTTAACAATTAACTACCTTTACCAAATGGGAAAGAACAACCACAACAACAAAAGCAAGAAGACACAAAAATATTCTGACCTCCTTCCATTTGTGCTTTCTAACATTAAAAAAAAGAAAAACACAAGTCTGACTTCAACAATTCCAGCCATTAAAGCATGTGATGAAGTAATGGCAGCACAACCTGCACGGTTAAAACATGGGGTGTTGATTAGATCTTCAAGAAAACATTGTTGGACAAAACTTGTATATGATACTTAATGCTTCCCAATTTGAATGACGTTGAATAGACTGTTCAATTTTCACCATATACTTTGGGATAGGGGCTAAACTGCCCCTGAACTTGGGGGCAGAAGTTATAACATTAATGCCTCAAGTATAGTCTATTGAATTTTTATAGGTCAATTTGACTCAAATTGAATCTATTTTTGTAGCGTATGCAACTTGGCATTGAGTTCAATCATAAATGACAAATTATAAATTTCCATGCTAAGGACTTTCTTGATCAGTCTGTAGAAATTTCAGACTCTGCAGCTGCCTTAAACATGCCTTCAATTAATGTTTTCAAATCTAACCTATATGGTCCATTTCAGCCATCAAACTGGAATTGAATGAAGCTGTTCAATGTCCAAAACACAGCCATATCTGTATATCCCATGACCCACCAAATTGAATGCGGCGGTACACCTGTTATGAACACCCAAACAGCAATCAACACGAACCATCACACTCCCCAATTTTGAGGTTAAGTATAATCTTACTTTCATGCTTGTTTGTCTTATTTGTTAACATTTAAAACACGTTACGTCAGTTGATGCGATAAATGAGTAATATGATTTAATAAACAGTATATAATTATCATACAGCTAGGATGACGTGACACTAAAATTAGTCATAAGAACTTATAAAAAACGATTAATTTTTACTGTCACGTCATTCAAGTCGTATATCATTTCTCGTGAAGTTACACATAGTCTTACTCTTAGAATTCGAATAAAGTACCGCTATTAAATTTTGAATTTAGTAATGATTTTTTGTGCCACATAGAAAAAGAATTTACATTCGAGAGTGTATGAGCGGAAATATGCGTAGCCTTTTTCTCATATTTTCTCATTGAAGTTGGGGGTGCCAAGTGTAATCTAGGTGGAAGATGAGGTATGCTCACGTGTAGGTGAGCCAATAGTCACGTGAGTGGCAGGTGGAAAGGGTCTTCATAGGGGTGTTTTGGATCGTAGCATAGGGACGAGAGGAACGGTTCGTGAATGTGATGGATGGATGGTTAGTTGGTAAAGAAGCCAACTTAGACTCACCAACCTCCCAAAAGCGAACCCTTTCGAGCTAATCCATTAATTTTAATTATATAATTCTTTTTAAATCAATCTATCACCCTTATTATCCGCATAATTTCCTATATATTATACTAATTTAACTGTCAATTTCACTTAAATTATCGATTAGCTTTTAAAATCATGCGTTATCAAACAATCTGCAGCAATTTTTATGTTTATATCATATCATAATATATTTTTTTCAAATTAAAAACAAAAAGCCGAAAAAGGGCATCCTAAAATGCATTTATAAATGTTTCAAACACACATTTAAACAGAACGTTTTCAATAATTTTATTTAAAAGAAATCACGGGTGTAAACCAAGTACACTCTAAATACCTAGTCTTATCACTTATGTGATGAAATTTGGTGTATATGAAGTCACGGGCAAATCATTGATCCAATCAATCAAAAACAATGAAATGTAAAACTTGGACTGATATGTGTGATCTAAATTGGATGGATTGGGAAAAAAAAGTAAGAGAGATGCTCAAGGTTAGTTTTCATTAGGGGTCGGGTTCGCATGTCTGGTTCGAGCAATATTAAAGCATGTGTATATAAATATATATGTCAATTTTAACTTATTCATTTGATTAAACAGGTGAAACTCGTTAACTCTAACTCTTTAATTAATTTTATATCAAATTTACAAATCGTGCAAAAAAAAAATTAATCGCCCTAATTTCCACACATATTTGACGGATGCAGATGGAGGCTAAAAAAGAGAGCTGAATTTGGTTGGATATGGATAAGAATAAGATGATAATAATTGGGGTTATGATGAAAAAGCGAGTAATTTCAATCTACATGCATCGTAATCAAGATTCAAGTGGGCAATCACACGTGAAAGAGCAGTGGCACCTACGTACGTGAAAGATTCCCTTCCTTCTTCTGCGTTCACACCTGCTTTGAGCTGAAAGATTCCCTTCTAAACCCCGTTCACACCTGCTTTTGGGCTTCAAGCCGGCTTTCGTCTCAGTCAAACGGCGTGACTTCATCAAATTCATGGCTTCGTTTCAGCAAATTAAAACACCTATGACCTATCTTTTGTTTTTCTTTTGTTTCTTTATTTCTTTTTCTTTTTTCGATAAATAATTCATGTAACACTTATCACATTAATTACTAAATATTTAATTTTTTTTGTTTGTTGAAATATTATGAATCTTTCATACCATGTTGCAGTTGGTGGGAAAATATATAATATATAAATAATAGCAGAAGCAAGATAAATAAACAATTACAGATGGTTCGGTGTTAGACATCTATGCTTACATTCTGAATGGCCCTTATAACTACACTGTGCTCATTAACTTAATTGTTTACGGTACATACTAATTGAATAAGTCGGCCTATACAAGTAAACATAAATCGACTTATTCTATAAAATATAAACCATAAAAATATCAGAATATATTATAACATTGTTGATTAATTTTTTTTTCATTCATGTTATGTTTATGAATTTTGCTATACTGCAATAAAAATACTATTTTTGGTCCATAAAAATCTTAGGTGGCTAGAGGGTATAGGCCCTATCCGTAGTTGTTGTGGCCCCACCTACTGACGTAGCCTCTTACCACTTAGGACTTTCATGAGAGCATTTTTTATTTTTTATTTTACAAAAAAGAAAAAAGGTTTAATTTTTGGAAATATATATATATGTATTGTTTTTGTAAGACACTAACAATATGGGATGAGTGATTTGATCTATATATCATAACAAAACCATATGATCATTGGTGATCAAAATTGATAAGTATATTATGATAAAATATTAATTTGACCAAAATTATTTGGAATGTGACCACGCATTACGGTACGTACACGGGAGTATTAATTGGTGTTATAATTCACTTGAATTTGATTAGTAATACTAAACTATTATAATGTGTATCACGTGTGGTTTGATCATTCAAATTCAAATTAATAAATTAAGTCGAATATATTTTTCCACAATTCAAAGTTAATGAAGTTCAATTCTTTCAATCTACATCTCTCGTTTGGTCGACAATGCTTGGCTCATAAATCTTGACTTTTTCGGTTTTTCCTATATCTAAATACCACATTATTATGATAAAATAACTAAATAATTAAGTGAAATTCACTTGAACTAACCATTTGTCATACAAAAACATCTTTTTATTTTTATTTTTTATATATATACTGTTATTCATGATATTGAAATCGGATTCGATATCGCCGAGATGTAATTCATCCCGTTGAATATTGAATTTACAGGTAAATTAAATAGCATAACATAGGAAGATTTATTTATTTATTTATTTATTAATCAATACCCAATTCAAATTTTGATTCCTAATCCAATAAATAACTCATATGCTCTCTTTTTTTACCATTGTTTTCTATAACATGCGACACTCATTGTAAGTTAATAATTTATGAAATATCATATGACCACCTTTACACTTATTTATATTGGTTATAAAATAAATAAATAAAAACCAATAAAAGCTAAAATATAGAAAAGGAAGAAGTTTAGTTCTAAGTCTCATTTTTTTAGTAATGTTAAGGATCATCTTTTTATCCTCTTAAATCTTACGTGACTTTCAAAAGCACCATTAAATTTTAAATAAATCATACTTTAATTTTGATCAAATGGTGATTTTAAAAGCCACATCCTCTTTAAGAGGATAAAAAGATGGTCCTTAACATTACTCTCATTTTTTAAAGTACAAGTCCCTCTTGTACCACTTTTGTGTATGTAAAATAATGATGTGACTCTTAAAATCACCATTGAGCTTGTAACTGATCATTATTAAATTTTGATCAAATAGTAATTCTAAAAGCCACTTCATATTTGAAATGACACAAGATGAATTTTTAGAATTACTTCATTTTTTATGATCTACTCTCCATGAAAAACATAGTAGCATAAATAAAGAAATTCCGAGCATCAATTTTTTTTTAAAGTATTCCATCAAATTTATTAAAAAGTTTGTTTTTTCTTCACCAAGACCCTTAATTTTTTTTTTTTTTTTAAAAAAAAAAATTCACTCCTACACAAAGAGAAATAGCTCTTTGAGCTTTATTTTATTACTATCTATCCCGGCCATTTATAATTTTGTAATGAGCCTATGATCAGAAAATGTCCCAAATTTGTTTGAATAAAAAATTCAAAGGGGGCTAGCTTCTAGTTAGCAAGCCGAACCAAGCCGCCGCCGCCGCCCACCGACGGCTATAGCTACGTACCAATGTGGAAGTCATCTCATCTCACATGCTTTCAGTTGGAACTGCAAAAAGAAAAAGTAAAAAAAAAAAAGAATGATCGTGATGGGGTCAAACCCCATTACCTGCCACGTAGGAAGACATGTCATCCAAGGTGGCAAACAAATTAGGTATGACTCTTTCTCCTCCTCCATTATCTTTTTCCCATTACCTTCCCATTTCTCTGTCACCACCTTTGTGTGTATATATATATATATCCCACTCCTCTCCATTTCCAAAAACTTCCTCTGGGATCTCTCTCAACAAAATTAACAAAAGGGAAAACAAATCCAACAAAAAGAAGAAAAAGAAGAAGATACATAAACAAGTGATCATCAGGAGTAATGGGAAATTGTATAAGGCATGAATCTTCTATGCAATGGGGTGGCGAGGACTGGGGATCTCTGGCAAAGGAAGGGCTTTTCGCCGGTGATGACGTGGACGGCAGGGCCATGAAAATGGAGGAAAAGGGTCTTCTGGGTGATGACGAAAGTGGGTTTAGTTCGTCTACAACAGCAGCGAAAACTACGGAGGTGAAGATCAAGATCACGAGGAAGCAACTGGAGGAGTTGCTGGGTAGAGTCGACATAAAAGACTTGTCGGTGCACCAGGTTTTGGCTCAGTTGATGAGCGTCAGTGATCGGTACGAGGCGCATCAACGGTCCTGGAGACCTGCCCTGCAGAGCATTCCTGAAGTTAATTGATGATCATCAAGTACTGTACATGTGGTCATGACATGATGATGATGATATTGACGATGATGATGATGATGAAGATATGATAGGTGTTATATATGAGTCTTTCTTGCTCTTAAGGATGTCTTCGTGTTGGTTAATGTAGTGTTAGAATTGGTTTTTGTTCTATACATTTTGTTTAATTACTGTAAATACCAAACACACCTTTATATGAGGCAGAGTTTGAGGTTAATTTCTTTTTCTTTTTTCTTTTTCTTGGTTTCTGTTCAAATGAATCTTTCCCTTCTCTCTTCTACACCCAAGAAAAAAAAAAATTATATCTAGATGGATCATAGTCATATGAATCAAATTGAAACATTTTCATTTTTTGCCTGTCCCATGTTGTTCTGGTTTCTTTTAGTGATCTTAATCCTCCTATAGCTAGTTGTACCTCTTCTCTACTTTTTTTTTTTTTTTTTTTTTTTTTTTGTATTTAACAAAAATATTTTTAAAAAATTTAAATATAAAAATGATCTCATAAATATGTACTTTTAAAAAAATGAGTAAGACATGATCAAAGCTTATTAATTCCTAATTTGAAGTGGACTTGTTCAAGTTAATTTTTTTTTTTAAAAAAATGAAATATTATGAAGTAATAAACAGCTAGCAGTAATGATTGGAAGATGGGAATAACTTGTGGAAGAGTAGTATAGTTGTAAGGATTAATCACCATTAAAATAAAACCTGAAGCAAAATTCAACCTCCCAGTCATTGTATTCTCGTACAGTTAGTGTACAGGTGGAGAAAAAGATATAAAAAAGAGACCAAGAAACAAAGAATTGGACAACGTTGAATTAATCAGCTACCCCACTGATGAAGTGCCAACATCTAATTATAGCTATATTATTCACACTGGTCCCCTCAATGTAAATGTGAACACTTCATGATTCTCTAGCTGAAGCAGTTGTTTTCCATTTGGGGATTGCTGACGTGGCGGAACGTTATTTTTCTTTGAAGTGGTTAGGAATCCTTGCTACTATTTGTGGGTGGTTGTAGACGTCGCGCGTGATGGTGCCGGCGATTCATCGGGGCGTCTGTTGCGCGCCGAAAGAACGGGTATTAAAACTCAGATGAGAATTGAGAATGTAAAAGATAGAGGACATGAAGAATTTGGTGGTCGATTATGCAGCTATGTGATATGAAAAGTCCTCCTATTCGATGGGATGATGTGGTTATCATAGTATGTTTGGATCCCATAATGTATGAAGTATTTATTTAAATCCTAATTTTCATTACTTATAATAATATGTGAGACTGAGTTACATGAGCCTGAAAATTTATAGATGCAAACAATTTCACCTTTTTCTTTAACAATGGTGAAGGGGTTGCTCAACCAACCCCACCACCACCCTTTTTATGGGTAAAGTTACCTCTTCCACCTTTACAAACAGGTAGTTACAATGCAACTATGCGACTACTTTCACTGTTCCCTCACATTGTAGGCAGAGCTAATCATTCACCCCGCTTGGGACGTGAGTGGAGGGGAGAAAATTTCAGGGTCAAATTCATATATTTAATAATCAAAATTAAAAACTCATCTCATTATCTGTCATAAGAGTATTTACATCCGGTTTGACAAATTTTAGTTAAATACTTTTTTTTTTTTTTTCCTTTCTATTTTAACTACTTATTTTTTCGAAGCACATACATCTCACTATTCATTTTAATTATCAACTTTCACTATTCTATTTAAAATATTATTTATTTATTAAATTTTACCATTTTTAACGAAGATGGAGAATTATATTAATTTTACTTATGCATTATTGAGCAGTAATTAAATGAGGTTACTTGTTCTGCCCATTTTTTCTATAAGCCTAACCAAAATAAACATTGGCTAATGGTTAGCCCAATAAAAATGCTCTAAGGGGAGTATGAAGCAATTTACATATTGAATTAGAATCTTTTAAATTTCTTAATATAATTTTGTAATAAAAATTTATATTATTATTAAGTTAAAAAATTAAAAAAATTTCATTACGGTATTTATTGAATCTCATTTTTTTTTTTCAGTAGTACATATAAAATTATAAATTTAAATAATTTAATTTGAAAATAAAAGTTATATAATTTTAAAACTCAATTTCCTCTATTTAATTTTACAGACACAATTCCCGCTATTTAATTTTACAGACAAATCCCGCAAATCCATTTCCCTCCAATTCATAGCTCTCCCTCTTCTCTGTCTCTCTTCCATGGCGGGCTACGAACCCCCCTCGTTCTCTCTCGGATTCGATCTGTGTCTCGATTTGGAGCCCCAAGTACCGCCGGAGGATCACCCGATCCAAACGCCAGCTCCGAACTCCGTAACCCACGGAAGTGCACGCGAGGACGAAGCATTCGGATCCGAGGTCTTGGACTCGGATCCTGAAGCCGGGCCGGAACCGCCCCGGATTCTCAAGCGGCTCAGGCGAGGGCCCACAACCGCCACAAAAACGCCATTGCTTCAGACGCGCTTGGACTTGCCACAATCGCGCTGTGCCGGTGACGATGACATCGAAGAGTTTTCGTCACAAGACGGCGATTTTCTCAGAGGTAATAAATAATTAGATTAGGGTCTTTTTAATTGCAAAAAATAAGAATATTTGTTTTAGTTAGGTATTCTGATTTTCTATGTTATATGATTTGCCATATACTGTTTCACAATTGAGTGATATGATTATTTGGGGACCCATTTGGTTAAAATGTAGTGATTATGATAATTTTGATGGTTAAAAGAAGAGTTGGTTTGGGTAATTTGATTGGATTGTTGGTGGGCAATGATTAGAAGAGTTGTTGTAGATGAGCAATGTGATTGTAATTTGATCAACTTGGATAAAGGCGGGCGCTTTGCGAGTATAGGCTTAGGTTTTGCTCAAGAGGTTGCTAATACAACTTGAGAGATGTTATGCTCGGCTTTGCTAAGGAAATCAGATATCAAACTTGCTGCATTATGAGTTTGGAAAGGAACGATCTGAGCTTAGGTCGGCTCAGAACTAATATCAAATTCTTTCGAGAATGTGCTCCCGGATTGTTTCGATGGAAAGTTCCTTGAATGATAGATGCTAGCTACTTGAGATTGCTCAGAAAATTAAAAAAAAAAAAAAAAAAATTTGTGACTTGAGATTTCTGATGGTGAGACTGTAAAGTGGTTATTGGTTCCTTAAGAATTTTTTATTATGCAATTTTAGGGAGGATGAATTTGAGTATATTGTTGGCTTGCCCCCGGCGTCCCCAACACACCTAAAACCTCTAATTTTTGCTTAGCTACTTTTTTTTTTTTTTTTTTAATTCAAAAATGATTCTAGCAAAGTTTTTGCTCTCTGAGCATTGTAAATAAGATGATCATTATGTTCATCAGTCAATTGAGATATTTTTTAGTGATCTGTTTTCTATGATGTATCTTCTTCCTAACAAGTTGCAGCTTCCTTAACTAAGTCACTGATTTGTATAACAGGAGGTTTGTGTTTAAGAAATGACTACATTGGATTTACGGAATAAATGGTTCTCTATTTCTAGTTAGATGCTCCTTTCTAGATGGTCAAAGAAGCAGGACCATCATGCTTTTGGAGCTCGCTAGTATTCCTGGTCTATTAATGTAGGTCATTTCAAATAGCTTTATAGAAGAACTGCTATATTCATTTTTGGATGACCTTTCTTTTAATTAGAAAATTATAAATTGAGTTTGGATACCCATTTTAGTTCTACTAGACTAATGCTTATCTGTGGCAGATGCACATCCACCATTGCAGTACCAATCTATGTGTAGCAGTTCAAAGATCCCATTGCATGGATGTGGGGTTTTAGCCACTCAATCAACCACCCAGAGGAAAAGGAAACAGTTTTCTGATAACCCAGCTTCTGTAAATTTGGAGACAAGCGGCAATCTGTCAACATTACCAAAGTTAACTATCAGTCCTCTCCGAAAGTTCCAGTTAATTGATTCTGATTCTGATGATTCATCCAGTCATGACAATGTAAGCAGAGACGCTCATAAAGCTGGTCCATCCTCAACGGAGCGACAATCTAACCCTGACCATTCTGCAACTGTGAGTGAACAAAAGAGAAAAGCTTCACTTGACTTGAAAAAAAATGAGGATTTATGGAAAGATTTCTGTCCAATGAAGAATTTTCGCATTCAAACACCCGCTTTGGATGAGGTTTGTGAAGAATACTTCCTATCGTTGAAGAAGAGTGTAACCCTGAAATCGAGGAGCGATGTATGTGTTAATGCCAATGAGGTTTACCAAGAGAATACAACTAGCAGCAGAAAAGATGGACAAGTATGGGTCACAGATGATCCCGTTCCTCATGCTCATCATTATTTTTTCCATGATGATCCAAGGGTTCAGAAATTAGTCCGTGATCGCTTACCCAACTTTTCTCCGCTGGGTGTTACTAAGAGCAGAGGAAATCAACAGCCTAATGCATCAGTTATTGATTACATGTATCTTTCTTTCTGTTTCTTCTATTTTTATTGTTTTTGCTTTTCATCAACTTTATCGTGTTATATCATAGTATGCACTTATTGCCACTTCAGGAGACAATTTAACCATGAAGAAGCTTCTAAACAGCGAACTTGTAAAAGCAATGTTGAGAAGAGCTCCACAAGGGGAAGAAATAAATCAAAAATATCAAATGCTGAAGAAGTCTTGCTTCCTTCTGGAGGCTGGATGGACCCCAAAATCGTTTCTTCATTTAGCAAGGGAGAACCTTCTAGACAGAAAGCAGCTCGGAAAATCAATGTTGCAAACAGGTCAACAAAGGGAAGAAATAGATCGAAAAAATCAAATGCTGAAGAAGTCTTGCATGCTCCTGAAAGTTGGGTGAACCCCAAAAGCTCTGCTAACACTCCAAAGGATGCTGGCCAACGACGGGTTCATGCAAATGGCCAGTCTGCAGGTCATTGGTATACAACCCCAGAGGGAAGGAAGGTATGTAACTAAAAATTGCCTTTTGGTTTGAGTGAATTTCAAGTAGGACCATACCAATTTGCAGGTTGAAGTCATTTACTTGCTCAGTCACTTGATTTTGTAAATGTGAGTTGTTAATGATTTATCATTGTAGTTGAAATCTTGGAAGTAGTCATGTTTGTCTGTTAACACCTAAGAGAGCTTGAATTGTCTTATTGTGACATCTCACAAAAAAATGAAGTGATCCAAGGTTTCTGTGAAACTGTTATGGCTGGCTTCATTTGCTTGATGCTTGGATATTTTGTTGTCCTTTTACCTTTGTGTTACCCCTCAGGCTCCCAAAAAAGAAAAAGAAAAAGGAAATGAAATCATTGTTATTGTCTTTAATAATTGGCAGGCTGATGCTATCTTATCCTTCTATCATTCCTCTGCAGGCTTATGTCACTAAAGATGGGAAGGAGTTGACAGGTCGAACTGCTTATAGACACTACAGGAAGGTACATCTAAAAACCTCCTTTATTGATGACTTTGGTGTCCACTTTATGTCACCTAATCGTTTGAAAATACTTGCTGGTTACAGGAGAGTGGTGCAGGGTTTAAGAAGTCCAAAAAGAAAACTAGTGCCAAGGGCAAGAAGAGAAAGGCTGAAGCTCGATGCTCGAGATAGCAGGCACAAGATTTTGTCAGTTTGTTAATATGTAGAGTTTACAATCGATTTTGATAATCTAAGGTTTTTCCAATTTCAATGATCTTTTCTTTTCTATTTTTTTTTTCTTGTTTTAATACCTTCCCAAGAAAATAGATTAACAAATAGTAGTTAATAAAAGGAAAATTTTACAAAATTTTCTTGAACTTCAACGCATTTTAAAAGTACTCTTCTTAAGTTTAAAAATTCTTAATTAAGGGTATCAAACTTTTAACTTTTTTTAATTACTTATTTTTATTAAATTTTGTCAAAATTCTCAAAATATTCTTTTTTTATTATTATTAAAAAAATAATATAAAATTTTTGTAAAGGTTCGGCTTTATTTTAAAAAAATATATATATATTCTTGCAACATCTTCGTAACTGTTTATTTTTAATTTTTTTGCTATAATTTTGTTTGAAGGAAAATACTTTGAATATTCTCTTGCAAACTCAAGTAACGGTCTATGTGAGTGCCACATGGCATAACATAAGTGTAAATTTAATTGTTTACTAGCCAACATAATAAGTATTATGTAAAATGTCGGGTCATTTTGTAAAGAATTTGCAGTAAAAGCAATAGCATTCCGGGTAGCAACACTTTTAGTTTGCAGTATCTTAAAAGCTTTGAGTACTGTAATCACACAATCATGTTTAGAGAGAGAGAGAGAGAGATTAATCCCACAAGCATAAATAACAAGAAAGTTCTGTTCATAAGGTTTTTTTTTCAATTGCAATCAATTATTCCCATCCGGGATTTTGAAAGCCGAATAAAAATTTGATCCGTGAAATGACATGAAGGATGAAAATAATACATCCTGTAAAGAATGTGAAAAACATCTTGTGAAACCATAATTATGCCCTAAACTACATGATGTAAATTAAGAAAACTGTTCAAAGAGAAGCCTTTCTACAGCAGGCAGCAGGGCAGACCCAATTTAACAGGATCCACAAATCCCTCACAACTCTTTATATTATCATTCTAAAAAGCACTAGCAGAGACCTTGACCAACAAGCAAAAACTAGGGCTTATGTTAACTACACTTCTCTTGGATAAGAACCCCCGTCTCAATTCACAAAAGAGAAAAGGAGTTAAAATTGGGGAAAAAAAAAGAAAAAAAGAAGAAGAAGAAGATCTACATTTGTCAGAAAGCAGATGAGAACCACATCAGACTCTTCATGTGTGACTGGAACTGCTGTGCTGGTCTGGCCCTGAGTCCTCTTAATATGGAGAAGCCTTTGATCTCAGTATGTGCTTGCATGTCCTGAAAAATATTTAAATGAAACATCATTAGTCTTGAAATAAATTAGAGATTATCAGTGATAAGAATTGTAATACAAGTTTCGGAATGATGTAAAATAAGTAAAAAATTTTGGTATAATATGTTCAGTAAACAATTGACCCAATTGAATGATCATAGCCTTCCCTACTGAAATATTTTCCCTGGATTTGGCTTAGGTGCTATAAAAGAACCACGTGTTGTAGTTTTTTCAATAGTCCAGATTTAATTTTATTTTCTCTTTCTTTCTTGTAAAATACTTAGAATTAAGTCTGGACCGTTGGAAAATCTACAGCAAATATGCTGATATAGAGTGCCAATTTGAAAAAACTAGGCCAAAATCCCTTTTCCCTATCTAAACATTGATAGATTGAGTGCCAATTTGAAAATTCTATTTTCAGTAACTGCTACAGAGTTGATTCCATATATTCTGCGCCTTCTGACCTACACAAGTGGAACAATATAATGTGGAGATTTTTGGCATGCAAATAAAAACAGCACAAGAGTAATACATGTCCAAATCCTCTTTCCTGCTCTTGATATCACTTGACCATAATACTGGGTCGGTGTTCTTAGGCATAGCTTCTTGTTGTTGGGATTTCTCCCTTAGCCACTGCTCTGCTTTATTGCACTCATTAATGATCTGAAAACATTGAAAGTCAAAAACACTGAGAACATTATCAAAACAGAATCAGATATACAATAGTCATCATTGCCAATTTAATAGCACACCGTTTCTTGCTCCTTAGGTGGGATCGAACCCACAGACATCCTATAATCCACAATGGAGTTTAGCAGATCTCTTGTAGCTTGTGCTCTTTCTTCTTCATCTTTATAACGATTCTCAATTGGATCCACCAACTATAAGAAATAAAGAGAGTCAAGCAAGGAGAAGGAAAAAATAAAGATGAACTAATGAATTTAGAGATGTGAAAATAACCTTCTTAAGATCCTCCAATTTTGAAGTGTAAGCATGTTCAGTTTCGTCATCCCCATCCTCATAGAGCCACTCCTCTGTCTGCTGTAGGCTCCTAGAGATGCCGTCCCTCTCCTGATCATTTGCAAAGCTCCGATATGTGTTGAACAGCTATTCACATACACATGATTATTTGAGAAGCCAGCCCATGGAGAAAGATGGAACTATATCTATATTGTTGCCTCAAGATGGACGATGACATGAACAGAGATACCAGGATAACATATTAATCTTTTCTACCTGGGATCTAGAATGGGTATGGTTATCCCACAATATATTGACACAAATCATTTGTTTTGTTGCTTAAGATAATAATAAATATTACCTCAGGATGACAATATGAGAATTACAAGCTAAAATTTTGTAATAGAATGAAACCAAGAAGATTCTTCATCTAACAATGTAATTATATCAGTTGCTAAGAAGTAAGATATTTCTTATAACCATAATGAAAGTTAAAATTGATGAGTTAAAAGTATGAGCACCATGCAGTATGTTGTGTTACATTGTTACCATCTACATGTGATTATATCAGTTGCTTATGAGTTAGAATAAGCCGTTTATCATGGCAGAGTGTTGGCATTAAGTCATAATACTTACTCAGCAAATCAAGTGTAGTCAAGAGAGGTTTACGAGAACCAAATAGATGTCAACTAAGTGTTTGACCATGTTGAGTCATAAAACAAAAGGATCTATATATGTCTCAGGAAAAGTACACATGCTATACCTTATTCCGCATCTCATACACATAAGACTCCAAGGCATTCTTCTTGTCTTTGGTTTGTTCCATAGTTCTGTCCTGCTGGGCCAGCTGAATTTCTTTTTCTTGGGCTTCAGAGAGCTCAGCCATGGTCATTCCACCATATATATTTTCAGTTACCGGTATCTCAAGCCTCCTAGTTACTCTATCTTTTCTCACTCCATCAGCCTGCAGGAGGAGGATTACACGAGTTAATTTTGCATTTCTGAGGATTACACTAGTTAATTTTACATTTCCTCCATGGCTTTTAACTTTAAATTTGTCAGGCAAGGACATGATTTTTTACAAAACAGAGACGCTATACCTATTCCACATGTACTCCCCCCCATTCTAAACCATTTTCTAGTTTAAAAAGCAATGTTCTCTAGAAAGTGCTCTAAAGCATCCACACCTATGTTTTACAATTTGGTATTCTAATTTATTCTTAATTGTACTCTAATGAAAAATTATAATTTTCTCTAACATGTGTCAGTACCATGATAAAGGGTGCTTTGGGGAAGTGAGTAAAAGTTACTTACGGATTTCCAACCATGGAAAATACTTTTGAGACATCTAAGAAGGAAAAAAGCTTACTAATTTAAGGATGCAGCAAGCACACATGAATGAGAAAGTAGAGTTCTGTACAAGAATGATGAAATCGACTCCAAACTTACAGAAGCATGTGAAGATTTTGACTGTGTACAGGTACTATCTTCAACACCATTTGCAAACATATCAGGACCAGCAGAAGAACATTCAGCATCCATTTTGTCCACATTCGAATGGGTATTGCCCCTTGTGACTGAACCATCTACATGATCTTCTATCAACTGAAGTTGTAATAAGATTTATACCACACAGTAAAATTTCTATGAAATGACAAACTCAAAAGGCCAACAAGAAATTGAGACTTCTTACTAACCGACGTAACCGTAGCTGATTTAACACTGACAATGCCATGGAGGTTTAATTGAACTTTAACTTTAACCCTTTCCTTTTCACCATGGGAGCTCTGGAAAGGGCCAATCTGTTAAAAAGAAAGGTTTGATAAGACACAAATCTTTCTGATGCATCAGAAATGATATCATCATCAAGCCAAAAAACTATAAACTTTTATTTTTTCTAATGATAACTATTCTCTCAAAGTCAAGTACTCATTTAGAGAACATATAATTTGGTGCAACATTGTAAATAGTCGTAAACTCTTGAAATATGCAAATCATTGTCTCAGTTAAAACTTTAAGTGCTCTTATCACACATAAATAGTCGAGAATCAAATAAATTATGTATTTGCATGTGCATGTTATCCATGAGCCTAAGCAAACTGCGGTAAAAAATGTTCACGCTTGGCTTGTTTACAAGATGAGGTTGAAAGTGGGCTTGAGCTTGCATGTTTCTATGATTAATGAACACGAAAAAAGCTAGGTGGAGCTTGAGCTATTTGTAAATGGCTTTTTTCATTTGCGGCCTACTAAGGTTGTACACTGAATCAATCAGCAGCTTATTTTCAAGAAGCCTCTTTAAGAATTTTTATACAACAGTAAGCACAATGCAGCATGCACCTGTCCAATAAACAAAGCCATCATCCATCACCAATCAGAAAACAACTATGAGGAATAAAGCCTACCCATAGCAATTACTAAGCAAACCAAGTTAAACAAAGCCACAAATAGAATAATGTGAATAAATCCTATAACTCTCCAATGCCTTTTCTTTTGGTCGGGCTGGGATGGCCAGTAGAACTCAAAGAACAGGAGTTCTAAAATTTTTCATGTAAGCAAAACACTTCAAAGGACGCATACCGTGAAACAACTAATTTTAGGTGAAACGCCTGCGGGCAACTCATCTAAATTAGCATAGAATGCTTCCAAATGGAATGAACTGCTTCGTTGTAATGACAGAACTTTAACACTAGGAATGGGTTGGCCTCTAGGAAACAATATGCCATTTGACCCTGTGCAAATTGGGCCTTCTTCTGATGAGAATCCTATGGAGAAAGGAATTACATCTTGAACCTGCATAATAACATACCATGGAAATTACATACCAAATATGCAAGAATAAACCAAACAAGTATATATGTTCCTGACTGAGTTAAATCATGTAGCACATGATACTACAATTTTTGTAATTCAGAAATCATGGCCCTAGAGAATGAAGATAGGAAAAAGAAAGAAATTACTCATAAATGACACAAACAAGATAAGTGGTTTATGATTACTCCAAGAAGAAAGTCGTGGGAATACAAAGGACACCCCAATAAACAGGAATTAGTAACACAGCGGTTTAAGAAACACGTATGTATCAAACATCAGAAGACTCATTCTTAGTTTTGGGAGGTGGAAGTGATCTCTTCTTTCTCTGAGTTGTTGTATTCTCAAAGATTAAGGCAAGGAGGTGAGGATAGAATTTGTTGGATACCTTCTAAAATGAAATTTTTTGAAGTGAAGTCCTACTATCATGTGTTTTCTATTCTTGTAAGTTCCACTTTTTCGTGGAAGAGTATTTGGAGAGTTAAGACTCCTTTGAGAGTAGTATTCTTCGTATGGACAGCAACTTTAGGGAAAATCTTGACTTTAAATAACTTAAGAAAGGAAACGTTATTGTGGTGGATTGGCGCTATATGGGCAAGAAAAGTGTGGAATCTATTGATCACCTCATTTTTCATTGTTAGATTGCAAGAGAATTATGGAGTTCACTTTTTCATTAGTTTGGTGTTATTAAGGTTATGCCTAGAAGGGTGAGTGAATTGTTGGTAAAAGCTGGAGACGACAAATAGGAAACCATAATGCTTTGGAAATGTGGAGGTTGGCTCTTTTGTGTCTAATGTGATGTATTTTGAGAGAACGAAATGCAAGAAGCTTTGAAGATTGAGTCTGCGTTGTTAGAGCTGAAAAAGGATGTTACAATCTCTCTACACATGGATAGCAACGTGTAATAGTCTGCATGTTTCTAATTTTTCTGAGTTTTTGAATTTTTGTTCCTCTTTTTCTGTATATAAGGGGTACTTCTTGTGTACTAGGGTTGCACCCCTATGTTCTTTTAATGAAATTGAATTACTTATCACAACATCCTAGTAATATAGTCTTGTGGTCCTAATAGTCAATAGTAATATATGTATAATGACGTTGTCAAAGAACAATACACAACACATATCTGTAGCCAAGAATCAATAATTCATTTCAAACTACTAACCTCATATTCTTTGACCCGAAAAACTGGACTAAGCATTGCACACTGAAGAGCACATCCGCGTGCCACACACTCACTTGCATTCAGTTTCCGGCTGGGTTCTCTCCTGAATAGAGAAGCTAGCAATCTAGTAATGGCTGGAATCCTAGACCCTGAGCCAACAAGCTCAACAGAATGGATCTTCACTGCAGCCAAACCTGCATCAGCCAAGGCTTTCTTACAAGGAATGCTAATCCTATCCAATAGTCCCGAAGCCAGCTTCTCAAATTCTTCCCTCTTCATGAAGCCCTTAACATCTTTCTCCTCCATCAAACATTCAATATTCAGAGGTGCCACTGGATTTGCACTCAAAACTTTCTTAAGCTTCTCACATGCTGCCCGCAGCCTGATACTAGCCTTGACATTAGAGTACACATCAATATTGTACTGCTCCTTGAATTGTGCAGCAAAATGACTAAACAAAACCTCATCGAAGTCTCTCCCCCCCAAGCTGCTGTCAAAAGTATGTGATAATATCCTCATATGTCCACCCTCAAATGATGCAATAGAGACCTGAGTATCACAATGACCAATGTCAACAAATGCGACATAAGTTGGACCAGAACTAGGGAAATCTGTTTTGTAAATCCCATAACTGAGTGCAGTTGCAGTACAGTCATGCATCAATCTCAAAGGCTTCAACCCAGCAATCGTCGCAGCATTCAAATATGCACGTCTCTGCAAGTCTGTAAAGTATGATGGGACCCCAATTACACAATCTGAAACGGGCATTTCCAAACTTTTCTCTGCTATCTCTTTCAAATGAGCAAAGAGCATTGCCATAATCTGAACTGGGGTAAAAGTATGGCTCTCACCCAGGTACTTCAAGTGAATCAAAATGCCCCCATCTGGACCCTCGGAAGTCTCAACAGGGAACATTTTTAGCTCATTTTGCACATCTGCTTCTGCAAATTTCCTGCCAATCAGTCTCTTCACCTGAGATATCGTGGATTTCAGGTTCATCATTGCAGTAGCAGCACCAGCAGACCCCAGAAACCGTTGCTTCTCCCCAAAACATACCACTGCTGGGGTTTCACGTTCTGATTCATCATTCAATAAAACATCAACACCCCGTTGCTTAACCACGGCTATAACACAGTTCTCATTTCCAATATCAAACCCCACCACACTCATTTCAACTCACCCGGAATCAGACTAAACCACAATTTAAGCTCGAACGCAAAGAGAAGAGACTAAATCAAGTCCAAATTTCCACTTTCGTCGTCAACCAACCAACTTAAGACTCCATCCTCACAATTGTTACCCAAACCTAAATTTCATCATCAATTGAAAAAAAAAACGGTGAGATTTACCGCTCAAGCTTATAAGAACAATATCCAAATAAATTTAAACTCTCTCTAATCAATCAAGGCTATGTTTCTTTTAACATTTGGTGATCCAAGAAATCAAATTCTCCACATTCTATGATGGAGCCTAAACTAATCAATCAGCATACATGTATTGACCTTTTCAAGTTTTGGAAACCAAAACAGCGAGACCCAAATACTCAAAATTTATTTTCCTCCATTTACCCACCAACCAAAAACAGCACCAATGTTCTATATCATAAGCTAATCCACCAAATTTTCAAAAAGAAAAAGAAGAAAACTTTGCCACTTTGCCAGGTTAAGAAGATTGAAGTACCTGATTCAGAGACAACTTTTGGACGAGAAAGGCGAAGAAATCAAATGGAACCCTCAGAAACTGAAGAAGAATAATACAATGGAGGAAGTTACTGGTGGCAGAGAGAGAAAACCTGCGGATTGTTCGCGAAGCGGCGATGGCAAAAAATGCTCCAAGTCCTCCAACCATCTTCGAATTGTAATAATAATCGATTCTTGTGGGGCTCGAAAAAGATAATGGTTTGTTTAAATGGTACCCTTATGTTTTGTATATTTATTATCATACCCTATATATTTTCAATGTTGCATTATTGGTCCAGGGATTACAAGAAAGTAGAAACATCAAGAAATTAGAAATTGAAGAAAGATAAAAGGATAGGACTAGGTTTATATATTATATAAAATAAAAATATTTAGTAGACTCTTATACATGAGTGCAAAATGAGACATTGAAGTGTGGGGGACATAACCGAAAAAAGTTTAAAATTTAAGGATAGTTTTAAAATTTTGGGAGGACTTATTACATTAAAAAAAAAAAAAAAAAAAAAAAAAAAAAAAAAAAAATTTTGGGGTAATTTTAAAATTTTAGCCCCCCGAAAGCCTTACCTAGTTCCGCCCATACTCTTATAGTTATTCAACTAAGATGATACGACAAAATCAGCATTTTTTTTTTTTTTCAAGTTCTAATTTGATGACTGATTTTCATTACGAGATCATTAAGTTGTATATTAGTCGTATGAAAGTCTATTAAATATTGTTGCCCTAATCTCTATTTAATAGTTACTTGCTATTATGATCTTAGTCGTCATCTCTAAAGTTGAGATCAAGTTATGGCTCATCTCGTCTTGAAAAAGCATTAGGGGTTGCTGCGGCTCCAGACCGCCAGACCGAGGAGGTTACCAAGAGATTGTGTCACCAAACATGTGCAACATGCAACTCTGGGAAACATCTGGTCACGTTGCAAATTACAGGGAGAACATGTTTGTATTTGAGGTAGAAAAACAAGTCGAGTTTGGATTGAAACCAATGAATTGCCCTGCCCACTGTTTAATGTTTCAACATAGAGTTCGTTCATATAGAGAGCTTCCTCTTCGACTTGCCCATTTTGGAGTTCTGCATCGCAATGAAGCAAGTGGGGCACTCACTGGGTTGACTCGTGTCAGGAGGTTTCAGCGCAGGATGATGCTCATATCTTCTGTAGGGAGTCCCAGATAAGAGATGAAATAGTTGGTGTCATTTATCTGTAGGGAGTCCAGATAAATGACAGATATATGTCTAATTGGTTTGATGAGAGCCACATTTGAAAAAAGTGGTGTATGTCATGTTAACACTCTCTCAACCGATCTGTTCTTCGGCAGGCTACCACCGCCCCTGCCCTTGTTTTTTGGTGTTCTTTGTGCTTGTTTTTGTTGTAATTTTATTTCTGTTTTACTGTAAATTTAGTTTTAATTTGCTGTTTGTATTGTTTTTTGTGGGTTTTTATCTCCCTGCCATGACTTGTTTTGATTTTGAGGAGGAGATTGATGTTGGTGGTCGTCCTATGCCGGCTCATTTTTGGTTTTCTGCAGTGCCTACTTTTCAACAGCCATTTAACAGTGGTTGTTGGTTTGCCCGCAAAGATCTCTTCACGGAGTTTCTTTGCAATCTGCACCGCCTTGTGCGGTTCTGGAATAGGCCCGGCTTGCTTATGATTCTTTTGGGATCATTGGCAATTACCATTGCCTGCTGTTTGGTCCTTTTGGACTGGATCCAGTACTTGTTCTTGTATTTGCACTGTATTTTACCATTTGGGCTTTGTTGTTGGGGTGGCCTTCTCTTTTATTTTTATTTCTGTATTGTTTTAGTTTATTTTGGGTTTATTGTTGGGGAGCCCACCCCTTTTTTGTTTTCAGGATCTCTCACTTTTTCTTCCGTCCGGATCAAAAGTGGAAAAGATCCTTCCCTGTAGCCCTTTCCTTATTCAATTAGAAAAAAAAAAAAAAAAAAAAATTGTTTGTATGAATTAAATACAATTCAATTGCAAGAGATTCGGATTCCAATCTATATATACACAAATATATGAATTGTTGGAAGTCTCATATTGCTTGGGTATTAAGGAGATTGGTCATTTATAAGGGTGAGGAGAAACCTCAACTCTTGAACTAAGTTTTGGGTTGAGTTAGGCCAAAGACCCATTTCTAATATGGTATCAAAGCCTAACCTAATTGGCTGTTGCCCACCGTCACCCATTATCATACGTGTTGGCTTGGATGTCCTCCCGCCACACGTGAGGGGGCGTGTTGAAAGTCCCACATTGTCTGGGTATTAAGGAGATTGGTCATTTATAAGGGTGAGGGAAAACATCAACTCTTGAGCTAGTTTTTGGGTTGAGTTAGGCCAAAGACCCATTTCTAATATGAATAATAAATAAATAAATGTTAGACAGACTACCCAAGTACAATTTGTTATTGATATATGATAGTCTCTACCAACTATTTTTTGGGTTCAATGACTGACCCAAGGGAAGTAGCTTAACAATTAAGCATTTTGCAATATATATTCTCCTCTTAACCAACATAACACATAACTATCAATTATAATAACTTCAATTAGAGCTGGCAATTTAACTCGCAATACGCGAACCCGACACGAACACGACACGTAATTTTAGGGTTAGAGTTTATGTTAAACGGGTTCGGGTCGTAAATGGGTCACTCGTTTATGATACGTTTATTTCAAATTTGTAAGGTTGCTGGGATTTTACCTTTTTTGTTAGGCTTTAAATGTGTTCATGGTTCGGGTCGTGTCGGGTTGTAACCTATTAACATCTAAATTAAACGTGTACACGGGTCGTGTCGTGTTCAGGTTTGGCATAAATGAGTTCGTGTCATAAACGGGTTGACACGAACCTGACACGCCAACACATTTTGCCAGCTCTAACTTCAATTAAAGAATAAACACAAATTAAAAAAATAAAAATAATAAGGAATACTGCTGCTATGTCAGTATATTAGCTTGATTCATGTATCTTGACAATTCAATTAATATGGTTTGTTATATATATGGGTATTGATTTATGCTTCTATCACTAAAATAAACTTATTTACAAATTAATGTCACAAATTCATAATAAAGAAAAATTGATAAGAATATATATATTTTAATTATTTTACCAATTATATTCCTAAATAGCCCCCCCCCCCCCAAAAAAAAAAAAAAAAAAAAAAATTGAAGTTGAAGGCTTTTTGGCTTTCCATGCATGGTTCAGACTTGAGAGACTCAGCATCGTTTTAGATTCAATATCCAATTTCCCCAAACAAGTCATTAATCAGATTCCTCACAGTTTTCACTTTCATATTATATATTTATATAAATGAACTGTTTTAATGAATGATGGTATATTTTCCGATGATAATATGTTGAATAAGTTTTGGTGACCTTCTTGAAAGGGTTGGGGATCAATCTTAGAGATGCAATTGCTCATTGTTGGTGTAAATTATTGTTTTGTCAAACAAAGAAAATGAAGATGATTGAGAACCACTGCTTGACTTGATCTGAGATATTTCGTATTAATTTAGGATGCTTAGTGTGGTAAATGTTGTTCTTGCATATTATCTACAATGGTCTGGTTCACTTACCGTAGTAACCGGGGATGGACAAAGTTTTTTTTTTCAAATTGGGTTGAAGAAATTTATTTTAACTTAATTTATAAAAATAATATGTGTTTATTTTTTTAATTACATGTGAGATGTACGAGTTTTTAATAAAATTTATTTCTACTTAGTTTTTAATTACTATTAAATGAACATGTACATCTTATATGTTTAAAGAACATATATCATTTTTATATATTAAATTGAAAAAAATTTATCCGATCCAAAAGAAAACTTTGTTCGGGATATCATTACTCACACGAAAATCACGTTGCACATTAGAATCTATCCCTCCAACATGGGAAAACCAGCAAACACAACCTCCACGTGGCCAAAACATTAGCCCCATAATTTGGATACCATATAAAAAAGAGACAAAGTTGTCAGTATCATTTTGCCACGTCACAAATTTTGAGTGGCTTTGTTTTTTTTTTTTTTTTTTTCTCTCTTATTAGCGTCACAACATTTTCTATTTTTCTGTGTCTACTGTCGCTGTCTTGGCCTTTGCTTGCTTGTTCTGTTCCTCGTGTTCCCACAAACACTCAACTGTTTACCATATCCCATCCAATCGGATTGCTTCGTGAACTCTTCCCAAAGCATTCGAGAGGAGGAAGCCAAAGTCATATTTGGAAAGAAAGTTTGGTGGGTGTTGTCGTCAAATCTTGTGCTGTGTCTGTTTGGCTGCCGAGAAAAGAAAAAAAAAAAGAAAAAAAAACATTGATGCGTGGAAAGTGTAAACCAAACCCGACCCAACTCAGCTATGCCATGTGTTTGTAGGAGCCTCGTCTCATTTGGAAGTTTCTTGGTCTTTTTGCTTTCTGGGAAGCTAAATGTTCGTCCAGTTTCTCAGCAACCAAACGGAATATTATAGGTAGTGCCTTTCGTAATCAGTTTTCCTGTTGACCCAGTTTTAATGCGGACTTAAAGTTAAAGTTACTTGTATATTTTTTTAGGCTTTGGTGGCTTGTTTCCTGATGAACCTTCTTTATAAAATATGCGGTATTTCAGTATTTGTTTGACTAGGATTCAGCTTTTGCTCTGTTTGGTTACCTAGAAAACTGAACAAAGAGAGGTCTTTCGTTTTGGTAGATAGTCTAATACGAAGCCTTAATCATTCAACCAATTTATTTTTTCAAAACTTGGTTTACTTTCTCAGCGGCCAAACAGTACGTTTTCTAGTATATTTAATATTTAGTTTTTCTTAAAATCTTGGTCTGTTCTTGCCCTGTTCAGGTATTCTCTGCATCATTGTACTCAAAATACTGCAAAGACTTTGATCATTTCCTTATGGAGAATACTGGAACTGGTTCGTTTCTGAGGAGTAGAAGGTTGGAGAGCTACTTCGATGCAAGTTCTAGTCCTAATGTGAAGGAAAAGCCGAAAACTTTGGCGAATGAAGAACTGGGACTGAAGCGAAGGGTCGATATGTTTGTGGATGAAGATGGGTGGAGTCCAGTGTTGATATCTTGGATAAGAATTGTCACATGTTTCTTGACGATGATGTTTACGACATTCATTTGGGCGTTGATCATGCTCGTACTTCTCCCATGGCCTTATGAGAGGATTAGGCAGGGGAATATATATGGACATGTGACTGGTAGATTGATGGTAAGATCGTTTTTGATTTTGTGGTTCATGTTAAGTTTGCCAGTGCTGAATTTTTGAAGGTTTTTTCATTATTTGTTTGGTTGCTGAGAAAATTGAGGAAAAGAAAATGAGAGTTGAATATTATGCTTTTCTTTGTTTTGTTTCCATTAGACCCAAATTTGGTCAAGAGTTAAATTAGGCTGATATGAGTGGTTTTTTTTTCTTCCAACTATTATCCAAATTTGGTTTTCCTTGTTGAATGCTGACAAGTCTGAGCATTTACTCCTGTGGTCATGGCATGGACAGTATCAGTATGGCATTGATTTGTGAGTATCATCTGTTGCAATTTGTGAAAAACAGAAAATGCTTAGATGGGTCACAAGATAATGATTTCAAAGCAAACTGAAAAGAATGTTGAGAAAGAGTTTCCTTCAAAATATACTTCTGAAAAATAAATAGAGCTTCCATTTCAAACTTTAGACTCAAAGACAACTTGCCTCAGGAGCACCTTACAGAGCATGTGTTTTCTTAAATCCTTGCTTGAATGGATCTCTGCAAATGCCTTTCTCAATGTCTCTAACTTTATAGATTTTTGTGCTCTCTTTTCTTGTTCTCGACTTTGCTGGATTCTTTCTCTTGTATATTCCATATGCGTTTGGGTTGTGTCCCTTGCACTATTTTAATGAACTTACTTTACTTATCAAAAAAAAAAAATTATTTTCAAGCGAAACTTCAAACTCTTCATACATAGCATCAAAGTAAGGTAGGTTGTATGAAATAAAACTGTACATGGAACAATACCATATATAACTAGAGACTTTGGGGAGTGATTTATGTGTACAACATTTTTGAGCGTATCACAATGGAGTACAGAATATTGTTGGCAAACTGACTATAATATCCTAGGTTTCATGAAGTACATTTGATACCAATCCACAAACATTTCTGGTACATGAATTAGTACATGTCAATAGGGCTTTTGCTGTTCAATATTCTCCTATACTACCTTCCTGCAGTTTATTTGGTTAGATGGTTTGAGGGGTTTTGCGGTAGACGATTAATGCTTTGGAAAATTGATGGCAGATGTGGATCCTTGGAAATCCTATAAGGATTGAGGGTGCTGAATTTTCTAATAAAAGGGCCATTTATATCAGTAATCATGCATCTCCTCTGGACATTTTTCTAATAATGTGGTTGACTCCCACTGGCACTGTTGGCATTGCCAAGAAGGAGGTATGTTCGATGCTTCGTGAATAAACATGGCAGATCTTCTTTTGGATTTTGAAAAATTCTTAATTTCTTAAAGATCTAAAATTGTATTATGTACCACTACTAAGATTACTCTTGATTTTGTTAACTCTATCATATATATTTGATTTTACTTGCTAGTTGCTCTTATAGTACATTTATCTTTGTCATGCACTGATACATACACTAGTAGAGGGTTGTGCTTATAGCCATTGTGCCTAGACTAGATTTACATACTTTCTGGAATGGATTGAGGAAGTCCAGTAACTTAATAATTGTCTTATGCAGATCATATGGTACCCCCTATTTGGACAACTTTATGTTTTGGCAAACCATCTGCGCATAGATCGATCCAACCCGACTGCAGCCATCGAATCCATGAAAGAGGTTCCATTGTTTTTCCGCACATTGTCTATCAGGCATCTTTGTCTGTATTTCTAACTCGTGATCCTTCTCATGCCCAGGCAGCCCGTGCGGTAGTGAAAAACAACTTATCTTTGATCATTTTTCCTGAGGGCACGAGGTCCGAAACTGGACGACTACTCCCATTCAAAAAGGCAATAATTCTTACCTTGCTGGAACTTTTTTTGTTTTTTTTCTTTCCCTCATGTTTTTCATATAAATCATGCAGTTAAGAGCAATAATTCAATTGGTTATTGTTCTTAACTTCTGTGCATCTAATTGGAAATAGATCATGCAGTGAATTAGATGATGACATCTAATGGGATTGCGACTACTCTTCCTGTGAAGTTTGTTTTACTTTGATTAAGGAAGACCTTTATATGGATGATGAATGTTGTATCAAATCTTGCAAATGGAGTCAAATTTCCATAATTTGAAGATTAAAACCAAATTATCATTTTGCATATTGCTGATTTATCACTTTGTCCTTGCAGGGATTTGTTCATTTGGCATTGCAATCACGCCTTCCAATAGTTCCCATGGTCCTGACAGGTACCCATCTAGCGTGGAGGAAAGGCGGCTTACATGTTCGACCAGCGCCGCTAACGGTTAAGTATCTTCCTCCGATAACTACCGCTGATTGGACAGCTGACAAGATTGATGACTACATTAAGATGTTACATGACTTATATGCCAAACACCTCCCTGAGTCTCAGAGGCCTCTTGTGTTATAAGATCCCAGAAATAGTTCCAATTCATAGTTGAGGTGCCTCATCTTTTTAATCATATTCAAGTCTTAGAAGGAAGTCCCATGTTAATTGATTGCTACAATAAGCATAATTGAATTAATTTTGCTATTAGCATGAGCAAGTGTATTACAATGCTCATTCTCTTGCAATAAACCGAGCTTTTTGCTCAACCAAGATTCAATATTACCTAGGTTTTCTTAGCCTTGTAAGATTAACCATGATCAGTTTCAGCATTGAAGTGATTACACAATCCCTTTGCTCTTTGTATATGCATTTGTATTAATTTCATTCCATCATTTCAACAAATAGCAAAAGCATTTTTTGCTCAAGTTCAATGTGGGTGGCCCATATCATCAAGTTGTCGTATAACAGTCTACTAAATATCATTACTATTTTACTATGTCGTATGACAGTGGTATAGGTTAACCTCCTGCCATGCTTGGAATTACTTGACCATGAAGACTAGTAGTTGGCCTTACATTCGACATGTGCATTATGGGTTCTTCCATAACTTGTTACTTACATCAAATGGTTGACTTTGACGTCTGCTTCATATATAGTTGTGGCCCAGATTTAAGGTTGCAATTTGGAATATTCTGAAGGATAAAAGAATGAACTGCTTTGAGCTTACATTTCAGAATATTCTTCAAGAATTTTGTGTTGTTCTTTGTACCATTCACAAAAATTAAAAGTACAAATGAAAAAAAAAAAAAAAAAAAAAGAGACAGAAAACGTTAAAAGTTAATATTTTAATAAATTGATTTGCATATTCCAGATTTCTGTTTGCGGCATTTTTTTTTTTCTTTCTTTTTTAATTTTTTTTTTTTTTTTATTCAATGCTGAGGAAAAGGGGAAGAGCAATTACAAGAAAATAAAAAATAAAGGTGACATAGTCTTTTTGAGAAACGTTGAAAATGGGTTAAATAAATGATTCGGCTCATCAAACAAACCGATATCGCATAAGAAGGCCATTAAATATGGCAAAGTTTCGAAAATGGAACCAAACCCCAAAAGGCTTGCCGCATGACCAATAGAAGTCGGCAGAGGAAACCAAACTAAATCTTCCGTGATCAGAAGAATGGAAGAACTCTATCAAAAGAGATAAAACAGGCCAGAACAAGCAACTAGCCAGAAAAAAAAAAAAAAAATACAAAATAAAAATAAAAGTAAATATTTTAATAAATTGATTCGCATATCCAATTTTCTGTTTGCCGCATTTTCTTTTGGGGTTATTGTCAATTGATGGGTTTTTTACTTTAATGTTGATATTCATGCATTGTCCCATGTTTTGGATCTCAATGTGATATAAAATGCCATTAGTCCCCAAAAGGTAGTTCAATCGGCTGGGACCATACTTAATAAAGTGGAGGTCACTAGTTCGAATCCCCCTCCCCCTCTTGTATGGACATGTCCAAAAAAAAAAAATGTCATTAAAAAGTGGATTTATTAGGTATGTAATAATCTATTCCTCTCGTTCTAATAAATTATTCAACCAAAAAAAGAAGATGACAAAAAAAATATTAAAATCATGAAAATTGTGACAATAAAAAAGTAATTTATATAATTAATAGGAGATGGGTCATAGTAATTATTAATGGCCCTTGCATTATATATTATTTTATATAATTAATAGGAGATGGGTCATAGTAATTATTAATGGCCCTTGCATTATATATTATTGAAAAAAAAAAAAAAAACAAAACAAAACAAACAAAGAAAATGGTGGAAGTGGTTGTTGTTGTCAATCCCTTAAAGGTGGTCTTTTTATATTCGGGATTTAATAAGTTATGTTTTATAATTATGAAATCATCATATGCTTCTGTTTGCACATGATATATAAGCTTAATTACTGTCTTACATGGCTTAATTATAACGTTAATTATGTGTATATGAGTTACATGGCACTTTCTCTGTATAAATTGGCTTTTAAGGTTAGTTTTGATACCAAATGATACAAACATTGGAAAAAACTCACCTTTAAAAATTGGCCTACAAAAAGAGAGTGTCCAAAAACTTGTATACACACGCAACGAGGATCTCAAGGGCCGGTTGGGACAACCACGTCAAGATTTGCAAGATAAAAATGTTGCTCATGCTTTATTATTAATTACAAGATTAGATAACGTTTCTTTTCCATCATCATATAGGACTTGTGGACTCGTTCAACCAACCAAACCCAAAATAGTTGCATGGTGATGACACCACATTAGATCCACTCCTAAGCCACGTTAGTAACCGTTCCCATGATGATGCAAGGGATATTCGTAAGAGAAATGCTTGGTGCTAATAATTTGTCTATATTTATCTCATATTTTCTTACAAATTCAATAAATCAACCATTAAATTTGTAGGGTACACTATTGACTTGTGTGCGGTCCACATAATTCTACAAATCTAATGGTTGATTTATAAAGCAAGATTGAGAAAATATACAAAAATATTGATACCAGACATTTTTATATTCGTAACATGGAGATCTTTAATGAAAGCGTAACGTGGACGGTTACGACTGCAATAAAATCTATTATAAAGAGTGGCTGACATTACAACATCCTATGAATTTTTTGGACTTTATTAGTTTTTACTAGACTAAAGAGGTGCATATATAAGTGCCGTTATAACACCCTATTAATATATATCACAAGCAAAATTCTATACTAATATTAACTTATAATACCCTACCTGTTTTGTGAAAATGTTTAAAAAAGAATGGAAAAAAATATATAAATAAGAATTATTAAATAAAAAAAGAAAAGAAATATTATCGAAGAATTCGTTATATTCAAACCATTGTTAATTAGATTTCTGCAATCCTCCTGATTTAGACATCAAGTTTGAAAAAATAATAATAAAAGTTAAAATAATTAAATTAGAAGTGAGAAAGAGACTAGTGTGGCTAAAGTAAGTTTTGGACTAGAGATAAGGTTTTGATATTTTTAAAACTCTTAATTCAAAAGGCCAAATATACGTTCAAATAGTGTGGATTTGCAACAAATTTTTTATTTTTTATTTTGGAATTAAAAGCTTTCAAAACCAAGATGAAACTCTCCTATAATAAACAATGCAATTTCTCTCCTACATAAATGCATATTATCAAGAATTTATTCCCCACTATAACTTTCTTTCCTTTTCAAAAAGAAATTTAAGATTTTGGAGTAGAAGGAAATTCATGTACATCTTATATGTTATTAAAAAAAAGGACACATACCGCTTTTATAGACTAATTTTGAGGAAAACTCTGTCCAATCCAAAACACCCTAAATGGGCGGCTAGTTTTTTTTTTTTTTTTAGGTGGGCGGCTAGGGTTTAGTTCTAGTAATTAAATTTTCATTTTTAAATAATGTGCTACAAGAATTAGGGTTGTTTGTGTTTTGCAATTTTAAAAAGTGGGATTTAAAAATAGCAATTGGATAACGCGATTTTCAAAAAAGTAATTTTATGCCATTTTGTTTAAAATTGCACTTTTCGTCTACGAAATCGCAATGTCAATCGGTGTTTTCAAATCATTTTTTGTTTATATTTTTAACGATTTAGTTTAAAATTTCATGAAAGAAAGACATGAACCAATAATAATAATAATAATAATAATAATAATAATTAAATAAATAACATATGGAATGAAAAACTAGAATACAAGAAGAAAGACGAACGTGTGAAGCTTTGAAATCAAATTCATAGAATGCAATTCTTTTAGTTCACCACTTAGCAAGCAAGCATTGAGGTACTATAACTTAAGAGAATAGGAGCGTTCTTCTGATCGTTTGCTTTTTAGGAGTTCCATCTGATCTGGTCCGATTGCCGGAAAATTGGTGTACGACAACCATCGGTAGCGTAAACCAGTGTGACACTGAAACAAGCAAGGAAAGCGATGGATGGTTTTATTTGCCATGTGGTATACCCCAAAATCATCTCGGAGTCTTAGCATGTTGAAGAAGTCATCAAATAACGATACATCATCTGTGAAATAGATGCAATTACGCCTGTATGCGGTAGATTCATCAGCTCGTATGCACACAGATTGGTTACGAGCCAAGAAAATTGCTGCATCACCCAAGCTCCTCATCTCATCCCATTTCATCTTCTCCCAATCCAATCTGTAAATCTTAAACTCCTTATGTGGGAAGAAACATCTATTAACCAGCAACAGATCCCCAGACAGCGATTCCACCAGATAGGAATATGCATGACAAAGTGCCTTGTGATTACTATCATAAATTTTTCCAGTTGGGATTTGTTTGGCACGAGGAACAGGACTCAACTCAAATTGTGTAAGGTTCCCCGAGTAGTCAATTGCACAGAATCCACCACACTTGTAGCCTATAATGTCAGTAACAAAACCAAAAGGAGTCTCAAAATCAAAAGGAGTATCAACGGGTGTCCACTCTTCAGCACCTGGTTTCCAAAACATCAATTTTTCAACAAGAGATTGGCCCTCTAGAATAGCTAAAGCAATTGAACTTGGATTTGTGTGGTTAGATATTGATAAAATAAACTTGAGATTCCGGGAATTAGGAGAGTTCTCAAACATGAGCGTAGGGAGCCCGATCCGAGCCCTTGACAATGGATTGTAGAGACACAAATCGTGAGCGTGATTCTTGGATGTGGTGAAATCCATTGCCAGCCAACCATGCCAAGAGTGGATTCTTCTCGGCAACCTCGGAATTTTACAAAAGCTTGAGTCGCCGGTGAAAATATTGAACAACCATATGCAATCTATACCCTTTTCATCGTAGACAAGTAGGAGTGGAGGTGACGATGCTAACACCTTGTCCACAACCGACCGCCATGACCGACACACGTTGCGGTAGTTGTAAAGATTAACGGCATCGGTCGGCTGCCTCAAGATTATCTCTAGCAGCTCTTCCGGGAGCTCCGTCGACCAGGAGGAAATTGGAGCCATCAATTGTATTTGTACGTACGTAGAGAAGCAATTAATATTATGAAAATTTTGTACGTGATTAATTTAATTAACACACTCTGCAACTCTATTTATATAAATATATGGCTCCAATTGTAATCGTGGTTGGACTAGTATTAATTAATAAATTCAGGCAAATTAATTAATCTTCTCCTTGTTGGACTATAATTACGTATTTACTATAGATTAGAATACTTAAATATAGCCGAGCTTATCATTGAATTACAAACAAACAATAACTCTTAAAATATAAAAATTAAATACTAATAATGTACGTAATTAATTAATAAAACCTAAATAAATTAAACTAAAGATGCGATTATTTATTTTTCATCATATGTCATCACCAAGACTATTAACTTATGTACATTTATTTTAGAGGTAACTTCATTTTAAACTCTTGAATTACCACGCGATTTGAGAATGCCCCCAATGTTCAAAACCTCTCAATTTGGATTTCTGAATTTTCAATTGCAGTCAGTTTGAACTATTTTGTCAAATTTTAAACGTTAAAAGTGAGACAATGATGTTTATACCCCTAACCTTTTTTTTTTATAAAATTCTAAATTTACCCTTAATTCCAAATAAAAAAAAAAATAGTTAAAAAAATGAAAATTATGGATATTTTGGTCTTTTTAGGTATTGTCATTAGAAGTTAACGGCTAAATCTGACAGAGAGGTTCAAATTGATTGCAATTGAAAGTTTATGGGTCCAAATTGAGAAGTTTTGAACATAGGGAGGATTTTCTCAAATCGCGTGATAATTCAGGAGTTTAAAGTAAAGTTACTCATTTATTTTATTACAACTTACAAGCAAAATTATCATACTGTTTGGACTAGGAGTAGTCATCAATCTCTTTTGTGCATTTCTTATTTATCGAATAAAAGAAAAAATATATCATATTTTTATTCCTCAATGTCCTAATCAACCCTGGGATGACATGCTTAATGTTATAATTAAACGATGTAAGACATATATTTTTTCTTCTTTTTTTTTTTAAAAAAATACTTCACTTCATTCATAACAAAACAAATTAAAACACAACAAAAACTAAGTGGTCGGCACCTCAACAATAAACCCAAACATAAAGACAAAGCTAAATCTGGAAAATGAAAAATTGGAACAACCGAACATGCAATGGACGCAATGATCCCGAAAAATCATAAACTATCCGGACCTCTATAACTTAGACAAAAGCCAAAAAAATTAGTTGCATAAAGCGGTAATAGCACCCAAATAGAGGATAGGCAAGAGCATAAACTACAAAAAAGTCATACATCTAACCTAAACCTTTGCTAGGATAGAACAACAACCACCGGAGAGTAGTTGAGGAGGAGAACAACACTGTAAAAAACATAACAGATTTAGTCATCAAGTTTCCTGATTCAAACAGAAAAACTCTACAAATAGAAAGCCAAAGACAGAAATAGAAAATAACATGAAGAACTCAAAAAACAGCAGCTGTTGTGGAGGGCCGGAAACTGTCTGGGGAAGAGGCGGAAGATGACTCCGGGGAGCAGGGAAATGGATTAGAAATGTTTATGATATTTTCAAGGATATCAGAAATGTAAATTAAATGATACTATTAACAGGCTAGACACACACACTGCAAATCACACCTATGTCCTATACACAAAGAAGCATTCAAAAAAGGGAGACACAGAGTATAAATCATTGAGAAAATTGACTGGCTGGTTCCCGTTACTGCTGGACTTTTTTGGGTGACTCAAAGTATTGTTCTGATTGGTCATGACTGCCTCACTGCAGGTCAGCTGCAATCCAGTCAACTGCTTGAAACAAATCATTCGTACCTGTCTTTATCGATCCCAACCGGTTGACCTTTTAAAACACCCAACTGCTTTTCATGTGGCAAAGAGTTCTATTTCTAGTAATTTTGTTTTCAAAATTACAATAATAAATGTAAAAGAATTTTTATATTGCTAATCTATTTCAATGAGTTTGTTGGGACAAATAATTATTTAGGGCCGTTCAGTGGTCTCAAAGTAATTTTTTTGTAGTTAAGTAAATATTAGGGTTGGATTTGATACATGTAATAAAAATTCGTATGCTTAATTAGTATAAATTATCTTAAATTTTTTATAGTTTATCTTATTGTCTAGGCTCATTATGTCACTTTAACAAGTAGATATTATTATGGTCACGTCTAAAAAGAGTAGCTACTATTTTCATTTCCTCAACTTTTTTGCTTTATTATTAAAATGATTAATTAAATTATAATCATCTCGGCACCTACCCAAATTGGTCTATAATCTGGTCCTCACCTACGCTTCAGACTAACCTCACTTACCCTCAAATCAACTCCTGCCACTCATACGCTTTTATACACGTGGCAAACTTTCACTGCCCGGTTATGAACTCCTCCTAATAGCCCAGTCACGTTTATCACTCTTCACTCTCAACCACCGACCTCGCTCTCTCCGCCTGAGAGACAAGACAACAAAGCCAAAGGCCCAAAGACAAGAAATAAAAAGAAAAAAAAAAACAGACAGCTTGAGCAAATATGGGACTTCACAAAGTGTTTCCTGAAAACAGTTGTGTCTGTTTGACCGAAACGTCAAAAAAACGCCACTGAAAACACTTCCCCAAAGGTGCGTCCTTTCACAATCCCTAACTTTCTTCAGCTCAGCTCATCTTTTGCTCTGTAAATCATACTTTTATCTTTGTGTGTGTCTTTTGCGTGTTCTTTTCTCTGTGATCAAACCCTAAATTTCGAAACTTTTTGGGTTTTTGCTGAGATGGTGTTGTTGAGAAACAACGAATGGAAAGCTTGGTGTGTTTATTTGGGTGGGATTTTGGTGTTCTTGAGTTCTTAATGATGTAAGACTAAATTTCTTTTCTTTTCTTTTCTTCTCTTCTCAGCAACCAAACAGAGTCATAGGGTCCGTGTGAGTGGTTTATGAGCTTATTTAATTCTTGCATAAAATTGAAGGTCTTTTTTGGTTTTTTTTTTTGTTTTGGGTTGCTTTTATAACTTTCTAATGCTTTATTTAATGTGTTTTGTGTTGACTTTTTGGGTTATATTCAAGTAAATAGGTACATACATGTGTTTGTGTGTGTAATTACACATGATATTCTTCTTCTTTTTTTTTTTTTAATGAATTAGGTTTGCTTCATCTCTTACGGCTTCTCCCATCATAATTGTCATTAATTTGTTGATTTTGTGAAGTTATAGTCCTAATAATTCCATTTAAAGCACTCTTTCACTATTATTAGGAATTGGGCATTTGAGCCAATTAGTTCATGGTTTATAATTTAGTTTAGCTCAAGTGGTCAAATAGTTGCGTTATTAATACTTGGATGCTGCTCAAACTGTGTGTTTATACTGCAAAAAAGGTTTCCTTTGTTAGCCTGCAAGGGTGGCAATTTTTTTTTTTTTTTTTTTGAATATTTATCCCTTTTCCATGAATATTTGCAAAGAAGAATTGACGATCATCCTTGCATGATGTGAACATGTACGCTTCTTAGGAGCTCGAAGCATTGTTGGGTAAAAGAGACGCTTCTTGGTTGAGGCTTTGTTTTTATTTCCCATTGAATGGATGTTTCAAACAATTTATACCTACCAGGAAGGAAAAGAAGTTATAAAGAAATCTGTGCTGTATAGTGTTTCAGATTTCATAGACTATTTAAGTCAGTGGCATACCAATCGCCGTATGTGCAGCTGGGAGTTATGCTTTGTTATTCTACTTAATGTGTAGTTTTGATTATGTTGTATCTGCACCATATGAGAATAAGGCTTCTTTCCATTTATGGTATACTCTTTGTGTACGAGGGCTTTGCCCTTTTCCTTCAATAATATTATTAGTATTCATAAAAAAAAAAAAGAAAAAAAAAAAAGGCTTCTTTCTGTTTATTATTTGATAATCTTTGCAACATATAGCAAACCATCAGAAAATTAGTTCCTATATGTCATTGGTATGGAGCATAATGTTAGCTGTTTTTGTGGTACAGAAGCTTCAATTCAATTGTTGCATTTGTATTTAATGGTGCCTTGTGAGATTTCTGGAAATATAGAAATGTAAAATTCCAACACCTATTTCCTTTTCCAACATCAACCAATGGTTGCAGCGAATGTGTAATTTTGGTTAGTTGGTCTTCATTGCTTCCATTCAATTTTTCCCTCTTTGGGATCAAAGTCAATAAAACAATTGAACCTGTTGGTAATTGCTAATATAAGTTTCCATTCTTCTTCCATAAATCAGTGCGTTGCCCACTTGCTTGTATTATCATCTTTTGCCCTGGTTACATAAACACTGAAGTGGTTTGGTACACAACCAGCACCTGACCAGTGTAATCAGCGCTCATGTCCTACTGTGCTTTATCTTCATTTGTTACATTACAACTTGCAAAACTTTAACTTGTTACATTAATTTATCATCATTGCCAAATTTGACATTGGATGTTTGGACCTGACATGGTTGTTGAGATAGGAGGGTCATTTATCTCCTAAAGTGGGACTAATGTGTTGTAATTGGAGAGAACATATGGAAAAGGGAATGCTAAAATTCATGGTGAACTTCTGGAACTTTACATTGAATTCATCAACATTTCTTACCATGGTTGGAGGATAAAATGCTGATTATGAAATCCAGTCCTAGTTTGGGTTCAGCATATATGGTTATGCTTACTTTATAATCTTTATATCATGAGATTAAGTGATCAAAGGCTTTCCTTTTGGAGGCTGGAGACTTTTTTTGCTTCTAACGTTCTATAGGTCTATCCGCTTTTATCAGTGAATGAGCTAAAATGTCTAATAATAAACTGACCTGCTGTGTTCCGCTGGTTTTATCAATAACCGTAAGGAAGCTAAATGTAACAATATAGAAGCAGGTGAAACAACAATGGCTACTTTTGTTGCTTGGAAATATATATCTGCATAAAATCTATTAATAATAGCTACCTTTTGTTGTTTGGAATATATATATATATATACTAGTAACTGTATTCTTAAAACAATTAGTTATTGATTGAATTCAAGTATATAGGTAATTCTTTAAGATTATAATATATGGAGCTTGGAGCACATAGCAGTAAGAAATTGTTAGCTTGCTGAATGTGTATTAGAGAAAAGGATGCATGGCATCAGATTATTACCATCTGGCAATTGGCTGCAGGGAGGGAAGAAAAGGGCAATAAAATTTTGCAAGAGAAATAGAGATACTGAAGATGAACCAAAATTACCAAGGGAGCAACCCTGATGGTTCGGCAGATGTCCCTGTGAAGCGCAAAAGAGGTCGCCCGCGTAAGTATCCCAAACTAGATCTTGAGGAGAAAGCTCGTATCCCAAAGGATCAGAATTTAAACCGTAGGGAGAGTCATCGTGTCCCTCCAGGATTTGAAGGGGCCAATGGAAATCAGCCCCGTCAAGTTGATTCAATTGATAATGCAAATGATGGCATGGCGGGCCAGGTTGTTTCTGGTGTCATTGAAGCAGCATTTGACGCAGGATATTTGCTGAGTGTTAGAGTTGGCAACTCTGACACCACTTTGAGGGGTGTTGTCTTCAAGCCTGGACATTACGTCCCTGTTTCAGCTGAGAATGATATAGCCCCTGAAATGCAAATGATCAGGCGAAATGAGGTTCCCTTCTCAGCAGAAAATTATACCCAGGGGCATGGCTATAACCCTCGATCCAGAGAGAGGGAGCAGAATTTTAATTCTCATAGGAATGGAACTCACTCATTGAATGAAGTACCGATCGTCAACCAGTGTGTACCTAAGTCTGCTAACCTTGTGGCTTCGAAAGGCAAACAGGTGCCTTCCGTTGCGGCTCAAACCGCTCGCCCTGTAATCCCGAAGGGCAATGTAGTGCCTGTTGTACTCAAACCTGTTAATGGGATAGCACTTGCCAACCAACCATCTCCATATGCTATCCAAGCTGCTCATTTGGTAGCCTCGAAAAGCAACAAGGTTGTTAGAGGTGCTCAATCATCAGATGGTTCAATAGTCAACAACCAGGTGCCAGCAGTCGAAAACCAAGCACCTCCTCCTCAACCTCAAGCCAGCCACCAGTTTACAGCAAAAGACTCGCAAAGTGATAATGTTCCTTTCACTCGACCACCAGAAGAGGTCAGCAAGAAAATTCAAGCTCCTTCAGATTCAGCAAAGACAGGAATAGACGGTAGCACATTAGCCGGTAAAACGTCAGTCAAAGGTTCTGGCCATAGGCTGGTAGATGGAGTTGATGATATAGATCAGCCCCTCTTAATTGAGCCCCTGCAGTCTGTACAGCCTGATCTGCGTACCCAACCCGACCCTGCTGCAAAACCTTTTGAGAATAATATAACTGGAAAAATGACGGAGCTGTTGCAGGTAAAAATGAAGCTTCAATTGGAATGTATTTTAACTTTAAGCAGTTTACTTGTACCTAAATATTCAAGACATTACATGATGTCCAGCGCTTCGAAAAGGTTTTGCAGGAAAGCACAATGGAGAACCAGGTGCCTCAGGCTGAAGAGTCAGCAACAGCTTCTGTGCTGAAGTTAGAAGAGCCCAGAAACTGATCTTGGAGATACAGAAACTGGTCATCCAGAGAGACAATCCTAAGCATCAAGTGTCTGATAAATAGAACCCGCTTTGGCCTGGTATTTTTTTACCTGCAATTGACATAAGTCCCAGAACTGGCCGGAATCAGTCAATCCTGGAGAGGTAGGAGGCTGCGGAGGATCCATATTTGGTTAAACCTTCAGGATCTGACCTTGTTACTTAGACTTTATGCCTTTTGTCAGTTTGTAGTTTTAAAGTCCTCCTAGCTTATAGTGTTTATAATTTATTCAGATTGGAGGAGTAGCTTGATGTTGGATACCTGTACTGCTTATATGCTTACATCAGTTTTGTTCAAGTATATACCTTAATGTTCATAATCAAAGCTCCTGTTGCAGGCATTTGGAGCTTTCTTAGAACATCCTGTTGGGGAGCACATATTTAGTTAAATGTGTACGGTCAGCATCTACATCCTCTCACTCAGTTCAAACGAAAATAAAGAAAGTTTCAAAAATCCACATTGGAGTTTACCATGCAATTTGAAATTCACTTGGAGTAGTTAACTTGTTGACACGTGTCATTAAATTAAATGATTTTCACATGCATTTTTAATAGATAATGTGATTTCATATACATTTTTAAAGATACATATGAGAGGTTTTCAAGTAATGTTAGAAGTCTATCTTATGTCACTCTAAAATTAATGTGGTTTCTAAAATCACTACTGGGCTTATGATTGGAATTTTGATCGAATGGTGATTTTAAAAGTCACTTCATTCTTGGAGTGACAAGAGAGTAACTTTTAAAATTACTCGAGAACCACATGCTTTTAAGGACGTATATGTCAATTTAATTGACGTGTTTGGAAGAATTTTTTCTAACCTAATTTGGACAAAGGTTTCCTGCTAATGAGAATTCCTCTGGTAGCTATTATATACTTTATGGTATCCTTATTCCTTATTATCTGATTACCTCCAAGACAAGCGAAGCAAATGAAATGTTTGCAGTTATTTACAGATATGTGTAATAGAGAAAGAACTAAATCTTCATCCAACGGATTGGAAGAAAGTTTTCATCCAAACTGCAATGTAGGAGTCGTATGAAATAGCCTTTCTATGACTTTGTGTTATTAATCATCAGATAGCCACGGAAATCAAGTAAGCATGCATTTACTAGGGGAAGATGTGAGGTTTAGGAGTGGCTGTAATCCAAGACTGGCAATTCTTGACACAAACTGCAAATTTGATACGAAATTTGATAGTTGAGTTAAAAAAATTTGACTCATTTAATTATATAGGTCAACTATATATACTTCGACATGCGCCAAACCTGATATGCAACATTTGAGCCCTAGAGTTAGCAATTTTTAAAACAACTCGCAAACCCGTAACAAACCCAACACAATTAGTAAGTTAGGATTGAAAAGTCTGACTCTAAATAGTTTAATTAAATGAGTTTACTTATAAACTTATTTATATTTATGTCTTGAAATTCTCGGCACTTAAATCCAACATGCAAATACGAATTGCTGACCAAAGCCATCAATGGATTGTGTCTAAGGCGAGAATGCACAAACAATGAAGAAAGCAAGCACAATTTGTAAGCTGTACGGGAAAAAGAATGCATAGATGCCTACTTTTATTGATTAACACATGCATGCTTTCTTTTTGCTATTTGAGCAGAGTCTGGAACTCGGTTTCTCAAATGAATCTTGAAACATCACGACGATCTTTCAAACATAGTTATATGGGTAGTAAAAGCTTCACCCATGTAGCAGGTCTTCCAGAGAGGACCCCTTCAATACAAGGATCTCCTCTTTTACATGTATACTCAAATATCTGTAAGTTGTAACTCGATGCTGCTAGACACCACTCTTCTCGAACCAAAATTTTGTGCCAAAATTTACCAAAACTTCTATAATAAAAAAGAAAGAACCAATGGAAACAAACCCTTGTTGAGATGATTAAATAAGGAAAATGTATTCATGAAAACTTAGTGCTGGAGAGACCATTAGCCACTGGAACTGGAATTGCCCGATTTGCAGGGAAGGGAGATTGCAAAAGTGGGATGTGGCTTGGCACTGCAAAAGGTTGCTGTCCACTAGCTATGAAAGGTGGAGGCGCAGAGACATGCAATGCTTGGCTTGGTACAATTCCTGCATTTTGAAAAAAGAAAGATGCTTCAGTGAAAAATTACATGCAGTAAATTTCAGAACAAGGTTATTGGACTTGGAACATGAAAACAAGTCCTAGCCTAATGGATCTGGCTTAGGTGCTGTAAAAAAACTTTTTAACGGTCAAAATTTTATTTGAATTATCATGTATCAAAAAACTAAACTTTCAATAGCCACTTTCATACTTTAACTGCTAACCCGACCACTACACCTTTCAACATAAACATTAATGATTTTATATCCAGACACTGAACCTTCCCCGGTCACACATATCCAAAAATCTAAATCAGTTAAAGATGTAAAATTTGCAAAAGGTAGTACTTGTCCCTCCCCACTCCTCATTTCATAAGTGTTGGTTTGTTCCATTACAATTTTACATTAATGATGTGACTGTAATTTCTTTCCACAGTGACCAGCTGAGCTGTCAGCTCTTTATGTGCAATCAAAATAACAGATAAATCACATTTCATTTACAAATGCAACCATATAGAGGTTGGAAATTTAAGCATTAATAGTTAAATGTAATGATAATAATGATACCCACAATAGTTTGTTCAATAATAAAGATATTCATCATGGACATAATAGCCTTCAGTTTACCTTGCTGCTTTGGAAATTGGACCGGATGCGGAGTCAACAGAGGACGTGCAGATGCCGGTGAGATGGCTGATGCACCCTGAACTATCTCCTTCAATATGAAAAAATAGGGTGATTAAGTAATCGGTTGAAAGATGGTATGAAGTTTAAATATTGAATCCGGATACAAAACATAAGCAAGAATAAAATGGTAAAGAAAGAGACAAAAGTTGACGAACTCACAATTACCGGGAAAAAAAAGGAGACAATAATTTAAGTAAGAGAAATTAATAAGACAAACTCTTACAAACACCAGCACTACTTTTGTCCAATTGAAGAACATCCATGTTAATCATTAACAATGCCATCAAGGCATGTTGGTGGCACCATATCTTACATGAGAAACTGGATGGACGTAGACAAGTTGACCCAATCGTCCAACCATAACCTGGAGAGAGAGAGAGAGAGAGAGCAGCAACTAATAATCAACAAAAAGAATCAAAATGTCTCCTAATCCAATTGTACCAAGTTACATACTGTAAAATCACTGCAAAGATGACAAATAAAATCATTCTACAACTTACAGCTTGAGAATTTGGATGCATATACGCAGTTCCAGCCTGAATAGGATTATACGGCCCAGTATAGCGAAGGGGCTGTGTCCTGCTTCCCATAGGTCCAATAATCTATAGCCAGAACAGAAAAAGTCAGCAAAAACCAACACCTAAGCAATATATATTCTCTCTTATATATCCTAACACTACCCAGCACATGGACACTGGACATGATAATCCACAAGATGTATGTACAGATAGAGTTACAAACAAACTCAATAAAAAAATTTTGCCAATTGGTAAACTTGAATAAAGAGTCATGATAAAGAACAAAAGTCTTATAACTGATGGAACAGTTGGGTTAACTGAAACTAACTTCAGCTGTAAACTCAATGCTTAGATACAACAGCTTCACAACATTCTTAAGTAACCAAACAAGTTCCCGTATTTTAAATAGAATGATTCTCTGATTCTAAACAGATGAGTCGTTCCGATAACTTTTAGCTGATCTAGATTGGGCTAGTTCAACAAATATAAAGCATTCAAGGGAAATGTTTGCTTGGCTTATACAGCCAGAGAAGAGGATAAAGTTCTACTGCATATATAAAGAAGTGATTATGCTAAAAAAAAAATTAAAAAATTAAAAAATTAAAAATTAAAAATTAAAAATAAAAACAGAAAATGTTCCCTTGGGTTATGAAACCAGAGTCCATATAAATATTAAAAGCAATTTATATTAAAAAACCAAAAATTGTTTCCTTGGCTTATGAAACCAGAAAAGAGGAGAAAAATCTTCCACATAGTAAATATTAGAAATGATTACATTCAAAGCATGGACTTCATTTGCTGGTTGTAAGTTAAAGAAAACGGGTGGTAATGGCTTAAAAGCCTATAATCTGAGCCTTAAATATATCTATGAACTTACAAGTCAATAACATGTAAGAACAAGAACTCAACAACACCTAATAATACATACCGGTTGGGAAAACTGAGAACTGCTGACACCATTTCCAGCTGTAAAATTACCATATGGGACAAACTTAATAGGCACGGATGAACGCGATGCAAAAGGGCTGAATTCAATTTCTGGTTGAACAGCAGCAACAGGCACCGCAGGCGAGTTATTTGGAATGTAACTCATGTTTGCAACAGTTGGCACTGAAGGAGTTGCTGATATAGGCTTTGCAAGGGATGGAGAAAAGATTTTTGCCCCTGGGTTGAGCTTGAATTCCTAGAAGAAAATAATGCAAAGGAAAATTAACTTCTTACAAAAACTTATGCTACGGTACTTTTTACTTCCTATGAATATTTTAAGTCATCAAGTTAGTTGTGTTAATTCCGGTCATTGAAATAACCAACTGGTAAATGAAGCCGTTGCTCCTAAAAAAATACATAGTAATAATAATTGGTATTCAATGGTTCTCAAGTAATAGGCCAGTGATTCCATCGATGATGCTTCAAAGATACTACTCTAACAATGTTTTTATAATGAAATGATAAGGTTATTGGTGACCTAATTAATGATTCAAAAATTAGATAGTCAAGACAGGCACCACTAGAATTCGTAAGACCAGATAAATGGAACCAAACATAACAATTCAAGTTAATTCGAACATGATTGTTCCAGATATATGAATTACCTTAGAGCTTCTATTAGATTCTGGATTTTGTGGAGGGACCATTTCAGTGGATGTTGTTGATGAACTAAGACTTGACTCTGAGGTGAGATCCATGATTGGATTGGGAGAAGTTGAAAGACCTGGAGAAACAGCATCAGATGAAGAAGTGTCTGCTGAAGAGGGCCTTTCACAGTATTGGTTGTCTGGTTTAACGGGACGAGCAGCAGGATCACTGGATGCTTCATTTGGCAAGAGCTGCGCCGTCATCTTTGCATGCCTATCCTCAACAGGTTTTACTTGGGTAATGCTGGTATCCACTGCATTGAAAGTATTAAACAATATAATCAGGCACAGAGAACTAGAAAAAATAAAAGCATCTTCAGGATAACTTCAGTCATAAAGGCAAGATGACAACTATTATCTGCCAATAGCCTATTCATAGAGACTGCCACTTGCAAGGGAAACCATCAAAAAGATGCATCTCAGTATAGAAAGTGTTACATTTGAAGAAATGACAAGACAAAAAGAAGGCTTTTTCCCAAAGTTCTATTAGTGATTGATATTGTGTGGATAATATGTCAAAAATGTGCTTAATGGTGCCAATTCTGTAATATCGGGTTAATGTAATGGCAGGCCTCAAAACCAAAATATGCATTGTCGATACTAGTATTTCCTCTAGTATACTATGAACTGGTTACTGAGATGTAACTGCTAATATTGAGAAACATCCCCTACGACAACAAGGCATGTGATTTCTATTTAGAAGTGCCTCAGAATCCCAGATCATTTTAATCCTGGCAAAGAGTACAATGGATATTGAATTTACAGCTTGAAGTAGACCCGTGAGCTTCATCTGCCTGCACCAAAAAAAAAAAAAAAAACACTGGTGAGTAATGAAAAAACATGGTAAATTTCTATTTTCCTGAAATCCATAATCTGAACATACACTTTCTTCCATATGAAGCTCAATCTTATCTTTGCAAATATCCCGTTCACCTTGTGACCTGTCATATCCAGCCTGTCGGTCAGAAAAGCAATTTAAACAGATCTGAGGATGACAAAGAAATATAAAGACAATTAAATAAGGAGAAAGTATTGTAAAGCACCATAACACTTTCAACAAGCAATCTAATACAATGGCCACAAATGTGTCCATGTCTATCAAAACTGTGAAATTGGCACATAGATCTATAGTTTATTTTCATTGCAGAATAGACAGTTATAGAAGATTATCCAATATACATGCACCCAAGGTGCTAGTGCTAAGGGACAGCAACTAGGACCCAACTTTTAGGCAGTCACCAAAATACCATTCCCAAGAATTAAATAAACTCAAAAAGAAGTTGGTTAGACATACCTCCCATATGATGCACCAGAAGCTTCTTCAACCTACATCAAGAAGAAATCAGGTGAGAAAAAGAAAAGAAAGTTAAAACTGACAGATGCATAACAAAGTTTTTCAAATAAGGTACATCTTACAAAGTTACATAACACACACCCACACATTATGGCTGTGCGTCCTATACTACCAAAACATACCAAAACGCATTCCATCACTAATAGCTTTGAAGATGTTTTAAACCATAAATCAGTTGATTGTTGAGGATGTTGTTGAGGAGCATGAAAAAAATGAGGCATAACTTTTTTTGTTCATAAAAAGCATAACCCATTTATACAATAAATACACAAGAGAAGTCACCTAACTAGCATAGGCAAAAAGAACCAAAAAAATCATGATAACTAATCATCAAAAAGAAACGTAAGTAGCTGTCCAATGATACAAAGTGTTAAAAAATAAATACTTAATCTCCTATAAAATCCTCTCGCGGTCCTCGTAACTAAAAAAAGTAGGCAAAACTTACCAGATATTTAACATTGTTCGCACATTTTTTGACACGCAAGTGTCGAGACATTAATATATGACTGCTAATGTATAGGACACATCGTGTGCCCGCGCGCGAGCAAGCACACACACACGCAGAGAGAGAGAGAGAGAGAGCACCTTTGCTGAACTTATCCCATCTGTTTTCCCATTTTCAACTTCTAAGGCATTCCCAATCTGATTTGTAGATGATTTTCTCTCATCATGCTTCCTTCCAGATATTTTGGGTATAAAACCATGAGAAAAGCCATTCTCTGCTTGGACTGAACTCCTGCTTTGATATGTGATAATAAGTACATAATTGAACTCCTACAAACTTATAAAAAAAAGTAACCCCTACCACAAACTGAAGAGATGTAGTCACGAAATAGAATATTTTTACCAGTTTTCTTTGTTAAAATGATAAATTTTAGGAGCGAAACAACTCATCACAAAGGATCACTAGATGAGGGGACAAATTCCTCTCTTCACAATTACAAACATGATCACAGTCAAGCTTTCTAAGTGAATTATAAACTTGTTAGTATTTCTTCACACATGCAAGCACTCAAATATAGCCTAAGGTGATTTAATAATGTCAACTTAACCTCTTGCTTTTGCCCAAGAAACCAAATATTTGGAAAACCTCTACAGACTAAACATGTCCAAAAAGCACAAAACCCTGCTTAGTTTGAGATTTGAACCTTTGGTCCCAAATTCCCAATAGAAAAAGAGTAACCAGTTTACAGTGCATAAGAGTGCCAGGGTAACTCTTCCTCATCCAAGATTTGAACCTTTGACCATTAGGCTAATTGGCTTATAGAGCACTATACAAAAAATGGCTTTCCCATGAACATGGTAAATTTGAGGATAAAGACAGTAAAAAAAAGGAGAGTTTCGAACATACTCTGCAGTCAACCTTGGCATACAGTGAAAAAAATAAACAACATTTTGCACATCTTTTCCATGGAAAAGCAGAAGAGGAAATACTCATACAAAATTTCCTCACCATCTCACTGCATGATTGCTAACAAACAATCCTCTGAGATTGGACTATAAGCTCTAAGAGCCCATCAATAGAGACAAATGCCTTATTAGATATGGACTGCTAGTTTTTAACGTTAGCTCTGAACTTAACCATAAATTCCAGCAACATACATCTTCTTGGTTGATTCAATTTTATGTCCAAACTGCCTTCACATTTACACGTTTCTTGTTCTTCTTTTATTGATAAGTAAATGTCAAAACAGAGTGATCCTTAACCAAGATTTCTGTCCACGAAAATCTAATATGAGAATACCTTGTCTGATTGATTTTCTTTTTATGGATGGCATACTTTGTAGATTTATTTGCCTCACTCGCCGGATGCTCAGAAGGTACAATCCCCACAACTGCTTCTGTACAATCACCAGCCATATTTCCAGCAACACCATCAACTGAAAGCTGAACTCCCTACATAAAATTGTCTCATTCACACACACTTTTTTCTTCGTGACATAAAATAGAAGAAATCTAAATATTAACGTACCGTTGCAACAACTTGAACTAGATCACCTGAGAAAATTACTAGCGTATCTATGACCACACCATTTCCTACATTTGATTTACTTTTTCCCTTCTTAGTCATCGTCACATTCTTCAGGACAATACCTAAACAAGACAAGAACCAATTTGGTAAATATAGCTCACATAATACATAAAGTAAAAAAGAACACTTGATGCCCATTTGGTTGTGGTGTAAATTATACTGCAGAAAACATAAGTCCAATCGTTTGCTTTGTGTTGATTTAGATTTCGGATCCGGAAAATACATGTGTCACCTCGACTAAGCCATGTAGTTCTTATTTGTAGTAGGATTTCCAAAATCTGATAAATAAAATATCTCATAGTCAGATTGCTAATGTTCTTTACTTTTTCTACATTCTAAAAGAGGGAGGGGAATCAAGCTTACTTTGTCACTGTCTTGCCTTTGGGAAAAGGAAAACATAAACAAAAAATTCAATTCCTCAATTTGATTTCCACTTTTAAGGGGGAAAAGAATGAAGTAATATAGTAATCCCCGATCAAATTCCAGACTCAAATCAAGACGAACCAGGGCCACCATAACTCCTCAAGAACATCAAAACCCAGATACAATTTCGCAGAACAATCAAAACCCAGAAAAGACTCCGACCAATTCAACAAAAATCCCGAAACCCAATGGAAATAAGAGCAAAGCATATACAACATACCGTATTCGTCTTCTACAGATGCAGTGTGGAAGATTCCAGAGTAAACCGAACCGTCCTTGACGTGCACGTCAACTGGGAGGCCAATGATGCACAGAGTGGCGAAAATCAAAGCCTCGCTCAAAGAAGAAGAAGAGGCCTCTTCGTTTAGGAACTCTCTGTTTCTGCAACCCATGTTGTTCTCTGTTTTTTGCTGATTCAATTTCCTCTGTTTCTTCCTTAGCTTTCTCTCCCTTCTAGAATTTCCTTTCTGTATGTACCCTACAGTATGATTTCGAGGCTAATGGTGGGGAGAGATCTGAAGCTGCAATGGTGGGCTGCTTTGTTGGGCTTTCCAGACAATGTGAGGGAATTGGAAAAGTCATGAAAAAAGGAAATTAAAATGAATTTTTTGCGTGCGTAAAAGTCTGTCTCTCTCAGTCTCTGTTTTTAGGAAGAACCTTATTTGTGTGTGTGTATATATATATATATATATATATATATATTTCCTTGAAAATAATTACTATTATTTTATTATTTATGTTTTTCTTCTTGACCGTAGTAATAGTTTTCAACTAATTTATCTTCTTTAAAAAAATAAAATAAAAAATAAAAAAACTAATTTATCTTTTTACTTACCTTTTCTTGGTCTTTTTGAGAATGACAACAAATTACAAATATTATTCATTTTAACAAACCTATCTAATCTAATATCTAATATCTATATCTATATTTTTATATATATTTATATTCTTATTTGATCAACTCTTTTAAAGCACTCTTAAAACACCATCTCCATTCTTCTAGTGATATACAGATAAACAATTTTAAGTTTAATGTTGTATATATTGCTCCATAGTTAATATATATAGTACCACGTTATTTAAAATTTTAAATCACCAAATTCTTCTCCATTTTAAGTGGATCTTAATCCAATTTCCAAATATTAAGATCCAAAAATAGATACATGATTGTTTACAATTAACTACCCGCAATTCGAGCAGTTCCACATAAAAAAACAAATTATAAGGCATATTTGCTTCAAACAGCTTGAGGTGTGAGCTCGCCTGTTCCGGAGAAGTGGGCATAGTAGTTTCTCAATTTGAACAATAAGGGATCCCATCCTCTAAGTATACAGTTTGAGAGTGAGAAAGATAGAGCACCCAAGCAAGCCCTAATCACTTAGGAAAACCGAGGCTAAAATAGCAACAAAGTGGCTTGGGGGATTTCAATATCTTCTCCAAATATTTTTGTTTGTTCGAAAAAGTACACACATCTCCCCCGAACTATAACATAATTTACAATATCTCTTTAAATTTATAATTAAAACAATGTTTCTCCAAACTATCAATAAATTGTAATGTACTTATTTTGTCATGCAAAAAGACAAAAATACCCTTAAATTCTTTTGATAAGACAAAAATATTTGAAAAAAAAAGAAAAGAAGCACTATGAAGACCCACTAGCAATGTAGGTCACTAGTTTTTAATTTTTAATTTATTAAGGATGTTTTTATCATTTGAGGTACAATACAATTTTTTTGATAGTCGTAGGAAAGTCACATTGCAAATTTTGTGTTTTTTTTTTACATGCTCGCACAAGAGGGAGAGTGAGGATTCAAACTAGTGACTTTCGCTTCATAAAACGTGGTCCTCAGGCGAAGCTGAGCAAATTTTGTGTTGGTTTGAGGGTACATGTATTTTTTTTCAATATTTTTAATTTAAATATCTTTTTTGTCAAACTTAAAATGATAGTCCCGCCGCGGGCAACAACCAAAGGGAGTGAAACATACACGTAATCCAATTTTTCTTTTTGCAGTTTTATGTAATAAATTTCCACCCTAAAACCCTAAACCCTTCTCTCGGATTGGATTTTTCACACAAAACACACACACACAGAGTCCCAAAGCCCTAAAACCCTAAACAATGAAAAAACCCAAATCTAGGAACTTCCGAAAGCAGAACCGCCTCTCGGAAACCCAAGAAATCGAGCTCCTGAACTCATGGATCCAGTCCCAGAAACCCGACTCGGGATCCAACCCCATATCGCTGCCCCCACTGCCCTCGAACGAACCCATAGGCCGCCTCGAGGACGCGTCGTTTTCGCGGTACGCCGGCGCCACGAAGTTCGATCAGCTCCCGATTTCGCAGAGGACCAGAGATGGCCTGCGCGATGCCAAGTACGTTGAAATGACCGATATCCAGAGGGCTTCTCTGCCGCACGCGCTCTGCGAGAGGGATATTCTTGGCGCGGCGAAGACTGGGTCGGGAAAGACTCTGGCTTTTGTTATTCCGGTGAGTTGGGTGGGTTTGGTTTGTGTGAGAAAAAAAATGGAATTTTAGTAGCATGGACTAGTGGGAATTTTGTGTGGAATTTTAGTTTTGAGGATTAGTGTGAATTTTGGGTTTTGTTTGGTTGCTTGGGGAAGTGCGTGAAAAAAGAGTGTAATTAAGTGTTGAAGATTTAATGTTTGGGAGGTGAGGAAATGGGAAGGAAATATGTGAAATTGAGGTTAGTTCACGTGTTGGGTTAATTGGGCTGACTTGAATTAATCAGGAAAGGGCTTGAAATATTGTTTTATATTACTCAACCTGCAATGGAGGGAAATTTTGTTTTCTTTGATTCTTATATGGTTGGTTATTTTGTTTGGTTGCTGAGAAATGCTGGAAAGGGGAGGAGTATTGACTTTTTAACATTTGTATAAAATCTTAGAGCTCGAGAAAGCAAAATAGTCCTCTCACTAATTCTATTATGGTTATTTGCTGAATTCAGTTCAATTTTATCTTTTGGTTGGTATGATATAATTGGGTCTGATCTTGTTATGGCAAAAGGCTTGGCTTTAGTTTTTCATTGTATATTTTTTCTTGTCTTTTCTCTGGGGAGGAGAATGGCATCTTTGGCTTGGGCTGTATTGCATGGAAAGAGCTGGTGGGAAGAAAGCTTTCATTTCATTTTGCCTCTTGATTTAGTCCTTAGAATTTTCATCAAACAACAATTTAGTAGAAAAGTAAAACTTTTTTTGGCATGCTGGAGCCCTTTTGTACTTGCGCATTTTTTTTTCTATGTTGTATTTTCTTCTTTTCAAATAATTCTCCTTTCAGGCTCAATTGTTTTTTTGTTTTTTAATTTCAGATCCTTGAGAAGTTATATAGAGAGAGGTGGGGTCCTGAGGATGGGGTAGGCAGTATCATCATATCTCCTACACGGGAATTGGCTGGTCAACTGTTTGACGTGTTGAGATCTGTAGGAAAGCACCATAATTTCAGTGCTGGTCTCCTAATTGGTGGTCGCAAGGATGTTGACACTGAGAAGGAGCGAGTACATGAGCTCAACATATTGGTTTGCACTCCCGGTCGGCTTCTTCAGCACATGGATGAGACACCAAACTTTGAATGTTCCCAGCTTCAGGTCATCATAATATTTTTCTTCCTCATCTTTCTTTTCCTTTTTTGGCATGATCATGGACTGGGTCCCTTGTTTTGACTCTCTCACACATGCATGTGCATGCTCGCACTTGCATGTACACACAAGTAGTATTGTTTATTTAGCTTCTGATTAGGGTGGAATTTCCTGGCCAGGGAACAGGTTTTGGTCCTTGATGAGGCAGATCGTATTCTTGATGTTGGATTTAAGAAGGCTTTAAATGCTATTATCTCGCAGCTACCTAGGAATAGACAAACCTTGCTGTTCTCAGCTACTCAAACAAAGTCAGTTCAGGATCTTGCAAGACTCAGTTTGAAGGACCCAGAGTATCTCAGTGTGCATGAGGAGTCTGTGACTGCCACTCCCAATCGCCTGCAGCAAACTGCTATGGTTGTTCCTCTTGAAGAGAAGTTAGACATGTTGTGGAGTTTCATAAAGGCACATCTTAATTCAAAGATCCTAGTGTTTCTTTCGAGTTGCAAACAGGTATCTCAGCATGATTCATTCCTTTATTAGAAATCATATGTGTGGTTGAATGAAGCCAACCTAAAAGCATGGAGCTTTGGGTTGATAGAGTTTGTTTGGGGCCAATTTAAGTCCTTCTTTCCCATTATGGTTAATAACCGCTGACCAGATATGGTAATTTACTTGGATAGAGGCTGGTCAAGAGTTGTTATATGATTGAGCGTTTTTAGATTCATGCTAGCTCTTCTTGTGAACGTCAGAGAAATCAAATCTAATTGTGGCATTCCACAATAATTGATGTGCTTATGATTAAGAATGTTACATTTATCTATGATGTAGTAGTCACATTTGCATTATTATCCCAAAAAGATTAATGGTGATAGAGTTGAAAGCTATTATGTTTAAAGCCCTTTATGTTTGGATGTCTGCCCAAGACAATTCTCACTTTCCTAATTTTTAGAATTTATGGATTTGTGTTTTTTTTATCTTTTGCTTAATTGGGTATCTCTCTTGTATATTCTCTGTGTATTTGGCTTGCGCCCCTTCGCTTTTAATAAGATTGATTTACTTGTCGAAGAGAAGTTACAATTGGAGTTCCTTAAAGTCACTTTTCTAATTTATGTTTAAAGCACCTAGTACACAACCAATATAGGATTTGGCTCATATACACCTTTATAATCCATTCATCCAATATCCAATATGCGATTCAACTTTCACATCTGGGGTATCACAATCTCTCTTACTCAAATCTTTAACATCTTCATTAGGTCCCATGTTATGCTGCAATGCTCAAGCGTAGTATGTTGTTACTAGATTGGCTTCATTAGGAAATGGATGCGTGCAACGGCATTTGCGCAACTCAATCCCTTGCTTGTTCTAACTTGCTTGTACACCAAGCCAGCCTTACTTTCCGTAATGAATAAGAAAGAATTCCCTCCCCGGGTCATATTCTTCAAACAACTTGCCTCTTCCATGTCTGGAACAAGTTGCACATACTTGGTCGATCCAACATCAAGTGATGGGAATAAGATGGAAGGTCAAAGTCTTTCTATTTCTTTTACTCCCATTCAATAAAAGAAATGTTGCTAGAATGTTGTTTCGGAAGGGCCCCTCTAAGGGAAGACGAACCTTTGGTTTACTTGATAAGGTCAATCTAGGTGCCGTTTTATTAGCTTATTCCCCAGATACCGTCATTGCTTCTTTTTTCGAGAAAATAATTCACGATTTGTAGGCTTTCTACCTTTATTCGACATTGCTCCATCAAGCTTTCGTCCATTGTAGAAAATTTTCCATTGTTGCCTCCCGTAGGAATCTGAGCCATGTCTTAGTGCTAGTGTGGCTAATCATCCTCTCGGACCAACTATTGATCATCGCCTTGGTAAGTTATTACCTCACCAACTAGTTAATTAGATGTGAACCCCTCAAGTGGATTCCTCCAATTAGTCGAACTACTAACAACAAACTCGTTAAGCCCCTATCTCGTAAAGGCCTCATCTGAAAAACTAGAATTTAATTGTTGTTGTGCGTTAAAACAAGCAACGACTTTCTACAGCTCAATTTGTTGCTTGTTTGGGGAACTAACGGTAAAGTAATAGCAAAGTAGGGAGGTTTGCGAGGGTGTCCCTCCTGAAACCAATCGGGTTCCTTTGGTGTGCATCCAGTAGGAATTGAACTTACGAATTCGCCAATTATGAGTTGGGCACTTTAACCATTCAGCCATGGATGCTTAGCAGGGATCCTCGTACATGGTGAATAACTAAATTCCAATTTAAATAAAATCTTTAGGATAAATCAATGCAATTCAGGAGGATTAGTTGATCTTTTTTTTGTATCTGCATATGTCATATTTTGATAAATAATTAATTTATTGAAAAGCGCAGAGCGCAACTCTAGTATACAAGATGTATATAAAGAAATGCCTCACTAAAGGCGAAAAAATACACATATGTAGATAAGGAGTATTTAAAGCATATGTCATATTTTAAGCATGAAGAGGGAAGAAGAAGCTCTCCTCCTGCCGCCAAAATCAGATGGCCTTGTTTTAGTATTTTATTACAATGCTTTGTCTATCTTCATTTAAAATTGTTGCTAAGGATGGATTACTATTATTATCAGGTAAAATTTGTCTTTGAAGCATTTAAGAAACTGCGTCCTGGAATACCCTTAAAATGTCTTCATGGGAGAATGAAGCAGGAGAGAAGGATGGGAATATATTCAGAGTTTTGTGAGATGCGCTCTGTTCTTTTTTCAACTGATGTGGCCTCAAGAGGCCTTGATTTTAATAAGGCAGTTGACTGGGTTGTCCAGGTATTAATTTAATTTTTTTTTTTTTTTGGGAAAAAGCATGTGTGCGTGTGTAGAGAAAAAGAGGGAGGGAAAAAAATACATTCTTACTGGGGTCTTACATCTTTTTGTCTTATTTCCGTAGCTGGATTGTCCAGAAGATGTTGCATCTTACATACACAGAGTTGGTCGCACTGCTCGCTATCATTCTGGAGGGAGGTCTGTTTTATTTCTGTTGCCCTCGGAAATGAAAATGCTTGAAAAATTACAAGCAGCAAAAGTACCCATACAATTTATTAAGGTAGACTACTTTTGGTTGTGAAGTCATTAGTATCTGGTCAATATCCTTTTCTTCCTTTTTTTTTTTGGAGGATCAATATATCTGATTGTCATTCTTGTGTATGACTTGCTCTGGTAATGGATGGTTTCAAATCTGTTTTTTTGCATGCTAACCTTGATGTTATAATTGTTTATCTTTCAGGCAAATACTAAAAGACTGCAACCTGTTTCTGGGTTGTTGTCAGCATTGTTAGTCAAGTATCCAGATATGCAGTATCTGGCTCAAAGGGCCTTTGTGACATATTTGCGATCTATTCATATTCAGAAAGATAAAGAAATTTTTGACGTGATAAAACTGCCTATTGATGAGTTTTCAGCGTCATTGGGTCTACCAATGACTCCTAAAATCCGTTTCTTGAAGCAGAAAGTCAAGTCAAAAACAGAGTCAGAGAAATCTTCTCTTCTCGAAACAGAAAACTCCAATGATGAGAATGTGCTGGAGAGTCCAAAAGAGAAGCTAGATATTGGTGATATAGATGAAGAGGAAGTGAGCAAAGGTTTTCTTCTGGAAAAGGATACACCAAACGACGAAGAAGGGAAAACTAGTGAAATTGGAGACGTTAGGTACTTTTTCTTTTCTAGAATTTTTTTATGGAGGTAATTAACTCTAAAGATGGCGGTGTAAGAATGCTAGGTGATAGGAATTACACACTACTGGGTTGTACATCTGGTTCTGATTCTAGATAGCTGGTCTTCCTCACATCCGTCATCCAAATAAATGTCATATTTTATACAGGTTTTTATTTGTTTGATGGGAGAACGTAGTTTGCTGAGTTATTGGATGTGTAGACGAGAATTATTATTATTATTTAAATTATTTACAAATAACCAGTACAAAATCTCCATACTTAATGGTGGGAAAGGTTCATTATTGTAGACATGTCATAAATTACCCAAGCCCAGCGCTCTTGGTGTGCCAAGTGTGCCATCACGTCATTTGGTATAGATATTTTGTATAGCCCTGTTCATTTTTAATTGGACCACCATTTCTGGCTTGCTGTTAAAGATTTACTTTACTATCCATCATGTTTCATATTGTTTTTATTTACCAAATTTAAGGTCTATCTTTTCTTCCTTTGTAGGCCTACAACACGGATTTCAAAGAAAAAGAAATTGAAGATTAGTATCCATAGACCAACAGGTACTAGGGTTGTCTTTGATGAGGAAGGCAATGCAGTAGCCCCGCTTGCTATGGTGGCTGACACAAAGAGTGGCAATGAATCATTTCTGATTGACCAAGGTATATGGTTCATTCTTGAGTTGCAATAGTAGCAATATTATTGCGAAGGCAGACTTTACTACTGTGCAATTAATTCTTCTGCTGCTCTCATCTCTCCTAGATGCTGTGTTCACTGGATTTGGCTTAGGTACTAAGAAGGAAACTACAGGAGAGCTTATGTAGTCTTTTCAATGGTCCAAATTTAATTTCATGTTTTCCATGAGAAAGAGAAATATAGTGAAATAAAGTCTGGACTATTATCCTTTCCTCTTTCCCCCCCTTTGATTAGAAAAAAAAAATCTGGACTATTGAAAAAACTACAGGAGATCTCTTGTAGTTTATTTTACAGCACCTAAGCCAAATCTGTGTTCTTCTAAAAAATGTGGATGGGCTTGGTTTTTGGAGCATAATTAATCTCATTATTTTGATTTGCCAGTTTTCCTCCTATCTAAAAGAACAAACGAAATGGCTTAGCAGATTCATTTCCAATAGACTAAACTCCTAGGTTATGCAAAAGCCCACTGATCTACCACAATTTATCACGCCATTGAGTGTGTTTGAATTTAGTGCTTATGTAAGGTTATTGCCCTTGGCAATCAAGTAAGAAGTTGAGCACAATAAATATATATCCCATGGTTGACAATGATTTTGTCTTAGGCGTTCTTTTGTATTCTTCATATGTACTAGGGTTATACCCCTCTGCCCTTTTGATATATACAATATTACTTATCCAAAAAATATTTGTGCCTTCTCTTTGTTTTTAGTGCCCTAATGTCTCTCATTCTTTTGCAGGCAAAAAGAAAGAATATTATAACAAGATGAGGGAAGAGATGAAGCACGCGGACAAAGAAGACAAGGTACTAGATCACCAGCGTCGTAGAGAGCAACGGATCAAGAAGAAGATGAAGTTGAAAAGAGGAGCTTTGGAAGACGAAGACAGTCAGGAAGAACTTTCTGGTTCAGAAGAGGAAGCAGCACGAGATAGACCCCATAAAAAGTCAAAGATATATTATGATAGTGATAGTGATGATGATGGGGAGAGAAAACAAAACAAGGATTCCATGACCCTGGAGGAGCAAGAAGCAGTTGCTCTCAAATTACTAAATTCGATGCACTCCTAACTTATAGGATATAGCCAGCTTAAGTTGAGCTTCATTCATGTCTTCAATTATTCTGGTTCAAATAGAATATACTTCTCTTCCTGTGTTGTTGTGGTTGGAGCCTAACTTATAGGATATAGCGAGCTTAAGTTGAGCTTCATTCATGTCTTCAATTATTCTGGTTCAAATAGAATATACTTCTCTTCCTGTGTTGTTGTGGTTGGAGCATTGTATACAAAGAAGTTTCTCTTTTTCATTTGAAAATGCCAAGAAGCAGAAAATTTTGTGAACAAAAAACATGGTATTCATTATTCAAGCATCTGGCATGGATAATTCAAGTCAGTTTCATAGATGTCATATTCATACTCGGAGTATTTTTTATGATTTTCCTTTACAATTCTGAAGATCAGAAGGGTTTAAGAGTGCTTATGCAGGCCACTCTAAAACTCTTCTTTGGATCTACAGATGAACTTAAATGATTTAAACCTCAATAAATTGCCGAGCTTAATGGGTGGGGAGCCCTTTAACCCAAGGGTAGGGTGCGTGCCAATTGACTTCACACAACACAGAAGTGAACAAACCAATGACAACATGCCACCCCACGCCTGTGAGACCTACAAATACCTTCAGCCACGTTAATGTCCCACTTGGTTATAAGCTTGGGTTACCAAGCTCGACACTCCTTATGCTAAGTGTAATCACTTATAAATAAAAATATATTCCCGTATTTTTCCTATGGTGGACAATAACCGACCGTACTGCTTGAACATATTTAAAAAAATAAAAATAAAAAATAAAAATAAAAGTAAAAAAAACGTCATCAATTATTTTGAGACACCCGCAAAACATAGAAGTTAAATTAGTGACTTTTACTTTTTTTGTTTTAATAGATAAGTAAGAACGAGTACAAACAAACAGTACAGTTACAAAAAAAAAAAAACAAAAAAAATTACATAATCTAAAATAGACCGACCAAAAAAGAAAGCACAATCTTTATAGCAATCCAACCATAGCTCTAAATGGCATCTTTAAAGGAAAATAAGGCAATCGAGAATGTTGTCAACAAAGTTGGTTGTAGCAGTTCATAGTTTAACTTAACTCTAATCAGCTTATGAGAGACCTAGAGAGATTAAGACGTAGTTGTATAGTAGTGAATGAGACACGATTAAGGGCGGTAGGGAAGAGAACCACTAGGATTGAATTTTTTTATATCTAGATTATATAATTTCAATAGCTTGTTTTTCTTTTTTCTGTTGTAACAATAACTTGTTATTGGAAGGCCTTGAATGGATTTTGAGCCATCTAAATCCGGGACTAGGGCACACTTGGGTCTATGTATATATTTTTCTCATCTTTATAAAGATTTTGCTTTAGAAAAACTGGGTGAAATTAGAGAACATTAAGAAAATTTCCTAATTCGTAAACTTATGTTGAGCAAGCAATATGATATAATAAGGATGTCCTCAAAATAGACAACAACAAACTTGTTAATGAACGGCTTGACAACATGGTCCATGAGGTCCATAAAAGTACTTGGAGCATCGGTAAGCCCGAGTGGGGCATGACAAGCCACTCAAAGAGCCCGTCCCGCGTTTTTAAAGCAGTCTTCCGTTCGTCACTTAGTTGGATTTGGTGGCACACAAAAAAGTGGTTGTTGGTATAGAGAGAACACAGGCAACACGCTGGGGTGGGCATCATTGATGTGTGGGGGGGTGGGGGGTCGCGCCCGGCTCACACCCACCCCCCACAATCTAATTTGCAAATTTCAATGGATGGCTACCGACCCATGGAGGATGGGGAGCCCTTTAACCCAAGGGTAGGGAGCGTGATAGACGACTTCACACAAGGTGAACACATCAAATCTGACGCCGTACCACCCTTACCTGAGACCACCCAATACCTCCAACAACGTTAATGTCCCACTTGGTTACAAGCTTGCGTTACGAAGCTCGACAATGCTTATGCTAAGTGAAATCAATTATAAATAAAAATATTGTCTTACATTTTTCCTATGTGGGACGACAATAGCCAACACTACGCACCCGCCAACGTAGCTTGAATTTAGGGCCGGCTCTTCCCCTAAGGACCCAAGAGAACAAGCTCCCCAATATTTGTCATAGTTTAGATACACAAAATAAAAAATAAAAGATTTCTACAAAACTAAATAGGGCCCAATTTACAGTGCTGCCAAAATAAATAGATAAAGTGCATTATCTGCTACCAAAACACCAATTTTTGTTAAAAAAAAAAAAAGAGTTTATAGAACTCCCGCTTAAGAAAATCAACCATCAGAAGCCAAAAATACAAAATCTTATTCTTGGAACAATCTCGATAGCAAATTACCATAATCACTCTCTAAATGCTAAGAAGTAGGAGGCGCAAGACCACCGCTATGAGCTCGTCAGTGGCCTCTTCGCCTCTCCCTTGGCAATCTTTTCCACCGTATGTGTGGTTGCCTTTGTTTTGCTTTTTAGATTTTTTTTTTTTTAAAAAAATAAAATACTATTATGTTTTTTTTTTTTTTTTTTTTTTTTCAAACAAAACCTGAAACAATAAATTAAAATTAAGAACATAAACATCACACTTTATCTTTTTTTTTCTTTCTATAAAATAGTATTATGTCAATAAAAAATTAAATTAATAAATTAACATTAGGCATAGAAAAGGAATATTCTAGTAAATTATTATGTTTTATAATTAGTCATTATTAATTATTAGACAAAAATATCTCTACTTGTGCAGATTAAAAGTGTTAGATGATCTTCTTACAAAATGAAGCTCCTTTGATGAATCAAGTTCAATTAATTTTTTTCATTTTTTAATTATAATATAAAAATTAAAAAAATATTTAATGTTTAAGTATAATAAATGATTCATCTAAAATTATCAGTTTAGGCCTCGCAATACATGAAGCCGGCTGAACACCCAGAGGAGTTTCCAATAAAAAAAACTATTCTGTTCTCACATAAGTCACGACAAGTAGTTGAGCTAAAGAGAAAGAATCTCAAATCGCTGCATCAAAATTAATCTTGATGAAATGTTTACGACAACTTATACTATGCCAAGTTGAGCTGTTGGTAATTGGTATACAACCACTAGAATTTTCATCCAGCTTGGAAATGTTTAGTTCTGACGATTTTTTATCTGACATTTATTTTTCCTAAAATTGCAGACATAGGGATTAATCATGTTAATAACAAAGAAAAAAATTTCAGGATTGAATTCTTGAATTCTCGTATCTGTTTTAGTCAAGCCACTAAAACAGCCTCATTTTCAATCCTGTCCTAGGACATTAGTGGAATTTAGAACCACAGGAAGGAAGTCTCCAAAGCTTCCATATTTTCTGATCTCCGTAAGGAGAATTAGAGTCCTCTTAGAATCATTCTAAATATGATATAGCATTTAAAATTCCTAACGAATCAGAATTTAATAGTAATAATTTCAAATTCAATAGTGATTTTAAATGCTACATCAAATTTGGAAAGATTCTAGAGTGCTCTTTATATCATTACTCAGAAGATCATGTAACAACACAAAAGCACCATCACAGAATGAAAATAAAATAAGAGCCATCTCCATTTAGACAAATAATAGGTCCATACAACAGCAAGTATCTGGCAAATCCATATTGTATATAAGACAATCATCAATAGATCAAAAAGGCCCACCAACATCACCAGAATAGCAGTGCCTTAAACATACTCGATGTCATAAAAAGAGAGAAGGGGAAGAAAAATCGAAGGAAAAAAGAAACAAAAAAAAAAAGAAAAGAAAAAAAAAAAGAAAAGAAAAAGATAAAAGCTAAAGCTAAAGCAAACTCATACGGATCTCCACACCGTCATTCTACAGCCAATGAGCAAAATCGCAACATAAATGCGCTGAGAACAAAGTGACATCAGTCTTCAGGATTGAACCAGCTAAAAGATCACTGCACATAGCAAAAACAGAAATGTGAATTAGACCAAATAAGAAATAAAATAGAATATCCTAGCTTCAAAAGGCACCAACATTTATTTAATTTTTATGACAGGAAATCCCTTCAAGGGAGGGCCTCCTTAGACCCATCCCTGTTGAGTAAACCCCAGACATATGACCTTGCCTTTAAGAACTGTGTATCAAGTATTACACCAAACAAGTAATCATTCGAGCTAAACCTCACAAGCCATGCACCAACAATTATGTAGCAACAAATTATGTCAAAGGAACGTCCAATGCCATCTTGGACCTAGATGTCCTATTTTGTAGGTCAATGTCCAGGCTCATAAGGACAACAACTAGCAGCCAACTAGCTAATAAGAAAGATAACCAGGACAACTTGTGAGCAACCTGATTTCACACAGATAACCAGGCTGCCGAATCCCCACTACCAAAAATTAGCCTTCCGATGTCTGCCCTTTTTTCTTTCACCATTGAGAGAACATAGGAAAAGAGACACTGAAGCTGACAAAATTAGTTACCTGCTGTGGCTGTTGGTAAGCACCAGGCTGCTGGTAATTTCCATATCCGGGATAGCCTCCATAGTACATGCTAGGGTCTTGCGTAGGAGGTGCATATGTATATGGATCATATCCTTGTGGATACCCATAATATGCCCCAGATCCATTCCACTGGCTCTGATCTGGCTGAGTCTGAACCATTCAGACAGAAGAATTCTATTAATTCTCCAGATAGAGGAAAGCATACACAATAAAAGTCATTCAAAAATGTGGTTGCAACTAAAAACCTGTTTGTTTGAAGGACTACGGCCCCATGAAAGTCTAACACTTTGTCCTCCTAACTGAGTTCCATTCATTAAGGATAGAGCTTGCTCTGCACTGGCTCTGAAGTACCACAAACACAGATGATATTACAAATAAGGCTAGCCGGGAGAGACACAGAGAGAGAGAATAAAAAAACCAAATGGGCCGTTGAAACTTATATGTAGACTACTAGTGACATTTTACCTGCTAGCAAATTGAACAAAACCACAACGCTTGCCTAATGGTATTTTCACATGGATCAGCTCACCGAACTGGCCAAACACTTGTCTCAACAAGTCATCTGTTACATTTGCATCCAAACCCCCAACAAATATCTGCAGACAAGAGTGTCAAGCATCAATATCATATGGCAGGAAATAGATTATATCAAAATTAAAACAAACTACCCACTGTTGTATTATTTGGATCATTCTCCCCTTGGTTTCCTTGAGTATTCTGGTAAGGAGCTGCCAATGACAAATAAATGTGAACTAACCAACAAATAATAACACTAAAATAAAGGAGTTCTCAGGGAAATGCCCTGCAATGTGCAATATAAGCACCGAGGCAGGAAACTCAAAGATCGTGCCAATAACATCCATTCTGAACTGCACAATTCCAAATCAATTTAATAAAAGAAAAAAAAAAATCTTAACAGCTTTCTCCAATCAAAATGCGATTATAAGTAGTTTTCCCAAATACAATCAAATTGACACTAGTAACTTCAATTTTCTTCTACTATAAGATGTTGAATTCATGGATTTGTTTGATTTAAGACAATCAAGAGATATTACATTGTGGTTAATAAACACAACAGCACATCAACTAAAAAAGAAAAAGAATTATCACCAAGCAAGCATTTCAACAGAATGTATCATTGTAGCATTATTATTGATGATTTTAGAACCCTATTCATCCATGTGCTGGTGCTTTTAGAACCCTATCAATCCACGCACACACTACTAGGCTTCCTCGTAAATGTTCCTAAAACAGTTTCGGCAGCAAATTCACAACACAATCACATTGAAATTTGAATGCAATTATTTACTAATAAGCATCTCATAACAAACATTCCCCAAATGCACAGAAACTTGAACACAATTAAAATATACACAGATTCTGCATTAGAAGTTAAATAAATAAGTCAACCAACTTGATAAAAGTAAAATATAAAAATATATTTAAGATTCTAAGGCCCAATCACAAACCATGGAAGTGGAAATGTCTTACGTACAAAGTCAAGTTTTCCACCTTGCCTTGGTGCCTTTTGTGGTGTCTGAAGATCGTGAAACGGCTTTTGGAGATTAAATCTTTATTTTTTCAACACTTTACATCTTTGGATAGTTGCTTTTAATTCTCATATGGTGATTAGTTATCATGATTTTTTTGTTCTTTTTGCCCCTACTAGGTAGGTAGCTTTTGTATACTACTTGTGTACCTGGAGCGCCTTACGCTTATAATGATATTTTGATTACAAATAGAAAAAAAAAAATGTTTCCCACCAAAATGGAGACACCCAAACAAGCAATAGAAAAAAATAACAAGCGCTAAATAAATGAAAATTAAACATGGGAAAATCAAAGAAGTGCAGAGCAATAAGACACGGAAAGAATTTACAACAGGTTGTTTTAGCATTTAATGTTCAAAATTATGAATCATTAAGCTATTCAAGGCAGGTTTAATAAAATAGTTCATGAAAATGAACAAGGCACCTAGTTCTTAGCTGCTACATGTAGTTTAGTATCCAATTGAATGACCCAAAAAAAAAGGAGCAATGCTTATAGAAAAACTCTTGAAAGTAACAGCAGAACTATGCATGGGCCAGAAAATCTTGAAATAAATGGGATACAACCTTATGCAAAAAGCACATGGGAAGTGATTCAAACGGGTAGAAAATAACCAAAGATTCTCCATGATTCGCGCGAGCTAAAGAATAACGGAAAAGGAAATACACAAAACTTGGAAAAGGGAATGAATAACTTGACTGGCAACTCTTAAAATAAAAGGAATAGGAATCGCTTAATATATAAGGAGCTGGAAAAGTAATTCTGAATGTAGCATGACAAATGCCACAAAGGAAAGTACAAACTGTATGACATAAACAAAAGAACTGACCTAAAATGAGGCCACGCATTAAAGTGGAATCATTTCAGCTGAAATCAGTGGCAGGCCCCCCAAAAATGAGAGCCTCTCGGTGTCCTGCTTTAAGACAACATGAGTTTTATATAAGATTTCACATGTTTTAAGAGAATTTAAATGTGCCCAAGTTTATAAAGGTAATACTGGAACGAAATGACTGTAAGTTCCGCCAACCTTCAAATGAATAACCAAAAAACGTCAAATTGAGGAACACTGGTTTAAGAATTCACCTCAGAAAAAGTCAACAAACATTTAACTTACCATTTCAAACAATTCTAATATATATGGTAAGGGATCCCACAAAAAATAGGGCCAGAAACAGAGAAAAACAAACAAGAAGTTCAAGCAATAGCATTAATAAGGCAGAAACATTAGAAGTTCAAACTTTTGTGCATCAATCACAACAAAGCACAACTAGCAATACCAACAGCACATACCTTTCTGATATGGCTGCTGCACACCTACAGGTTTTTTGGTAGCAGCTGGCCCAATTCGCATGGGCCTTGTAGAACAATACTGGCCGTTCATTTCGTTCATTGAACGCACCTGTTCACTTTCATCCCCAAACCTCACAAAACCGTATCCCTTAGAACGTCCAGTGGTCCTGTCTGTGACAACTTTTGCACCCTTCACTGAAGTATATACAGTTTTAAATGTCTCTTGAAGCAAGTAATCAGTAACATCAGCAGCCAAATCTCCCACAAAAATTGTATAATCAGGACCGTCATCTTGGCGTCTCTCGCCAGCACCAAGTGTGGCCCAGTTCAGCCGAAAATTCTGCTCAGTGCTTGGCATCACTGTGCCGTTGAACGTTTGCAAAACCCTGTCTGCTGCAGCACGGCTTACAAACTCGATGAAACCATAACCATCAGATATACCTGTCTGCTTGTTGCGGATAACCTTAGCTGATATAACCTGAGAGAACCCAATAACAATGAGACCGAAGATACAAGAGGGTCATAAAAGGGAATCTCGAAATAGACTGGCGGAATAATTACATTAAATTTTACAAACCCCAAAATTCTAACAACTGTTTATTTCAAGTTTAGACCTTCCACAGAGAAAATATGTTAGAATAGGAAAAAAAAAAAATCAATTGGAATCTTAATGTTTTATTTTCCTTTGAGCTTCACTCCCCGTAATCCAAACAGTTCCACGAGGTTCAGTCAAAACAAAAAGGAAAGAATCCATTTTTCACAACCAAACAAAGAATTACCTAAATCCAAAAGCACGTATAGAATTGGTCTTGCCGAACCAAAATTTAAATCAAAAGAAATCCTACGGAATCAGTGCAGTACTAGCAACAATCCAATTCATTGCAAGAAAATCAAACATCAATCTTTGCAAGAAAATCTCAAATCTTTGGAAAATCTCAAATCTTTTCCACCACATACAAACAATAACCTTAAATCAGAACCAAACACGTAGACAACCACATGTTACGGTTTACCTCTCCAGTGTGAGAGAAGCACGTGAGGAGATAGTTCTCATCCATCCAGGGTAGCAAGTCCCCGATCCAGAGGGACCGGATCTCGTCGGACCCGGGGTTCTGCTGGGTCGGGTACTGCTGGGCCTGGGCCTGGGACAGCTGGGGCGGAGGCACGGTCGGCGGGGCCCAGCCAGCGGGGGGTGGGACCGGCTGCTGCTGCGGCGGCATCATCATCCACTGTTGCTGCTGCTGCTGCTGGTACTGCTGAGCCTGCTGATCGGACGGCATCTGCGCTGGCTGTTGCATCATGGTGATGAAGAATATTATTCAAATTCAAGAAACTAGGGTTTGATAGAGCTGTGTAAGAACCCTAGGGTTGGATTGGGGGAGAGAGCCGAATCCCTAACAGGGTAATGTGATAAAGAGGGATATTTCGGGCGTGGGGTGAGGGTTTTATATAGGGATGTGGGAAAGGTCGTGCTACGTGGGTCGAAGCTATTGGGCGGATTATGATAGGGCAGCTCAGTGTGTTGTTTTCAATTTTTATATATTGTTTATTTATAAATTAAATTATAACTTTTATGTTATTTTTAAGAAAAAAAAAATATTAAAAGTATTAAGAGGGTAAATATTTAGCTAGTGGAAATGATAAATAGTAATATGAGAATATTCTAATAATTTAATTTAAAAATAATACGTAAAGTTTTAAGGAATTTGTATGGTAGAATATGCCGTAAAATTTATTAAAAAAAAAATTATTAAATTGGTAAATGCATTGCTTGAAACAATTCCCAAATAATCGTTTTAGGTCGACAAAATAGCCCCGTAACTTCGGAAGAAGGGATTTAAGGTTGTGACAAATAATGTTTTGAAATTTCAAAAGTTATAAATAACTTATTGTGATATGCATATAACAAATAGCTTACTCCATACAAATTCCAACAATTTCTTTTTTCCCGACAAAATTAGTATAAAATTAAAAATTTATCTTAAAAAATTATATATAAAAAAAAATGTTTGGCTTGACTAGAATAATTATTTCATTGTCTATATTGCTGCATTATTTAAAATTTTTAAATATTGTGATATTATGTACATCATTAATTATTGTAAAATTTAATCTACTATGAACCCTTAAACGATTCATTTTCATTTTAAGTAAAATAAAAAAAATCGTACTCAATAGCTATAGGGTGTCATTCAACCACTTCGTAATCGGCCATGAGATGGTTTGACCACCCTGCGTCAACGATCCTACTTGACATCAGCCTTGATTTTGGTCCTTAATCGACTCAGCTAGGTCCAAAGAGGCGGGATTTGGCGGCGGGTGGTTTCAGCAATTGCCCTAACTTGGTATGTAAAACTCATGGTTGATGGTTCTATATATTGGACTGGGTCTACTGTTATGGTTGGGCCTGGGTTCATTCCTGGCCCAGAGTGAAGATTTAGACCAAAACAAATTGAAAAAAGAGAATTATAAAAATAAAAATAAAAAAGAAAAAGAAAAAGAGAAAAAGAGGGTTCTTGCACAACACAGAGCCAAAACCCTTGGTTGCTCTGTGCCCTTAAACCCCACTTCCCCACACTAACAAACACACACTAAGCAAAGGAACGAAGCTCGGCCTCCGACCAAGGTACCTATTCAATGCATTCGCCTCATTGATTTTTTTTTTTTTTTGTGTTGTTGCCTGTTTGGATGCCGAGAAAATTTTAGTCAAAGAAAAGAGAAAGAAAAAGAAACTGTGTCATGTTTGTTTGTTTATAGTTTTCTAAGCAACCAAACAGAACGTAAGGCTTAATTTATCTGAAGCGGCGGATGATTGTATATTGGCTGAAAGGAAACTATGTTAAGAAACGATTTATTTAATTTTTAACTGGAGTTGCATGAAATGGTTAGTAATTTGCTTTTCTTGGTGTTTTGTCTTTCAATTGCAGTTATGGTAGACGGTGATGATAAGAGTGAGGTTGAAGGAGAAGAGGTTCCAACGTTTGAAGTTAAAGTTACCCATGAAGCTAAACTTAGAGAACTATTGCATAAGGTCAATTCCATTGAGATAAAGTTATGTTCGGATGGTGTGAAGGAGTTCATTAAGTTACTGAAAGGTAACACTGGAGGTGAATTGCTCTATCTATATGTTAGGAGTTCTTCCAAGTTCTCTGAGCTACTAGATGCTTGGAAGCTTCGACGAGGGAAGCCCGGATTGTCATATGTGTTGTCATTGGTTTCTACTATTCTGGGCCATCCTTATGGGATGTATGATCCGAAGAATGTGGAGAGAATATCTATTAGCAGGGTCCTCGACAAGTTTGCAAAATTGCTCATTGAAGAATACATGGCAGATGTTTATAAGGAACTCAATAGTAAAGAAGTGAAGTGCCAAAAGGCTGCTCTTTTGCTAATGGCCTCAATTGTTCGACGAGGGTCGGGATTGGCTTCTGAGTTTGCAAAGAAATTTGACTTCAAACTCAAGGTGTTTTCCAAGCTCGCTGAATATAAAAAGAACCGAAATGAGAAGAGAATGAAGCGCTCATTAAGGAAGGCATTTGTTGGCTTTGCAATGTCATTTTTGGAGGTGGGGAGGCCTGGATTGTTGAGGTGGGTCCTGCAGCAGAAGGAAATGTATTCTGGTGTCTTTCGTGGGCTTGGGAATGATGATGACGAGACTGTTATTTATGTTTTGTGCACATTACGTGATAGGATTCTCGTGGAAGAGTCCTTGGTGCCTCCAGGTCTTAGAAGTGTTCTTTTTGGGAGTGTTACTCTAGAACAATTGGTTAGCGTTTCTGGTAGAGAGAATGGTGGGCCTGCTGCAGAGTTGTCATACCGTATGCTAGTCCTCGTTTGCACTGATCCTTGTAATGGTTTGATGCCAGATTTGGAGAGGCGCCCAAGTCCATTGAAGGGTAATCCAAAGCGACTTGTTGGACTCATGAAGAAGCTAAAAGCGACTGAGATTGGCTATCACAGAGACTTGCTTTTGGCTATTGTTAGTGGGAGTCCCTCTTTTGGTTCAGCATACATGGAAGACTTCCCTTACAACCTGGAAGATTTTGCATCACCAACCTGGTCAGTTTCTTTATACCACTGCACGTGCAATATGAACTATCATCATGTTGTTTATTATTTTTTCTATACTTGTGCCTTTTCATGGTGACTGAAGCATTTGCAGGTTTGCTACGGTTTCTCTGGCAGCAAACTTGGTTTCCTCAGTAGGCGCTGGCTGTCATTTTGGTTTCCTTGATTCTCAATGTCATCCCACTTCGTTTGATAATGAGGAAGTGCAGAGTATCTTGAAATGCTTGTTTCCCCGTCCATTCAGCCGGTCAGTAATCAATAAGGGGTTGCTTCACTCGGATTTTCTTGTGAAGCATGGAACTCTAAGGCTTCTTTTGGAGGCACTGAAGTTGCTGGACTCCTTCATTGGTGTTTTGAATCATAGTTCTTATTTGAGTGATCAAATGATGCAAGGCTGGGCATCTCTTAAGCAAGAAATTCAGAATGAAGTCCGAACTTCACTCCCTGATCCCCAAGTTTTACTGACTCTTCTTTCTTCTCTGACACGCCACTCCACTCGTGAGTCATGTTTGAAGAGAACAGCAGATTTGGAAAATTTTACTGAACGTAGCAGTAGTAATGTTAAAAAGTTGAAAATGAATTTTGAGAATGAGGACACAGATATCATTGTAAGTGGAATAAGTTCTGCTCCAGACATTGCTTCGCCTGCAGAAAGCGAAAGACCTGTTGCTTCACTTGCAGCAGATGAGACTGACGATGGTAAAGATCTTATGGGAGTCATTGCAGAAATTTGGGGTTTAGAGCTACACTCGGTGCATCTTATCACACTAAAGGATACAGAGATGTTCTTTCAAACTAAGCTGCTTGATGCTCTCAAAATTTATATTGTAAGTTTCGTTTCTCTGAATCTTGTTGCCTGATCCTTTACTTTTTTTTTATTCAATTTAAAAGTTTGTTTTGAGTTCTTTAATTCGATATCATATTAGCTTTTATTTGTCTTTAGTGGAAGCTCTCACCACTGAAGCCCTCACCCTGCAGCACCAGATGAATACCCTGTATTAGTTCTTTATATCATTTGTGACCAGGCTAGCAGAAAAATAAATGGGTCTGTGGGAGAAATCATCATGGGTCAACTGCAACTGTTGCTTTACTTTGCTTTAATTCTAAAGTTAATTGTAAAACTTTCCCCACTAACCATATCTTACAATGGTTTTTTAATTGTTCTTCTTGTGCAGCGGACAATACCTAATGTGTTGGAGGGATCATTTGAGTTCTTTATAAATCTCCTCACCAATCCTTTAGCATTACCAACCAACATGCAGTGCTGTCTCTTGTCTCTGCTAGTAGAGTACGTTGGATTCTCGCCAAGCAGAGAGATTCCCATTAGAACCCCTCCACTGATGTACAAGCATCTACAGCCATTCATTAACTTGTTGATTTTTTCTCCAACCAGTGACATAAAGGATCTGTCATATGGTTTGGCACAGGCAGCTATGTTTAGTACTGGTGCATTTGACAGAAACCTAGACGAAATTGGGGCATGGTTCTTATTTTTACCGGGTTATAACAGAGTAAAGATGCCTGCTACGGTCCTAGGGGTGGAACTGTTGCACAGCTTGTCTCAAGTTGTTATCTCATTTTTATGCGATGCCATATCTACTATCGGGAATAATTTATTCAAATATTGGGATATTGTCAAGCATTACATGTGCCATTTGAAAGGTGTTAAAGGTAATTGGTGATCACATGCTTCCTATATGTTTAATCACATTTTATAGTTATAAAAATGAAAAAAAGAAAAGAAAAAAAAAAGGTTATATGTGCATGCCTTGAGCTGAGTGTAGGTATCATGTGTTAATGGTCTTCCCATCTCTTGCTGCAATCATATGTAACTTTATGAATTACGAGGTGCTCAATATGGCTGTGGCATGATAATTTCAAATGATCAATTTTCTAAGGGAGCTTTTACCGGTACTTCTACTTCTAAAATGGAATACATAGAAAACAGTGTGGCAGGGTCGGAGTGGCAACTAGTCAATGTGAGGTTGACAGCCAATACACAAACCATTTTTTCCCACATCAATAGCCTTTTCTTTATTTCGCTTTCCTTTTTCTGTTGCTTCTCTTTTATAAATCCTGACTTTAAAAATATATTTGCCGGTAAGAAACTGTAAATTAGTATTAGATCACCCTCTCTCTCTCTCTCTCTCTCTCTCTCTCCCCTACTTAAAATTTAAATAGTTTGAACCCTAAATATATATATTTTTTGCAAGTAGAACCCTAAATATTGAATTCTATGATCAGAGTGCCCAAATAATTATCTTCTTCAGTTCTAATTAATATTTAAGTAGCCTCACCTAGATCATGTAGAATTTTTAAATTCTTTTTCATAAGATAATTTCTACTTAGTATAGGTTTTGTCCTTGATATTGTATTTATCTGCTGATTGCAAAAGTATGCTACTCATAGATGGCTTGATGCTAATTTTCTCTGAAAACCATTGGTGGTGAGTGGTTTTGATAAGGCCCGTGAGAGATTGTTTGTGTTTTATGTTTCATGGCCCTCTGAAAGTACTGTTCATTTTCCTTGATTTGGGATTGTATGTGGAAATCAAATGTTATTTGATCTGGCTTTCTGGTTTTTTAACATAATATTTGTTAATTTTGCCAATTACCAGTCTGAGGAGTTTTTCCCCCTCTTCCTTGATTAGGATAGTGCTCCACTTCATTTGTATCTATACCAAAAAAAGAAAAAAAAAAAAGAAAAAGAAAAAAAGAGCCTCTTCCTTGGTTAAATGTAATATTAATATAGTCATATATCTTTCACTTAAACCATACAGGAAGTCATTATTAGGCTTAGGTATGTTGTTAACTTTAATCATACTGTGGCCCAAAACTCATAACAGTTAAATTGGAAATGTTCTGCTTTTGAGAAATATTGTCCTGTGAACTTGTTGATCCTTTTACTTTCGCTGGCTACTTCGCCAATCAAATTGCTAGGTTGTTCTATCCTTTCCTTATGCTCAAAAAAGAAAAGCAAAAAGAAAAGAAATAAAGAAGAAAAGGAAGAAAAAGAAAGAGATATAAATTTGGTCATTAATTCAAGTTCTTCCTATCTTTTGCGAAATGAATGATCAATTGTGGCTATTTTTCCCTTTTTGATTTTTTACCTCATTGGTCTGGCAGATGTATCTCCTAGTTTCAGCCCTCTTGTCGTGTGTGTCTTGCAGAAGTGTCTAAGGTTGCTAACTTCTGAATCTGGAAGCTTTACATTGCCTGAGAAGTCAATCATATCATTATATGTATGCAATACACTAAAATATCTCTTGCAAACCCAGGTACACATCATGTCTTTTACCTTTGTAACTGCGTGCTGTTTCTACACAATCTAATGCTTGGACTGAATTCTGATAGGTAGATGCAGGATTGTTATCTTCTTTAGTTGAACTAGTCATGTCTGAGAAACTTGGTGACTGTTGCCGTGTTGATGATTCTGGAGATTTATTCTGTGAGTGGAGACCATTGACGAACTTATTGATCTTCTCACAGAGCATTTCACATCAACAAACTTCTTGCATTTTTTCTACAGATAAAATGGCTATGCCTGTTGACAGTTCTTTTGCAAGTATACTTGATGAAGTTAAAAGATTTGTAAGCAGTGGGGGTGGTGGAAATATAGCTGGCATAACCAAATCATTTTCTTCCTCAATTATTTGTACTTCGCCTGATGGGATATTGAAAAATTTTCCATCAGTCATGACCATTTCACGCAACCTTCTTGGAGTTCCTATGCCAATCTTATCATTGGTATTCTTTCTTGAACAAGGCCTTCTTACCAGTGTTTCTAAGTTATGGCCTGACATATTCTTTCCTGGTTTGGAAATGGCTCTATCTATTAGTCATTGTGAAGGCAAAGAAGATGATGCCAGTGAAAATGATTTTGGTGCAGGTGAATCTGCTGCTGCATTTACTTTCTTTTTGAAGCAGGCACCTTTCCATGTGCTCTTTCCTGCAATTATGAACATTGATGGTCCTTACTCATTGGAGCCCTTGAAAATACAAGACCTGCTTCTGACTAAATTATCTGACTCAACAGCTGATTGCCACCGTATTTCATATCTGCGACTTGTGCTATTTTGGATCCACCAGATACAGTCATCTTATAAAATTAAACCATTAGTCAAACTACAACAACTTGCTGAGATTTGCTTTAATCTCGTAGAGAACTTGTTAGCTCAACTATTGGTTTTGAAAACTGATTCTGATTGTTCCAAAAATTGTGTGGTTCCTTTGTCAAGACAAGATATTAAAGAAGTGGCTGAAGCCATATTCTGTCATCCTGCAGTGATAGCGTCATTATCCTGTCCTTTGGATTGTAAAGAAGACTTGGAAAATATAAACATGGTCAACAGTTTGGACATGTTGATTAGTTTATCCAGGCAGAGAATTCATAAATTGGATCATCATGTCTTAAATATACTGACAGGAACTTCTGAGTACTTGTTGGCTCTATGCAATGGTCAAGATTCTATACCCAAAATTAACAAAAATGCTAATAAGCAACTTGTGAGGGCTTTTAAAGCCCCCGTGCAGAGGCTTATTCTGGAAGCCAGGGAGAAGTTTGATCTGTGCATTCATACTAAAGATCTGATGCCCCTCCTCCCAACATTTTATGCTTTGCATGCTCTGATTCATTTTATATCCCCTTTTGAGCTTCTTGAATTAGTTCAATGGATGTTTAGTAGGGTTGACATGGAAAACGTCACAGTTTGGAAAAATTCCAAGATATGTGCTCTCTCTGTTGGATTTTGTATTGCTGCTGGTGCTTTCAAAACTGTGTCTAGTTATTTGGAGCAGCCAATTACAAGGAGAGTACCATACAATTTATTATGGGAAATAGAAGAAGACAATATCAATGTCGACATAATTGAGGAGGTCTACATTAAAGTGGTAAATTTTGCCATGCGTTTTGAATCAGATTTTGCAGATATATGCTTGCTGGAAGCTGTTAATACTGGTTACAGACAGAAATACAATGAACAGACTATATTTCATCCATTAAGTTTGGTATTGTCGAGGGTTTTATCAATCACTCCTGTGGAATTGCTTTCCCATTGCATTTACAGGACAAACAAGACGAAAGCTAAATTATTGTTTCTTCTTACTGAGAGAAGCTCCCTACATTTGTCAATCTTTGGGAACTTATTTTTGGATATCCTGAAGAAAGATTTTCCTCACAAGGACAATGTGATGGTGGAAAGATGTGGCCTTGCCCTTTCCGATGAGGCTTTCATGATGCTTCTGCCTGCTGCTATGTCATACCTGAAATCAATGTTTATGAAATTTGGAAATCAGTACCATAGGCATTTTGAAGACATATCTTCTTTATATTCAAGGATTCTTTTGAATGGTTTCCTTCACTGGAAGAGCTTTGTCTCTGGAAATATATTTGAGGAGGAATATGGCGAGTTCTTGCCATCATCTACCCAAGAACTTTTGAGTATTGTGGATGGCACTCTTCTTGGAAAATCTATTCATATGTTGCAGTTTCACTTTGCCTTCAGAGGAGTGTCAATGAAAATGAAGAAGCGATTGAAACTATTTGATAAAATTTTCCCACGTTCTAATGCACATGATGAGCTGTTAGACTGTGATGTTGGCGAGATGGATTCTCATTCACTTAACCAGTCATTAAACCATATAAATAGAGTTGTTGCTAAGATATCTTTTTGCAGGATTTTATTATTTATGGAAAATAATCAGATTATGCCTTTGCCAAAAGAAACAAAGGGGGACTTGAAGGAAGTTTCTTTAGAAAGAGGATCAAATTCAGAGTCATCAAGGATGCGGTTTATGAACATCTTGGTGAGTAGTTGGCAATGGATTACTAAGAAATTACCATTAATTTCTGATAGTTCTGCAAAGGAAAAGAGAATAGACAGTTCTACGCTCTACAAACACTTGGGAGTCTTCATTTTGAAAAGTATTTTTGAGTTAACTGCAGAGATGCATGATGGCCTTGTCCAATTGCAATCTGTTCCCTTTCTTGAGGAATTGATGAAGTCGGCTCTTCTATATAGATTTGAGGATCCCACAACTCTGAAAGCACTCCGAGGTATCCTAACTTTGCTGTCTGATGGAAAATTTTCACGTGTCCCATATATTCAGCTGCTGGTTGCCCACTCTCAGTTTGCCCCTACAATTCATTCAGTCTCCAAATCATCTGGATGTCCTCCTATTGGTGCATTTTCAAGGCCTATGTCCAGCATTCTGAGATCACTTATCCCTTCTACTAAACATAATGCAGTTAGTGGCAAAAGTGATGTGGAAACAGCTAAGCTGTATGTGAGACAGTTGGAAGTTATTAAATTACTCTGCGTACTCTTTCCAGTAAAGGCTCATCAAGCTGGTTTTGATTCTGGAAAAGATTTTGGCATAAATTTTAAAGAGTTGCACTTACTTCTATTGTCTTCTTATGGTGCAACACTCAGTGAAGTTGACTTGGAGATATATAGTCTGATGAACAAAATTGAGTCTGTGGATGGATCAGACATTGTGAATATTGCTGAAATGGATTACCAATGGGGAAGAGCTGCTTTAAAAGTCAGAAAAGAATGGGCTGTTGAGCAAGATATATCTTCGGGTATCATGACTGATACTGCAACAATTGAAGAGCGTCGGAAAAGTCGATTTAGAGAAAACCTTTCAATTGACCCCAAAATATGTGCATCAACAGTGCTATATTTTCCCTATGATGCAATTGCACGTGATGAACCATTGTCCTTGAACAAGGTTCAATCCGATTATAGCAGGGATATCCTTCAGGTATGGTTTAATTTCACTAGCGAATCCCATTTTGGTGAGCTGCAGGATCTGGGTGATCTTTGTTTTTACTTTTTAGTTTATTGTTATTATTTTTTACTTCTTCTGCAGTTGTCATAATTCTTACCTAATAGTGTAATTGATTCTTTTGCAGGCACATTCTCCTGTTGTTGAAAATATAGATCGTTATGATCCTGTTTTCATATTGCGCTTCTCAATTCATAATCTGTCGTTGGGCTATATTGAACCTGTGGAGTTTGCTGGTTTAGGCTTGCTTGCAGTTGCATTTGTTAGCATGTCTTCGTCAGATGACAGGATAAGAAAAATGAGTTACGAGACTCTTGGATTATTTAAGCATGCATTGGAGGTGATGCTGTGTTTAATTGCTTTCTTTTTTTTGTTACATAGTTTATGTGCATGTGCATGCATGTCTGTGTTAAAATTTTCATTATCTGCATTTTTCTTATGGACTTCTGCATGACCTCAAAAAGTAATCCTTTATATAGAGCAGATATCAGCAAACCTGGTCTGCTTAATGTTGTCAGTTTGGAGCATTGTAAGAGCACCACACCTGCACCCCAAAGCCCTACCGAAATAGGAAAGAAAAAGTAGATACAAAATTGAGTAGCTAAACTTGGTTTTGGTGCATATCAATTTTGTGCTTTTGTGGTCATGTTTTTATAACTGGTATGCTACCTCAGCCGGATGCTGGATATTTTTTCTTGATTAGATTCTATGCAATAAATGAAACCCTAAAAGTTCTGATATTTCATGATTGCTTGGGAAGTCAGGTTCCAGTGCCTCGTTTACATAGATGTGCAACAGGTTTTCTGAGTTGTTTATTTGCTAGTCTTACATGAAACTGGCTAATTACATTACATCCTCCTGTTTGTGGTGCATAGTTTTACTCTCTTAAATGAGTTTTTTTTTGGAAGTTATATTTTAACAAAAGTTCAAACCAATGTATACAGAAGTGTCAAAAGAGGAAGGATGTAATGCAACTCCGGCTTCTAATGAATTATGTGCAAAATGGTGTAGAAGAGCCATGGCAGAAAATCCCCTCTGTTATTGCTCTTTTTGCTGCAGAAGCATCTTTTGTGTTGTTGGATCCTTCGCATGATCACTATACCACCATAAGTAAGCTTTTGATGCAGTCTTCTAGGGTAAATATGAAGGTATATGTTTTATTTCAGTAATGTCATTTGTTGATTTATATTTATATTTGTTTATTTCTTTGCTGCTTTTTTATACTTATTCCTTGATCACATCTGCAGGGTGTACCATTTTTTCACAATTTTTTCTGGAGTAGCACTGTTAATTTTAAAGCAGAAAGGTTGTGGATACTTCGCCTACTGTATGCAGGGTTGAACTTAAATGATGATGCCCAAATATATATCAGAAACTCTATTATTGAGACAATACTGAGTTTTTATGTCTCTCCTCTTTCAGATAATGAATCAAAGGAACTGATTCTTCAGGTAATTTCTGGGCCTGTTATGGTGATTCCTGCCTTTTCTGTTGTATCACTTTGACTCACCATACTGCATTAGCTCCTTGCTATTCATTTTGAATAATCTGTTGAAAATTCTGGAAACTGCTCTCTTTGATCTCAACTTTCTAGCTCCCTTCAATAAAATTATACGGCTCATAAAGCATCTTGGAGTTTAAAGTTTTTTTTCCCCATCCGCATGCTGGGTTCAGATCAGCATGTAGAGACACATGGAGTTCATATGTGAAATTGGTTATGTGAAGTAAGATTTTGAAATGATATTTTTGAGGAAAGGTTTTCTTCGAAATGGAGTTACTTGTATTATTTTGGGAACAGAAATGTGACCATTTTCGAGTTCTTTCTGGTTCTCTCTTAGTTGAGATATGTGTCAAGCCCTTAGAAGAACTCTTCTGGAATCCAACGCCCCCGCTAAGTTTATTTTGCTTCTTTGATATCTTTTTATATTTTCTATTTCCTTCTAAGAGGAAAGTTTCTCCTTTGTGCCAGTTTTCTTCCCATATGCTTGTTACCCATAAAATATATATAAATAAAAAAGACCTAGTGAGTTCTAGTTGGAATGGAACCTTCTTACCTTATAAGAACAGGAAGAGGTCGTATGCTGAAAACTCGCTAGTTTTGTGTGTAACTCACTAAAAAAAAAGGAAACAAATTTTTGACCAACGTATGAGATGAAATTTGAACTCTTCACCAATGCCACCCCACAAAAAGTCCCACTGCAACTTCTCTATGCAATTGCAACATCAGCTGGGAGGTAAAAAAGACATGGAGTAAGTAGGGAAATTTGAATTGGATTTTAGTGGGCAATAATGAGTGTATGAAGTTGGGAATGTGCAAAGTTGAATTGGATTAAGAAAATTTGGTTGATGGTTGGACATCTGCAACAAAAACTAGTAACTGGCGTGTACGAGTTAGTTGGAGTGACTTTTTTGGGTTGTAAATGTTAGAAGGATTGGAGAAAACCAAAGAGAACATGGGTAGAGGCATTCAGAAGAGACCTTTCATGTATTATTCGATAAAAAATGGTTCTCAGATTGAATGGAATTACAAAATAGCCAAGCAGAGTCTCATGCTCTCTGTTTGTTTCCGAATTTTTAGTTGGTAAAAGAATCGTCTCAGCCCAAATTCTTGATACATAACTGAGGCAGTTACATCAAAGTTAGGTGTGAGCTTGATCATGTGTATTTTATAAACTAATGATTGATTTTTACTTATCAAAAAAAAGAAGAAGAAGAAATACATTAGATGTTTTAAATTTGTTTTGTTGAGATGCATCTGTAAAACGCCTTGTGCTATTGTTTTGAAACCTGGCCTTATTTGTTTAGCGTAATATAAGTCTTGCTTTTGAGTTTGCTTCTAGTAACTGATTGTAACTGCAGATAGTGAAGAAGTCTGTCAAATTGCATAAGATGGCTCGTTATCTAGCTGAACACTGTGGCCTCTTTTCATGGTTATCGTCTATTCTCTCATTCTCCAGTAGAAGGCTCTTCAAAGATGAAAAAAGTTTTTTTTTAATGCAATTGCTTGTGGTATTAGAGGTAAGTTGCTCATTTCCACTAGGTCCTAACAGTTTTCACTTAATTTTTTCTTATCTCTTGTTCTGCATAAGTTTTCACTCTATATTTGTGAATGGTAGTATTACCCATTTTTGCTGACAAAGAAGTGGCGTGCAAGGGTTGCTTAAGTAAACATAAAAGTTATTTTGCATTCTTCAGCTTAATGGTGCATTTAGCATGTTAGTGAAAAGACTGCTACTAAGATACATTGTAAGAAAATTCAAGTTTAGTAAGGAGACATTTAAGACTTGTTGAAACAAAATGGCTTGATTTGGTAATGTTATATTCTATTAAAACGGAAGGATTGCATGATCTAAATACTGATATTCTATTGTTATGATTAACCTGACAATGTCAACAATGTAGGTGCTAGGCTGTCGTTTTGGTAATCCCTACATGATGAACCTGGTGGGGATGCTAATATATGCTTTGGAGATGATCGATATTCTTTTACTAGAAAAAAAAAGGCCTTATGAAAGCCAAGTCAGTCCTACAGTAACTCTGTTTCCTAGAACATAGTTTGTAATTAGGCCTGACATAAAATTGTCCGCTTCTTTTTACACCGAATATTATGTGCATAAGCTGATCCCTTAATATATTTATTGCCTGTCTTCTGACTTTCCATCTGCTCTTAACCATTTCCCTATTTAATATTGGAAAATAGTGGGTTAGCATAACTTAATCACAGTACTACCAAGGCACCTTTGCATTTGTTCCATCTCATGATTTAAGATGTCTTATAAGTTCCTGTTTCCTCTATCTTAGACTCCCAGTCTGTTTTCTCTTTCTTTGGTGTGCATTTAAGACTATTAGCATATGTAATGTAGTGACGCTCTCTTGTGATAACTTTACTGTCCTAGATTGTTTGGCTGTACCTTATAGTGAAGAAAAAAGATCTTATTTTAATGCAACTTTTTACTGGTCTTAAGAGGTTGCACACGTTCAAGTCTTTTAGGGAAGTATAAATTTTGTAATGTAAGTTCACACAGCTAAGATACTTTGATATTCCTCATGTAACATCTACCCTTAATATTTACCCTCCTAATCATTTAAGCATATTTGTATAAACATGTTGTCCCTTAGGTAATACTTGAATGTTTCGTTTCCCTTTTCATTTTGCCCCACTTGAGGGGCATATGCACTAATTATGATCATCCAAGTTGCTCTTGACCAACTTTTTTTGTGCTTGTCCTTAGTGTGAGAATCTTGCCAATTCTCTGTATTTGTTAACATAGTATGCCTGCAAATGCATATATTAGCAATAGGTTAAATGTTCTCCATAAGCTAGTTTTTGTTTTGGAACAGTGAAGATTGTTGATTAAACTATGGCTAATGATCTTTGGCTCAAATGGCTATGCCTTACGTTTTTAATGATATTTTCGATTACTTATATATATAAAAAAAATATTATTATTATTTGGCTCAAATGGAAATTCCTTTCCCTAAAAGAATGGTGTTGAGGGTGAGGTTGTAGGGTCAAGATCCATTGGGTGTATGTGTAACTTGGTAATCAGAAAAAAATAAAAAATAAAAGAAAAAGCGGCAGTTTAGTTCTAGTTGATGATGTTTTCCAGGATATGGGATGAGTATGACAGGTTGAGGTATCTAGAAAAGCTATTTCGGCCCATATATAACTAAATTGATTAAACTGGAACTCTGTTAATGACCTTAAATTATAGCTCGGATAAAGCTGAGTTGAGCTTGGTTGTTTATGAACGCAGTTTCTGTACACCATCATCACACACACACACACAAAAACACTAGTGTCGATAATATGTTATCATGGATACAATCGTGCCTTTGCAGTTTTACTTAGAAATCCTAACAAATAAGCTAATAGTTGACAGATGATGTATGTGGTATTGCATGTCATGTCAAATGGCCTATCTCTGCTGTAACCTGTAGATGCTGGTTTCTTGCTTTGCGAAATTCCAAGGGTGTCAACTTGAACTCTTTTGAAGTCTGTTGTCATTATTTTTATCATCATCATCATCGATAATCATGAACATCATCTTTTCTGTTATTATTGTGACATATGATCTACTTACAGAATAATTGCAATATTTCCATGATCACGCCAAAGAGCACGCTATCTTAATGGCTTAATCAAAATACAATTATTCCTGCTTATTTAAGCTCGAGTGTAATCTTTGCTCTGTGAAAGAATAAAATGTCGGTAGTAAATGTCAATAGCAGTTTTATATTTCCCCTCTTCATTAACTTTTCTTGCTTGAATTTAGGTTGTCAATGATGTTATTTCATCTAGAAACATTACTGAATGGTTGCAAAAAGACGCCCTGGAGCAGCTTATGGAACTTTCTTCGCATCTGTACAAAATCTTCTTTGGTGATGCGACACTCATAAAGGAAAATGTGGCATTGGTTAATCCATTTCTGCAAATAATAATAGCAACATTGAAGATATCGCAGAAAAGGAAAATATACCAGCCACATTTTACTCTATCAGTTGAGGGTTTATATCAAATATATGAGGCTGTTAATGTATATAATTATGCCGGCTCTTGCCCTTGTGCAGAGGTTGCACTCAAAGCTGTACTTATGGGTACACCTCCAGTAGCTCTTTTCCACATGGTATTCCTCTCTCTCTCTCTCTCTGTGTTGTTGTGTGCATGCGTGCGCATGGGTAATTTGGTAGTAATTGTGATTTTGAATCAATAAGACAGTCAGTTTTGATCTATGCTTTTTTCGAATTTATTTGCTATTGGATACCTCATAATGAGTCCTGGATGCAGGACAACGTTGGTATCCTTAAAGCATGTTTGAGATTGTGTTTGAGAAGTAGAGTTTTTAAGTCGAAAAGCACTTTTTGGCAAAAGTTTCATTTTTAAGCTTTTGCTAAAAGTGCGGTTTGGCCATTTTTGAGCTTTTTGGACCCTTAAAAAGACTTTCAATTTTTTATACCAAATGGATACTTTTTTCTTCAAACGGCCTTTTTAATTGTTAAACGCATTTTTAAGCCCTTCAAATGCACACCTAAACAGGCCCTTAATATTAAGGAGCTATCTTGCTAAGAGGTGGTAAGCATCTGGTGGGAGAGGGGTTGGACAAGGTAAATGTGAGGTTTTAGTTGATAGAATGAGGAAGGATCTAACTTGTGTAGATATAAGTGGAGAAATGTTGGGAAAATAGATTAGCAGGTTTTAGTAATTGGAATCAACAGCTGTACTGTCCCTATGTTCCCTACTCATTCTTTGCTGGCTTTGGTTTCCAAAGTAGAAATTTTTTGTTCAGCCATCCTAGGGGTCCATCTGTTCTCATACATGTTGGACACTTAAGCTAATGCAAAGTGTAGCTGTCTTCCATTGGGGTTGTCTAGTTATCCTTACATACGCATTGCAGGCATACTTGAGTAACTTTTTTGGCATTTAAGTTGTTGAAGTGATCAATGTTCTCTTTTCACCTTTTAGGTCGGTTTTTTGTATTACTATGCCAAATCACTTTTCCCTTATGGTTTGACTACATATTGAAATTTTGTTTTGTTTTGGTGCGTTTTCACAGAATCAGGACAAGCTTTCAAGTTTTGTTATGTGGGCAATTTCCACTGCTTTGAAATCGGAGTCTGCACAAATGCTTCAGTTCAAAGAATCTCATCCTCGTATCACTATTTCTTTGGAGGAAGAGGTCTATGAGGATTCCTTGATATCAAAACTTTTATGTTGGCTAAGTGCTGCTGTAATTCTTGGGAAGCTTTCTTGGAAATCTAATGATTTGGGCCCTGAATTTTCAAATCGTTTAAAACTAGGAACTCTGCAATCTTTATTAGATCTTATTGGAAATCCATGTGGTGAAAGCATCCAAAACAGATTTGGCTGTGAGGATTTGTTGGCTTCTACAATTTTCTACCTCCAACAGCTTCTTGGCATCAATTGCAGAGTGCTCCCGTCAGTTATATCTGCACTTTGTCTCCTTTTCTGTGCCTCCAGTTTTGCAGGTAAGTTATTTTGATTAATTGTTGGTTCAGTTACTGTGTTGAGTTCTGGAGTTGCGGTTTTTGGAAATTTAGACCCTAGAAGATTCAATTTCTGTGTTTGACTAGCAATCTGGACCATCTGGACCTGGAATAAGGTCTTGGGTAGTCTAATTAGCTACTATAGCAGGGAAGCTTAGTGATTGGTGGGGAATGTTAACCTGATCCTACTGCAATAGTTTCATTGGACATCAATTCGGGCATGAAGCCCGTTTGGTTTGAATAGGGTCACCCGTATTGGAATTTCTTATGAATGAACTCATGCAGTGTGGTGTATGTTCTCTTTCTGGTCCCTTGGAGCCCCGTTGACCAATGTGCTAGAGAAAGGGAAGTATGGTCTAAGTTGCATGATAAATATTATCTACTGAATTTGTTTTTGGTGGCGAGGGAAACAAAAAGGTGAGCTACTTGGAATCAAGAGATTTCAGCATATGGGGATTCTATGCCATATATAAATGTTGCATGATACTAGTGTAAGCGATAAATTGAGAAATTTTAAAGATTGATGACATGGAGATTTCATGACTATCCTGTTGTTGTGAAGGGAACTGCCATAGAGGGAAAACTGAATAGGATGCTGGGATTGATGAAGTGGAGAATACTACTGGAGGATTTCAGTAAGTGATGGAGTCCTTAGGGCCGACTAATGTATATGGTGCAAATTGCTTGTTAGTCGAGAAACAATGTGTTCATATAGCATGTGCTGATTAAAAGAGAATGTCAAGATTGATTCTTTGTGAAACAATAAAAGAGTAGCACTATATAATTCTGAGATGAGGATTCCTTGTTATTAGGCTGCTCAAATTTCTGTGAAATTTGGGCAGCTTAATAACAGGGATCCCAATCTTATAATTGTGACAAATCAGAGGTGGAAAAGAAGAGAGAGTGAGCATAGATGGTTCAGTTATGGCAAGTGAGACAAAAGACTACAGTAATTAGGATTTCAAAGACTGAGGGAGTCCCCTTAGGGCGAACTAATCTATATGGTGCAAATTGCATGTCTGTTGAGAAACTTGTTGATAGCATGTGCTGATTGAGAGAGAATGTCAATATTGATTCTTGATGAAACAAGAAAAGAGCAGTACTATATAATCGTGACAAGTTAGAGGTGATATCATTTGAAGACAGAAGAGAGAGTGAGCTTAGATGGTTCCATTATGGCAAGTGACAGTAAGTAATGTCTTTTTGTTTGGCACTTCAAGGAGGATAAAGGAGGCTGAATAGAATCTGGATCCAAGCAAGCTGTGAGTGAAAAACAAATGATATTGTTTTAATAAACTCCTGGATTACTTGGTAACTGGTTATGGCGGGTGGGGTCAGTTATCCGTAGGAGTTTGATTAACGGTGAGGATTGTTGTACAGTATGCGTTTGCGACGTGCAATTAATCTGAGTAAAGTTCTCCTACGTTATCAAAAAATAAAAAATAAAGAAAGAAAACCCTGCTAGAAACAGCATATGCTTTCAAGTTTAATAGGTCTAGCCAATCCCTTGTAGCTGGAATGAGGCTTTGTTGAGTTGCGATTAAATGTTTACAGTAACATATACATTATGCCCAGTATTACTTGTTAATATGTTAAGAGTGGGCGATGGAGTGTGACAATTTGTTTTTGAGACTTATTTATTGGAACTATGTTGTCACAAATTAAGTCTACATGCAATGTTTTGATTACTGAGGTTTGATATTCATGTCTACTGAAGTTAGGCTTTGACTTTCTCTCCCAAAAATAGATTTAAAAATTTTGAACTGGGTGAGTTTGTCCAAATTAAATGTTTATACATAGATATCTTTATCTATTTGTTTGTCACTTTTGGGAAAGTATACTGAGTCTTAACTTCATATTTCTGTAGAATCCGGATCAGCTTTCTTCCATGGTAATGAGACTCTTGTGGCATCACTGTGCTCAAAGATACGTTGTCCTGCTGAAGCAAATCCTGCATGGAGATGGTAATCTATTGTGTCCTCCAGCCTTTTTCTTTTTCCCTTCTCAATTTTCTGTTGTGTGAAAAAAGATGTGGAACAGAAAGGAATTTGATAATTACAGCATAGGCAAACATGGTATTATGACCAAAGAAAAAAACATGGCATTTTACTGGTACTTGCTCATTGACCTGTATGACCTAAGGTGATTTTTTTTGGTTTATTTATTTATTTATTGACCTTTTGGTTAATGATCTGGTTTTGGGTTTCATACATCTCTATTTTGCCAATAAAAGGGAGATTGTTTTTGCTTGGTCGAATCAGATTTGATAATAGTTTTTTTAAAAAAGTTAATACGGGGCTTGTTCTCTGTACAGGTCATTTTACCAGCCATGGAAGGATCGTTCATTGGAACTCAGTGAGTTACAGAAGATGGATGAACAACAGGCTTGTCAAACTCTTTTAGTCATTTTTGCAAATGTGCTTAGAAAGAAATCACTAGATTTGCCGGTATTATCACCTCTAGATGTGGAGAGATGTGGCGTATATGAGTGGGAAAAAGGTATTATAGGGACTTGTAGTGCAAATTCCAACATTGATAAATGAACAGAGATTATGGGTTCAAATTTTGTCCGGAAAGGTAGTGTAAAGTATTAACTGAGTTCACTTGAACCCCATGATTCTTAATGTATTTGTGGATTGAAAATGGATAATGATTATTGGTCACAGCCATCCAAGGAGAAATACCGAAATCTTAATGCAGCCAGCATTCAAGCTTGTTTTTTCAGACTTCAGCGTTGTAGCGATTCTTATTGGACAGTTTTTCTCCAATTTTTTGAACCCAGTGTATTAAATTGATATTTGTCTTTAAAGCATGTGATTCTCACACACATTTTTAATAGGATTTCAATGGGGAGAATGTGAGAATCATGTGCTTGTGTGCATTATTAAAAATGCATGTGAAAATATTTGTTCCAAGGACAAATGTCAATTTAGTACACTAAACTTGAGGAATTCTTCAAATCTTCTTCAACGATCGGTCTTGACTTTTGCAATTTATTTAAAGATGTTTCAGTCTTTATGTGCTAATCGCAAGTGCAAACTATTAATATAATAAATTTTCAGACGGCTGGACCAGTAATGGGCCATCGCCTACAAAATAAGGAAAGACTATCAAGGTGATACCGGCCGGAAGGGGATCGACAAAGTAGTTTGCTTTATGAAGAAAACCAAATAGAGAGGAAAATAGAAAACACGCGTACGTCATTACCTGGATATGGGGACAATGAGGCATTTTTTATGGGAGAGGCTCATTGATACCAATAAGGTGTGATTTTACTTGATCGCATTAATGACCATTTGGGGATTGAAAAGGGTATATAGTTTTCACGTCGAAAAGGTTCTAAGAACTATTTGAATAAATTTCCTTACGAGGGTGATTGTGTAATATGATGGCCTGATTATTTTCCTTGCTATCCACTCCACATACTACATAGAATGCATGGAGTTGGAGAAGCTAGTGTGAATATGAAGAGACAAGATGATAGAAGGTGTTGTACTAAATGGAAGTAATCGAAGCAGCAGGACAAGAAAGGAAAAAGCACAAACAAGAACCCATGTTCCTGCTTTACTTGGTACGCATGCAATCCAAATGAGACATTTGAGCATCATATAAAATCAAACATGTCCTCCTTGGTGGGTGTGTCTAAAAGCAACCACCATATTTCTTATCTTTCAACATTTTAACAAATCTGAAAATGACTACAACTGTGTTACACAGTTTTGTTCTTAGTAGGATTTATTTTAGAGCTCTGCTATTTTTTCATCTTTCGTATATTTTTTAAAAAATTTAGGGGGATTATCTTTTGCCCCTATAAATTATAGCGCCTTGACACTTTCTCCCTCATAAACTATCAACTGTGATACTTAACCTAATCAAACTATCATTCTATGACAAAAAGTCTTCTTCCATTAGTTAAATAGATTAAAATTGACGGTCAATAGTCATGTGCAAGTCATATGCCATTTTAAATCTTTTTTCTTTTACTTTTGTCCTCATTTTAAATTATTTTCATGTGTTGAATTAGAGTTTAAGATGATATAAGTGTAATTTATAAATTTTATGAATATCTTTGTCGTATCATAGATATTTAAAGGAGAAAGTAAAATACCTTTTGATTTAGAATCCTTTTCACACCATTACCACGAATCCAACCTATCCCCCCTCCCTTCTTTTTTGCTTGATTTGATTGAGGGGAAAATAAAAAGGCTACCACTTTTTCATCATAGGACACTGAGCCAATATTGGTCGAATAGGAATTTACTTAACTTTGAGTAGGTTTTAAGAAAACTTAGAAGAGTCTGGATTGTTAAAGAATATAAAGAGGGATTTTGAGTTGTTTTGAGGATATATATAGATTCCATCAATTTTATTGTCTGAATTGTTATTCTAGTGCCAAATATAGCTTATCCTTTTGCTCATGCAAGTGAGCTTATCCGGGACTCTTTCAAATTGTTAAGCATGTAAGCTTCATAAGAGTTTTTTCACATTTGTTGTTGTTTAGATCCAAACAATTGTTTTGAAACCAAACAAAGTTTTTGATATCTCTCAATCAAAAAAAAAAAACAATTTGTGGAACTTATCGCGTCTATTACTAATAAATCTATATTTAATTTTATAATCATGTAAACAAACAGTATTCCTATCATTTCAGGAACAATTTAAAATTAAATCTAAATGTTAAAAAACTTTTAGTTCACGTAAGAACTAATATCGTTTCAAGTCGTTAAGAAATAGTTCAATCAGTTGGAGATTACGCCTTATAAAATAAAAGTCACTAATTCGAATCTCACTTCCTCCCTTGTATGGGACATGTTAAATATATATATATATATATATATATATATATATATATATATATATATATTGTTTCAGGGTTAAAATTTTTTTTAAAAAAAGCAACTACTGCTCTTGGGGGTTAAAATTCCCCCTTGAAAGATCTCAGCGGTCCTTCTAAACTACCGCAGATTACGGTAGTTTAGAAGGACCGTACCTAAGCCTCTCCCTTATCGAGACAGGCTATTGAAAACTGTGTTAATAAGACAGATTTCGACTAAAGTAAGAAAACCTTCCAATCCAAATGAGTTGGCATCGTCTGTGTTTATTGTTTAATGCCGCGTGTAAATACAAAAAAAAAAAAAAAAAGGGTACTGAAGAAGGGCTATTTGGTCATTTGACATCTCACACATACTGACATTCTCTGCTGAAGAAGATATGCTACAAAATCCAAAAACCCACTCAAATGTTTCTTCGGAGTTTTTCTCGTTCATTGATGGAGCTCAAGCTGATCGCGGCGGTAGCTTTCTTGCTACTCTCGGCGACAGTCGCCGCCGACTACGTCCGACCTCAGCCTCGCAAAACTTTGCATTTCCCGCTCAGCCACAATCCCTCGTCTCACCCCCAGCAGGTAACAGAGTTGTTACAATATTATGGTTATCTCACTGTTGTAGTAGTTTTTGTTGTTTAGCAGTTGTGATCAACTGTAACTTGTTGATAGACGTTGTGTTAATTTTGAATTCTTGTCTCCTCTATAAATAGTTAATCGAAGTGTGGGTATTTATCACAAGATATTGTGATAATAACAGAGTAAAGATTCTGATTTCAGTCACTTTTCTCTCTATTTTCGGTTGAGTATTTCACGTGTTGATCCAGATTACATGTTAGGGGTGTTAGAGGATTAATTAAATGATTAAATTTACTAAATCCTATCGGCTTAAGCTTTTGGGATATTGATTTAACAGAAGTGGTGAGGAGTAAATTATGAGAATTTTTGTTGTGATTAGTTATATAAAAGAATTGGGCTTGGAGAATTTGTTGAGGGGATAAACATTCAGAGAGTCTCCAAGTGAGTGAGGTCATGATATAGCGCGAATATTGACAATATGACTCTGATACCCATTGTTGGTCGATAAATAAGTAAGCCTTGTGGACATTATTTTAACCCAAAAGGTTAGTCATATGCGTTTGGTCCCAGTTATGTTATATCAACAAACTCTTTCTTATGATTAGCTGATATGAGACAGAAGCACTCGCACTTCACACTTATATATATATATATATATATAAGGGTGAGAAGTTTGGTTGCGTTTTTTTTCGACTGCAAAAACTATCCGGTCTTTCATAATTAAAATTTGCATGAATTTGGTAATCTTGTGGTATAATTCCTAGGGTTTCTGCCTAGTATGAACCCGTATTGGGTTGGCTTACTAGTTGGTGTATTTGTGGTATTCTTATAAATTGGATTGAAAATCATGAGAATGTGAATATCATTAAGCGGATAAGTGATCATTGTCGTGTTGTTATGAAATTGTTTTGATTTGAGTAGATGTACTAATATTTTGCACTGACACATGGGTTTTGAAAATTCTTTCTAGATGAATGATTTTGTGATCCGATGATTGTTTCATGAGACATTTGATTTTGTATATATGCTCTTTTCTGGCTTTCTTCATCCATCGTGCGCTATTGAATTTTAGCTTTGTTGACATTTAGTTTGAAGTACTTTTTCTGTGCAAATGCCTATGGTAGGTGCACATCTCTTTGGCTGGAGACAAGCACATGCGAGTGACATGGGTCACTGGTGATAAATCTTCTCCTTCAAGTGTTGAGTATGGGACATCACCTGGGAGATACAGTTCTGTAGCTCAGGGAGAAAGCACATCTTATAGTTATATATTCTATAGCTCAGGGAAGATACACCACACTGTCATTGGGCCTCTGGAACATAGCACGGTTTACTTTTACAGATGTGGAGGACAAGGTCCCGAGTTCCAGCTGAAGACCCCTCCAGCACAATTTCCGGTTACTTTTGCTGTGGCGGGGGATCTGGGTCAAACTGGCTGGACCAAAACAACACTAGATCACATTGATCAGTGCAACTATGATGTGCATCTGCTTCCTGGGGACCTTTCGTATGCTGATTATATGCAACACCGGTGGGACACGTTTGGTGAGCTGGTGCAGCCACTTGCAAGTGCGAGGCCATGGATGGTTACAGAAGGGAACCATGAAAAGGAGGTTATACCATTTTTAAAGGACGGGTTTGAATCCTATAATGCTAGATGGAAAATGCCTTTTGAGGAGAGTGGATCAAGTTCGAATCTTTATTATTCTTTTGAAGTTGCCGGTATTCATGTTATCATGCTTGGTTCATATACAGATTATGACGAGCAGTCAAATCAATACAGGTGGCTCGAGGTTAGTCATTTTTGTCCTCCTTTTTCAAAAGGAGTATATTTTGGTATTACATAACAACATTAACTCCCAAACAGTTGATTGTCAATATTCAATAGATGGATAAGGGCAAATAAATTTCAATAGAGATAAATGTTTGGGTTGAATGATCGAATAAGGGAAGGACCTTTTTGCTGTGAGTTTTATGATGTATGATTGTGATTTCATTTATATATCTTTTCATAATACATTTGTTCAGACATGCTAATTTGTTGCAGAAGATGCTCAATAATTGGCAAGTGCTGATTGTAGAGAGCACGCAGTGACTATTAAGATCCATGGCAGACCATCAATGGCAATGCTAAGCATATTGCATAAATCCATTAATAAAGAGACTGAATTCAATATTTCAATTGTTCAGCAGCCTTCGGAGTTTTAACCAAGGCGTTGTAAGGGAAATGCATAAGGATCTCCAATGTCATTAATATAATTCAAGTTTCGCAATATGAAATTGAAATTATTGATAATGAGAAAAATCATTGAAAGGTTCATACTCCTAACAATTCAAAATGTGTAGATAGATATTTATTGGCTCCTATGCCTTGTCTATCTACAACCAGCCTTATGCATTAGACAACTGCTGTAACTAGGTCCTGCTTTCTAAGACCTTTGGCAAACCTAGGTAATAAAATGATCAGCACCTGGATATGTTTCCTGGCTGCTAGGGTCCTTAAGCTATACTTAGACCTGTTGCAATATAAACATAGAAGTTGTACTGTTCGGTAGGAGCCCAAGGTATAAGCTTTTAGTGTGAGTGGCTGAAGCTTAATTTCTTTGGTTAATTATGAACTTCCCACCCCTAGATTTTAGGATTGACATTTGACGGCTTGATTTTCAGGTCATTGGGTTATTTTTGCATACACATACAATTTTAGAGACCTTGTCTGTTCCTTCTTTATCACCTTTTTCACTTGAATCTTTTCTCTGCAAAGTCAATGGTTCTTATGAAATGAAGGGAAGTTAGTTATAATGTGATCTCATGCATCTCTTGTTCCATAGAATGATCTTTCAAAGGTGGACCGGAAAAAGACACCTTGGCTGGTGGTGCTATTCCATGTGCCTTGGTATAACAGTAACAAGGCTCATCAAGCTGAAGGTGATGATATGATGGCTGCCATGGAACCCTTGCTTTATGCTGCCAGTGTGGATTTAGTACTTGCTGGGCATGTGCATGCTTATGAACGCTCGGTATGCCTGGATTGCTTTATCATTTCTTTATTACTTTCATTTTGGTGGCACTCAGATTTTAATTTGTTGTGGTCTGTTTGACAGAAACGCATCAATAATGGAAGATTTGATCCTTGTGGTGCTGTCCACATAACCATTGGTGATGGGGGAAACAACGAAGGTTTAGCTCACTGGTATCTCCTCACCTTAATAAACTTTCTGAAACTGGAAATTTATTTGCACGCTCACACACACCACACACACAAATGATTGACTTCTGATTTGCATAAAGAAACAATGCTGTAACTCACGTTTACATATTTTGGATGGAGTCAGGAATATGCTCTTTTTTTCTTCTCCATTCTCTTTCTCTCAGAAACTATAATCGGCTGCTAACTGAGTCTCATCTGAATATAGTAAACTCAAAATCGAAATCACTCTTTATTCTGTTTCATAAAGCGTAGTTCAGTGAAGGCTGTTTTTACGATTTGAACTTGTGTCTAAGGAGGTGTCTCCTTTTCTAATTGGTTGGTTTAAAATGAGCTACCACAGTAGCATGTTTCAGTTAGAGATTGTCAGATTTATAAGCTAAGATTTTCACTGTTCTTCCTATTGTGTTTACAAGTATGTATTTCCAATCTATGCAGTATATACAATATTGTAGAGGACACGTTCACAGAGTAGTTATCATAAGCCTGGTTGTGTTAGTATATTAATTTGTTTGTTTATTTAGTTTATGATTCGTTGGTAAGGGGCCTGATTTTCAACATTAAATTCTTGTAAATCGACAGGTATATAGACCCACAGCCTGAGTGGTCAGTCTTCCGTGAAGCAAGTTTTGGTCATGGGGAGCTTAAGATTGTGAATTCAACTCATGCCTTCTGGAGCTGGCATAGGAATGACGATGATGAGCCTATAAGGTCTGATCAGGTCTGGATATCATCGCTGGTGAGTTCGGGATGTGTTGCTGAGAAGAGACATGAGCAGAGAAAGATGCTTTTGGCACCTTAGAACTTGTCGTGTCCGTAGCGCATGCTTCAGTTCATAGGAGTGAGGTTTCTCTTGCTATGGAGTCCTCGTAAAAATCAGTGAATCTATTATTAGTTATGCGAGTCCAGTGGATGTCCCATGATGCGTGGAGACTGATGGAATTGAGCTCTCTTATGCTATTGTCTTTGATTTTTCTCATGTTTGTTTAAAGAGCTGGGAATGCTATAGCCAATAGCCTTATCTGTATTACCAGTGACTCGTTATGTTGTTTGCAAGTTGACTGCAATTTACAGCCCCGTCTTGTCTATTTTATAGATGTAAATTTCAAGCTTACTGTTATTGTAACCCATTATGTTTATTCTTTCCTCATGATTGCTTCGTGGTGTCTGCCTTCTAAAGATTGCATGTTTTATTATGGTTCATGTCCGAAGAACTTTGCGAGGTTGGCAGTTTTAGACTAACATTTCTTTTCAAGTTTTCAAGATACTTTGTATGGAGGTGATACATTAATTTGATTAATCATTATATATCCGACAGCAATCCTAAAACATGTAAGAGGAACTGAGATGGGATCATGGGATCGATCCAACAGTGTCATTTATGCATGGTACTGTGTGAACCAACGTTTCTTTTAGCAGCCTGCAGTTTGTTTGGAGAAGACAAAAAACTGCCCACAAGAGCTGACAGAAAATTAGTCCAACAAATTTTTGGGCCTCACTCAAGCATCAGTGCACTTGTAACTTCCTTTGATACATTAGACTACTCTTCTTGATCTCCCTGCCCCCTCCAAAGTATTATCTGCTCATCCTTGAACAAAATGGGGGCACAAGGTACCAGATCCTGAATTTATAAGAGAATGAAAACCACAACCATATAAGCTTGTAGTAGAAACCCAAAACTTTCTCCAAAGAGAAACCTAATTCAAGGATAAGAAGTATTACCCTTAATTTCACACCTATTCTTTTGCAATCGCTGGTACCAACATGGGTGCAGTCTAGTCTCACCACTTCTTCTGTCTTGAAGGCTTCCCTCACTCTCTCCACAACATTTACATACACACCATTCCGAGCTGCAGCAAATATATCATCCAATAAGAATTGAGATTAATAGAATCATGCCTCCATGCATTTTACCACTCATTTTTCAATCATTATTGCGAAAAGAAAGAAGAGCAATAACTCATCTTTAGTCTTCAATCATGAAGTTCACTTACTAAGTTTCATTAGTGGGGGAGAAGTCAGTCCTCTGTTTCTCATTTCCTTCGTTTCCTCAAATGTTAACCCCTCAGCAACATTCTTCACAAGCTTTGGATATATAGGTGCATAAGGCTTCCACAGCATTAGAGGAATAACCGGCCGATTCTTTGGATCATAGTTTCGACCCCGATATAAAACAAGGATGTTAATGTGCCGGTAGATAACCTTCCCACCAGATTTGTCCTACAGAGAAACTACTATCTACATCAGCTAATGATTTCTGAAAACCAAAAAAGGGAAAATACTTCATTAGGTATATGTGTACTGAATATAGTTGAAACCTCAAGGTGGAAGCAAATGTTATCCATATCAAGGGTTGGCACACCCAAACACTTGATCCTCACAGCTTCAGCCCTTCTCCAATGGTTGTGGATGTCATCCAACATGTTGTGAGTAACTCCCCCCTTCCCTTAACACAAAATAGAACCATTAATGTGCATTCATGCATTACTATCAAATATCAAAATTAAGCAATGTGCAATGTGATTACACTTGTCCCTGCTCTACAAAAAGCATATAATGTTCTCACAAGCTTTGCCATCTTGCAATTGATGATTGATAGATAAACAAAAACCCATGTAAGTTAACTTAGGAAGATGCAATGAATTAAGGAAACATTAAAGAATCCTTTTGCAGGTAGTACATTTCCCAACTTGCAGAGATGATAAAATTTGAATAAATTCAATTTAATAACCACATTTGTTTTATTCATATTCAATCAAAATCAAAGTAGATGATCATGAACTAACTCACATTCCCAAAGAAGACCCTTGTAGCAAACGGAACCAAAAAAAAACAAAAAACTCGAACCCATTTTTGCTTAGGGAGAGAAAAGTAGTAAAGTACCCAGATTGATTTGCCGAGAACAATCACTGTGCCGGAACCGTTCCACGAGCTCCGCTATCTCCACCTCGGAAAGCGGGTCCCCGAGAACCCGGTTCCTGTCCTGCGCGATACTTTCCGGGTCCACTTCCTGATGGGCCGGGGCGGAGGTCCCCGTCCATGCCCGGTCTATCCGGCCCGGACCGAACGGAGAGAACCTCGGAGGTTCTCGGAACCCGATGGGCTCGACGGACGGGTCGGTCTCGGAGTAAGAGTATCTGAAGTCGAAGGGAATGTCCGCCTTGAGAGGCCCGGTCCGGGTCGGGTCTTTCATGGGGCTGTTCTTGGTCTTCTTGGGTTTTGGGGGTTTGGAAGTGGGAGAAAATGGAGGGTCGTAAGGGTCAGTGGGTAGAGAGTGGGTTAGGAAACGAGAAAGAGAGGGAAATGGTGTGTTTAGGCGTAGGTTTAGGGTTAAGGTTAGAGCTGTTTGAGGTTTGTGAGTTGAGGGACGCCATGAGAGGAGCTTTCTTAGCATCGAAGGTTTTTGCTTGTTGGCACAGATTGAGCTGAGGATGGTGAGATGGGTCGAGCAGGCAACTAAACTCTCTGTACATATACATCAGAAAAAAACAAAAACCAAATACGCCACAAATACCTTGCGAAATTAGGAAGTTCGTTTTCAGAATTTGGGTTAAATGGGGGATATTATTAATCAATTTCAGATCACTCGTCTCTAATTGGCTCATATAATTTGTAAACATTTTTTTATTAGAAAATTAAAACCTTAAAGAGGCTAAGGCCACGTTTTAACTTTGATGTATTTATTTGTTTATGTAGATGAATTTATTGGATTTTTTTTTTTTTTTTATTCAAAGCGGGAGAGGGAGAAAAAGGGAATGAATTTATTGGACTAATATTATGTTGATTGGATATTGCGCTAAGAAGTCGGGTTGTATTTATTAATAATAGTTATGAATAATTGGATATATTGATTGTCCTGAACTAGTTGTGAATGTGCAAAATTTATATAATTTATGCTTTTAAGATATGAAATTGTGTTAATCAAGCCTTACCAAGTATTTGGATAAATTTAAACCATTTATATTAAACAAGTCGAAACGGGTTAAAATGGATCATGTTCTGGTCAACTCAACATGATTTATTTATTAAATAGATTGTGCGAGTCATATTGTGTCAACTTTTTTATTTAAATGAGTCGTGTTCGTGTTGACCTATATAATTATAAGTCTATGGTTCAACACAACATGAACCCAACTCATGAATCCTAATTATTACCCCGAGTTTATATGGTCAAAATTTGAATAACGACAAATACCTAAGCTAATACAATATATTTCTTCTTCTTTTTTTGGATTATATATCTTTTTTGCCCATGTGTTTTGCATTTTTATCAAACTGCCCTTGGTTTTTCAAAAGTGATAGAAACGATCTTTGTTCTTGCAATATTTTCATTTTACTCCGTTCGTCCATATTTTGTTTAACAAGTTAACGGATTTATGTTCTACTTGTTTAGATCATAAGACCAATATAAATACTGTCATATGTCTATTCTTACCACATCATCATATCACTTTAAAAGAAAAAGAGTTACAAGAAAATAAAAAAACCAAGAGGGAGTCGGCTCTCCAACAAACCCAAATGAAAATATAATGCCAAAATTAAGAATATTAAATAAGAAATTGGCAAAAAATAGCCTGATCCTCTGTATCTTAGACAAACTACAGAAAAGTTGCACAATACGGTTTCTGAAGCAGACCAAGAAGCCAACTTGCTTGAAAGCAACAACCACCACCAAGAAGAAGCTGTTGAAAGAGAGACATCGTCGTTTTGCGATTAAAAGTTGTCGAAGAGGAGGAATGAACTTCGGTTACAAAAGTCTCCGCAATAAAATAAAACCATAGCGGGATAGAGAGACTATAACCTACAAAACAAAGTACCAACAACAGAAAAACAAACAACATAACAGAAACTAAAATTCAAAAACCAGTAACATTAGAGGCGAGGGGGCAGCGACAAGGCAGTACGTGAGGCTCATGCGTGGTGGCAGAAGGATGAGCGGAGACGATATCCAGTGCCTCTCCACCGTGCTGCTCGATGGCAAACTCATAAAAGTTAGTTGAGTGGAATTTGCAGTTTTCTTTTGTTATCTTGTAATTCTGTTAGGTACCAGAATAAATGATTGTGTGATCCTTCCATAAGTAGAGTTGAGTGAGAATAGGAGAGGTCATTGAGTATATTCATCAAACAATTGTCATGTAGTTTTTGTCTCCCGCACTCAGTGGAGCATATTTTATATCAATTTCACCATTGTCTTTGTGGGTTTCCATCAATAAACCAGAAACGAGTTCTACAAGAAATTCATCAAAAACAATATCCCAAATTTCAAGAATTATCAAAAGCTATGGTCAATCACAGGTAGGCTATGATATATACTTCAATTTTACTTTCACTGGTATACAAGATGCTGTTAAAACTGTATAAATGAACCGAATATAAGCATGACTTTGCTCAAACTGAAGAGGCTGCGCTCAAACTGAAGAGACTTTGCTCAACCTTTCATCTTTACAGCGCCTCTGGTCTTCAACCATGGACTCGAAAACATCCAAGAGATTATCTAGCCCCTCGGGTTCGTCCCCTAGAGCCTTCAGGGCATAGACAATGCTCTCTATAGTGGACAAACATCCAGGTTTTGGCTGCGATCTCACTTCACTAAACAAGCTCATCTTCTTCAAATCCAACTTCAAATGCGGCAAAAGCTTCAACCAGGGATTTTCATTATACATTCTCGTTGCCTTTGCCCACGTACCATCCAAGACAATCAAATTTGTCACCTTAAAACCAAGAGCATCAAGCCCATCAACACCAATCGCACAATCAGATGGAAATAGAAGTACTGATCCGGGAGGAATCCCAAGTTCGAACTCTTCATACTCTTCTTCCAACTCCATTCTCTCACTCATCTGCCGCCTTTGCAACTTTTTTACAGAAAACCCTTTTCCCAGAGCTTCACGAGCTGAAGGAGAAGCTAGAATCTTATCAAATTTTGGCTTCTGCAAATGGGATTCTGCTTCTGCCATCCAAATATGACAAAGAGAGCTAATGACACCATATTTTCCAATGGTTGCAGTAATAACCGGCGCTTCATGACTTCCTCGGACAGCTCCAACTGGATCAACATCTAACTGAGAAAGTTCACTCTCACTGGCATCATTCAATGTTGAAGCAGTAGCTGAAACCATGCGTGTATTAGGTTGTCTAACTAAGTCTCTATTTTCACGTGGGCTCTCTAAAGCAAACATACCCTTTTCAGGAATGCAATCTTCAACAGATAATCCATCTTCTGGCTCTACATCACTCACAGATAACCCTGATTTTGGTACAAAATGAACACTTTCCTCATGGTTCTGAGTACTTTGCTTGCCACTAGTGTTAACCAAGGTAGTATTTTTCTCACTTGGGCACTTCGCAAACAGCCCAAGTTCCAAAGTTCCCATATTTTCTCTCCCTGAACCGACCCCATCACTATGCTCAAAAACCAGCTTCTGGGTTTCCCCATTTTCCACAGCTTGATCAAAATCCAAACCATCTAAATCATTACCCATTTCAGTATTTGATTCCTGCAACCAAATAACAAACCGGGATTCAAAATGAACATCGGAAACCGTTGCTACAGTAAGATTCTTGAGGCCTAGCCTAGCAATCCTAGCAGAATTCAGTGGGTGCTTTGTCTCAAAACTATGCTGAAGGATGGTCACCCTCACCGAATTCTCAAGACCTGGAGTCCGGATCCGACTGCAGAGGCAGATCCGGGCGGGTTTGGAACATGACGGGCAAACGGGTCTCTTGAAATTGGCCTCAGTCGCCACCATTTTTAGGGTTTGAGAAAGCTTAGGTTTCAGGTTGTGTAAAGGGCTGTTAAGGACGGGATAAAACGGGTTCCACCCAGTGGGTAATCGGATCCGGGTATGAAAATAGACCATAAATTCAACACCTTGGTTTAGAAAAGTTTTGTTGGATTGACTAGTAGTATCATCAATCATGGATGAGAAACGCAACCCTCAGCCCTAGAATTTGGATTGGAGGTGAACCAAAACGACGACGTAGGAAGCAGTAGATACTACTAGATAATGTAGAACAAGTCAAGGAGGGGTAATTTCGGAAACAAACAAAGAATAAGCTTTTAATTGCTTGCTGACATGAACCTTAGACCACCTGGACTCCACGCGCCAGATAAAAAGTCCACATCAAAACAGAGACCCAGAGACACATTTTCTGGCTCTTGATCTGTTAAATTTTCTGGGAATCTGAGATTTTTCCCGAGAAACTCAGTTGCAGAAAATGCACGACTTCTGCTTCACGATCCCGTACGGGCTGGTTCTGGCTGGAGGAGGAGTTTTTGGGTATATAAAGAAGGGGAGCACGGCTTCGTTGGCTGGGGGTGTGGGCATCGGATTGGTGCTCCTTCTTGCGGGATATCTCAGCCTCGATGCTTTCAAGAAGAGGAAGAACTCTTATCTGGCTTTGATTCTTGAGACCGGTATGGTTTGTTCACTTTCTTTGGTTTTTGAAGTAGTTCTTGTAAGTGCTATGATTTTGTTTTGGGATTGGAACAAAGTTAGTTTATGAAGTTATATATATATATATATAAAAAAAAAAGAAGAGAAACTTTGATCTGGGTTTATTCTTTGATGTTTGAATTTTAGCAACTGTCGTTTTTGCAGTTGGTAACATTGAGTTTACTGATACGCAATTCTTGCTTATCTTCGTATCTGATCTTTATTGTAGCTCTTTGCTTCTGTATAGCTAGGAGATTTGGTTTAGAAATGAGAAAATAGTGAAATTTTGTGGCGAACGTGACAAAAATAAAAATTTAACTTCTTATTATGCCTAATGTGGCAATATTTAAGCAAATTAAGTCATATCCCCAAAAATATATTCTTTATAGAAGGAAATGAAAAGACATCCATAGTCTATGTATTGGTTAAATCGGTGACGGTGGGGGTATTTTCACCCACCGAACTAAATTTCGACTATTTCAATTAAGTGGGTTAAATGTTGGTTGGTTAAGTTGGTTAAGTCGGTTAGTCATGGGCTTTTTATAATGGGCCAACTGCCAAGCCTATTTTTATGGGCCAAAATGGATTTTTTTGGCCCAAATGAATGTTTTTTGGGCTAAGCAAGTGTTTATTGGCAATGTTTTTGGGCTAAACAAGTGATGCAAAAAATTATTGAGGGCCAAAGTCAGTTAAGTCGTTTCGAATAGTTGGTTCGGTTTGGTTAACCATTCTACCGCCTATTGAACCGAACCAATGTCGAAATACAATGTCGAAATAGTTTTTTTATTCAGACTAGCGGCCCCCGGAAGTCGGTAGATGGTCGGTTGCAGTCAGTAGGCGACAATTGGATATTTTGTCCACCCCTATCAATAGACTATAAATGAAGCACGAGTGTTTCTTTTTTATTAAGAAAAAAAGGTAATAAATAGGCATGTGTGATTATCGTTTTCTGATAATCTATTTACTTCAAGTGTTGCATAGGAGGAAGATCTGTATAATGGAGAAAAGCTGGATTTTATCAGCTGATCTTTTGTTTACAGTTGGGGCTTCTTCCGCTCTTTTCATTCATTTGTAGTGCATTGAGATGGAAGGCTCTCTCATTTGGACAGAATCTAGTTGGCCACTGGTAAATGATAGATTATATAGCAGTTGATTTAGGCTTTCTCCAGTTTCCATGCACACTCTTGGGTGGGCAGTTGGGCCAAATTTCTTTCTTTTCCTTTTCTTTGTTTCCCCTTGAATTTTATTTGAAAGGATATTATTACAAGACAAACCCGAAAGAAAAACACACTTCCAGTCTTTTTTTCTTTTTTTCCCTTTCTCATGTGCTTGCTGTTAATCAATAGAAGTTATGACCTGATACACGTGCCCTCTCAAAACAGTTTGTGCAGCTACACTCACATGGGTCATGGGACAGCGCTATATGCAAACCTCTAAGATTATGCCAGCTGCTGTTATCGCTGGTATCAGGTACATGTAGGATTATTCTGCTTTTAAATTCTTGTGTTCTCCTTATGTTGAACATATTGCTACTGCTACAAACCTCATATACAATCTATGTTAAAAGTGTAATGCTCTAGCTGGGTCATATCCAAATACATGCATTACTATTTCTAGCATTTGGTTTGCTTTTTTTGTTGAGTATGAATTGTACATATTTAGTGGCAGCTATACATTGTTTCTTTATTAATTAGTCCCATTTTGCATGTCCATAAATTAGTTTGGGGGGGGGGGGCGGAAGCTAAAGTAGTAAGCTTTAGCAGTAGATCTTAAAAATTTCTAGCCAACCAATCAGCACAATGTTCCTTCTCGATGAATGTGAGAAATTCTGCATGTCTAGTCCTTACCAAGTACTTCCCTGCAAGCTTGAGTAATTGCTCTGTTTGGATCTGATTGGGAAGGGGTTAGCCATTTTACTAACTGCGTATTTTGATCTGACTCTAATACAATTCTTCTATCCACCTTCCCAAGCAATCTTATATAGCCCTTGATAAATGCCCCACGATTCACAGCCACAAGAACTGTACAGATATCAATCCAAGAAGTGAAGCCCATAATTCAATGTCCTCCATTATTTGGTGAGACAACTGGCCCCTGCCACTCTAGGATTGTCTTTAGAACTTCCATCAGTATCAAATTTGACCCAACCATGCTCAGAGGTTGACTTAGGCTAAAGTTGTTGTCAAAGACACATTTGTTACGCCAACAACAGGTGTACCACAATGTTGTTGAAACATCAATGACCAGGGTGGGAGACCATGAGGGCTGTGGCGGTGGTTTTCCCCCAAAGTTTCACAGTGAGAGATTTCTTCCATGGTTTGCTAATACCAGCCTCTTATTCTCGACTTGGTTTAAATGTGAGGCCATGGACCCACATCTTAATCTTCACAATTGATGGAATCCCAGTCTTCAACCAATACATCATCCTCACTCATAAACTCCGGTTTTTCTGAGCCCAGCAATTTAGCTTTGTTTACGATTCTTATCAGTAACCATGAGTTTCACCATTACATAATCTTTTGTTGGTTGCTTAGACCCATTATGGTCACCCATGGCCTGCATTGCGAGGCTCTCCCTGATATGTGTTCCATATATGTTGGTGTAATGGAGGTCCTTGCAAGAGTGCAAGGAAACGGCGCAGGATATCAGAACTCTTTGAAACAGTTAATTTATGCCGAGGGAGAACTTTTAGCCCCAACAAATTAATTGTACGTGAATGCAGCCCTTCTAACTTGTGCTTCTTTTTAGGAACTTTTGCCTACATCTACATCCTATACCTTTTATTCTGATATGATAATAATGCATATCTTTTGATCATTACATTGTTGTGTGTTTTAAGTGTTGCGAAACCTAATTATGCAATCTTATAGATGGCTAAAATTTGGATTTTACTGGAGTTCCTGATAGCTTATCTGGATTTTTCCTTGTGAATACAACACATATTTGAATCCTCCGGAGCTAATTTCATTTGGGTTTTTTGCAGTGCCCTCATGACTGGGTTCTATGCATACAAAATTGTTACTGGTGGCAACCATATCCCAGCCAAGGCTGACTGAGAGGGCTGGAGATTTCTTTCTAATACCATCAGAACTGGACTGGGATCATACATACCCAAATGCTTCTATTGCATGTTCATAGATTTTTATCTATATTGTATTGCTAACTACTATACTAACTGGTTGTTTATAAAACAGAAGATGATTTCGTGTTTGACATGGAAGGAAGCTTTTTATTGTTCCTTTTTTCCTTCGTTCTCCTATATTTCGAATGCCCCTTTTTTTCTCTCTGAACCAAAAGTTTCCTGATTTTCCAAGGCGTTTCTTGGTTTGATTTACACACCAATAGTTCCCTATTTTTAATAGAATCAATCAGTAAATTAAGGTCTATAGATAAGTTCCAAGACAGGCAACAAATTTACAAGAAAGTATGCTATGAAAATAGATGTAATTGCCCTGTCTATTTTCTTGCTTGTTTGCAAACTAAACATGAGATATCGGTAAACGATATCCCAAAAGCTTACATGCTATATATTTTAAATATGCTGTGGGAATCTTTGATTAAGTTTAATTCTGTGGAGAATACGGACAATAGGGTTCCTTCTTTTTGTCTTCCCCCATCTTTCCTAGTTAATGCACAATTCTGAAAGGTATGGTTCATTTTCCATGGAAATGTCTGCATCAAATGAAGTCATTCTTCCATTTTACTAAATCATACCAAGAAGCTATTGCTGAATGGTTCCACTCGGCGAGCAGAGTGTTTTGACTTGTGGTTATAAAACCAATCATATTTAGGGACGGTTTGAGATTGTATTTGATGGACATAAAAGTATTTTTAACATTCAAAAAGTCTGTTTGAAGAAAAAAGTACTCGTTTGATAAAAAAATAAAAATCACTTTTAATAGTTTAAAAAGCCTAAAAATAATTAAAACGCACTTTTGGGCATTTTTAGGCTTAAAAAATGCTTCTTTTTTTTTTTTTTACCAAACGTATCATTTTTTTTTCTTCAAACGGACTTTTTAAGTTTTAAAAGTACTTTTAGACTCCACAAACGCAATCTCAAACATGCCCTTGCAAGAAGCTATAATCTCAAGCCTTTACAAAACTAACAAAAGAAAGAAAAAGACAACTATGTTGGGTTAGGTTTCAAAAACTCATTTAGCATTACTCTTTCTCAAAATAAGCATTATTTAGTATTTATTTCTTCGAGTACACACAACACTTTCCAAAAAGTCCACCAAACATTTTTTTTTTAACTGGATCCCATAAAAAAAACATTTTCTCAAATATAGATCCCCTCCAAAAACATTTCTAGACTTCATCACAAAAAAAAGAAAAAAAAAAGAAAATTCAAAACCATTAATAAACAGAGTTAAGGTCTTAATCAGTCGCACATTTGCCAATACAAGATCCATTCGCAGAGAGTATTCGTTTTAAATTTGGTTCATGATCGCCCTGAGAAAGGGAAATAAAAAACAAAACTTGTCGTCATGCTTTTGGCATCTAAGATCATCAGACCAACCAGCCGACAAATGTGTTGGACAAAACAATGAAGAAGACTTTTTCATCTCATCTGTTGATCCACCATTAGCTCCTCTCCTTGTATTTGTAACAAGGACACTTTTTCCTGTTGTTAATAAACATTAAGACGTCATCCTCCAAACAATCAGGTAAGCATCAAGCTGAAGTTGAAGAGAAGGATAACGATAAAGTTGAACAACAATCTGCAAAATCCAAGGAGCAAGATAACAATAACCAACCACCAGTTCAAAGAAGAGGTAAAGAAGTTGATGTGATAAGATGAATTGTAATCAACTTTGTAAGAGCATTATAATACAAACAATTTCCCACAACAAAGAGTGTGGAACATTTCAGACGTTATAGTTCTTAAATCTATTATTAAATGAGTGATCACTAAAATAAATAAAGAGTCTGTTCGCATGTCTTTCCAAAGAAGAGGTTAGGCGGGTTTGGGGTTTTTTTAAGAATTCTTCCTGACACAGAAATGGAACATTTGGCCTAGAGGGCAAAGACAACCTAAAAGCTGACAAAAGAACAAGAAACCAAAAACAAAAGAAATCCAGTTCCTTCTCTGAACTTATTTTAAAGGCCTTTCACTCTCTTAAACGCATGTCTTGCATCATCAACTCCCTTTATCTCTTAAACCAATCCATTAAACCTCCCCACACCCACTTTCACTTCAATACACCAAAGCCACAGAAGAAAAATGAATATTTTCCTGGCTATCTTTCTCTTCCTCATACCCATCTTCCTTCTCCTTACAAGGGGAAGAAGATCATCAAAAAGGGTGCCTCCTGGGTCACTTGGAATACCCTTTTTAGGCCAAAGCCTTGCCCTTCTTAGGGCCATGCGTGCCAACACAGCAGAAAAATGGCTTGAAGAAAGAATCAGAAAGTATGGTCCAATATCAAAGCTAAGCCTCTTTGGTAAACCAACAGTGTTCGTTTATGGACAGGCTGCAAACAAGTTTGTATTCTCCAGTGATAGCAGCACAATTGGCAATCAGCAAACTCAGTCAATTCGAATGATTTTGGGTGAGCGCAACATATTGGAGTTGAGTGGCGAAGATCACAAGCGTGTTAGAAGTGCACTTGTATCATTCTTAAAGCCTGAATCATTAAAGCAGTATGTGGGGAAAATGGATGGAGAAGTCAGGCAGCACCTTGAGATGCATTGGCAAGGCAAACAAGAAGTTGAGGTATGTTGATGTTACACAAAAAAGTACTCAAACTGTACCTTTTGAAACCGTTAAACCAAATGGACACTATATTTGTAAGACTTTAATAGAAAATTCTAACTTAAAAAGTTAGAGGTTTCACAAACCTTACGTTTAGGGGTTAGTTGTTTAAATTGAAAATTCACATTAAGATATAAGGGTGACATTTGTATTACTGATAGGTGTTGCCCCTCATGAAGACCCTCACATTCAACATAATTTGCTCTCTTCTATTCGGAGTTGAGCGAGGAGCTCGAAGAGATAAATTTGTGGCTTGCTTCAAAGAGATGATGCCAGGGATGTGGTCAGTACCAGTTAACTTGCCCTTCACACGCTACAACCGCAGCCTTAGAGCAAGTGCAACGGTTCAAAACATGATTAAGGACTTGATACGTGAGAAGAGAGTGGAAGTTGAGCAGAAGGGTGCTTCTCCTCACCAAGACCTCATCACTTGTTTGCTTAGCATCCGCAAGGAGGACAATGAAGAAGCAGTAACAGAGAATGAGATTGTGCACAATGTCATGCTTGTCATGGTTGCAGGACACGATACTTCATCTGTTCTGATGACTTTCATAGTGAGGCTTCTAGCAAATGAACCTACTGTATATACATCTGTTTTTCAAGGTATACATAAAACTCTCTCTTTATCTCTCAATGCAAGATCAAGTTACTTGGAAAAAAGTACATAGTAGACCATAGTTTTAAACCATGCTGTAAACACGTCCTGAGGGATTTGACTTGCCTCCAATTATTTAATCAGTGGAGATCTCCTGTTGTTCAAATAAAAAATGATGATTGCAAGATTTGGGGAAAACTTAGCAACAATATTAAAGGCTAAGATTCGTCTTGCACTGTGTATTTGAACAAAAAAAAATCTCAAGTGATTAAATAACTTGAGGCAGGCCAAATGTATCCCTGAGAGAACAATGAATTAGGCAAAGCAAATCAGAGAAAATAGATTGAGAGAACTCATAAATGATTAAGTTCTGTTAAACTTTGCTCAATTATGAATGATGAGTGGGATGCTCATGATTTTGCAGAACAGGAAGAGATAGCAAAGACCAAGCCCTCGGGAGAGTTTCTAACCTGGGAAGACCTAGCTAAGATGAAGTACACTTGGAAAGTAGCAATGGAAACACTCAGGATGTTTCCTCCTGTCTTTGGTGGCTTCAGGAGGGCCCTGAAAGATATTGAATATGGTGGATACCTAATTCCTAAAGGGTGGCAAGTAAGTAAAAGCTTTGTTTCCTCTTTGTTCTCCAACTATTCTTACTCTTTGAAACAATTATAAAACTGAAACCCCTTTATTTTTACATTTAGATATTCTGGGCTATACCAATGACCCATATGGACAGTGGCATATTCCCAGAACCATCAAAGTTTGACCCAAGTAGATTTGAGAACCAAGCATCGGTTCCACCATACTCGTTCGTCGCATTTGGAGGAGGTCCTCGAATATGTCCAGGATATGAGTTTGCAAGAATAGAAACCCTTGTTACAATTCATTATCATGTAACTCGGTTCACATGGAAGCTATGTGCAGACAATTCTTTCAGCAGGGATCCCATGCCAGTACCAACTCAAGGTCTACCAATCAAACTTGTGCCAAGAAAACTAAGTTAGCTCCGTAAGATGTTTTCTACTGTAACTGGTATCATGCTTATCTTACATAGCATTTCTGTCATGAGTCGTAATTACATAATCATATATTTATTATATATAATAGCAGAAGCCTTCAAGAGTATAGTTTAGAATTGCGACAAGTGGCAATTTCAAATATACTTACCATGAGCACCCCAAGGTCTTAACCCTACAACGAAAAAAGATGGGAAAAACACTTGCACATTAACTCCATATCATAGTTACATAGGAAAGTAGCTAGCCTTCATAGTCTCAGACCCAACTCAAATTCAAGATATGCAACTTAACTTCATTTATGGGGAACTGTAAATTCATCTGATTAGTAACAATGGGGGACTTCAGAGCTTGATGAAAAAAAGAGAGATAATCATTTGCTTTCTTTTAGAGCAATATTGTTTGATGAAACTTGAAAATAAGAAAATCAAGGGGGAAAATGTATAATCAATCAATGGGGATAGTGCTTCTGCAAATTGAACTAAGATGCAGAACAATAAACTTAAGTGGATCAAAGAAGCATGGCTAAAACATGATTTTTTTTTAAAGAGAGAAGTGGTGCCACTACTAAGGATTATATCTCCCAGAAAAGCACTCTAGAATTGAAGATTGAAATGACCTACAAGAGGGCAAATATCCAAAACATGAGATTGCATGTCATGGAAATGATGGTAAATATAAGGCCTTTTATTGAAAACTAAATTATAAATTTAAGGGATGCTTTGGCTCGTCCTCCTAAAATTTAATAAACTATATGCTTTGGCTCATCATTCTATTTATCATGACATATAAAGAATTATAAGATTTTTCATATGATCTGATTTTATTTTTTATTTTTTTTTAAAAAAAAGGCCTTAGAACCAGTTAAAATGGCCAACTTAATATGAAAGCAAGGTTGCAAATAATCCCTAGAAGAGGAACTACTTTGTTTGAATACAGCACTCCATAGCATAATCATTAAACAAACGAGCAGCATCAAAACCCATCCACTAAAATATGATCTTGATTCTCAATTTGGTCTACAACACATGGTGTAATAGTCCTGGATATTTGAAAAATATTTATAAATTGTTAATAATTTTAGCATTTCAAGAGGCCAGACCCTCCTTTTGGCACTTCATGCATTGACCCAAGTTCCAACGGCTACCCCACGATCATCCACACCAGAAGGTAAGATGGAAGACCAAAGGATGTTTAATTAAATTAAGGACACTTACACGTGATAGCGTTAACAAGGACAAGTAATTAATAAGACAACTAACTGACTAAGCACCTACTAAACAAATATTAATAAAATACAATAATTATTATTAGGCTCATAACAATCATTAATCAATGAATTTCACTTATTTCAATGAAGAAGACTATTTCATCCGATCAAAGTTAACATAGAGAACAAGAAACAAAAGAAAAAAGAAGTCCAGTTCCTACTCTGAACTTATTTCAATGGCCTATCACTCTCTTAAACCAACTCTCTATCTCTCTCTCACTCTGAAACCAATCTATTAAACCCCCCTTGATCTGCATTTGGGGAAAACTTAGTGACAATGATAAAAGCTAAGATTCGTTCTACAATCTTGACTGTTTATTTGAACAACAGGAAATCTCAAGTGATAAATAACTTGAGGCAAGCCAAATGTCTAGCTTCTTTAGAGAACAATGAATTAGGCAAAGAAAATAAAAAAGAATGGATTGAGAGAACTTATAAAATGGTTAAGTTCTGTTAAACCTTGCTCAAATAGGACTTATGAGAGGGATGTTCATGATTTTGTAGATCATGAAGAGATAGCAAAGACCAAGCCCTCAGGAGAGTTTAACCTGGGAAGACCTATCCAAAATGAAGTACACCTGGAGAGTAGCAATGGAAACACTGAGGATGTTTCCTCCTGTCTTTGGTGGCTTTAGGAAGGCCCTAAAAGATATTGAATATGGTGGATACCTAATTCCTAAAGGATGGCAAGTAAGTAAAAGCTCTGTTTCCTCTTTGTTGTCCCACTACATATTACTCTTTGAAACAATTATAAAACTGGAACCCCTCTATTTTGACATTCAGATATTCTGGGCTATGCCAATGACTCATATGGACAGTAACATATTCCCAGAACCATCAAAGTTTGACCCAAGTAGATTTGAGAACCAAGCATCGGTTCCACCGTTCGTTGCATTTGGAGGAGGTACTCGAATATGTCCAGGATATGAGTTTGCAAGAATTGAAACCCTTGTCACAATTCATTATCTTGTAACTCGGTTCACATGGAAGCTATGTGCAGACAATTCTTTCAGCAGGGATCCCCTGCCAGTACCAACTCAAGGTCTACCAATCAAACTTGTGCCAAGAAAACTATGTTAGCTCTGTAAGATCTTTTCTACTGTAACTGGTATCATGCTTATCTTACATAGCATTTCTGTCATGAGTCGTAATTACATAATCATATATTTATTATATATGATAGCAGAAGCCTTCAAGAGCATCCCCAAGGGAGATGGATGGATGGTTCCTGTCTATGGTGTCTATTCAACTGAATTCCATATTATGATAACCACACGGTTTGCCATCCATGCTCTTTGCATACTCCCCATGAAGCAGTCTCATTAAATTTCACTCTCATATGGGCGCTAATGAAGCAACTGACTGGAACGGCACCCTTAAAGCAATCAAATCAAAGAAATAAAAATTGAATATCTGCGGGATGGATAAATCCTTCAACCGATCACCACTGAATGTTCAACGGGCCTTCATTTATTTTTTAAATAACAGAAAGGAAAGATGGTAAATATGAAGAAGAAAACGATATTTTACTTCAATAGTTCTTCCTTCTTTTTTTTTTTGAATAAAATAGTTCTTCCTTTTTAATGCAAGACTTGAGAATAAAATACTACATGCATCTTCAAAGTTCAAACAAGAATCAAATTCCATGACCTGCTCTGATACCACAATAATAATAAAATTTTGGATGCCTTTTCATTAAGAATAAGTTACAAGAGAGTAAATCTAAAAGCTCAACTCTTATAGAATTTATGTACAACTGGGCCTATGTGGAGTGCCCATAAACCATTGAATTTATGAACTTTTTTTAATAAATGTTGATTAATGGTTTATAGGCACTCCACGTCAGCACAATTGTAGATAAATTGTCTAATAATTGAGTTTATAGCATTGCTCTACACATGATGCACTGATAACTGCAACTGAGTGTCCCATTTCACATGGAATGACCCAACTGCTACCCCACAACCATCCACACCAGAAGGTAAGATGGAAGACACTTACACGTGATAACATTAATAAGGACAAGTAAATAAGACAAACTAAACACCTGCTAAACAAATATTAATAAACTACAATAATTATTATTAGGGGCCCACAACAATTTTTAATCAATGAATTTCACTTTTTTCAAAGAAGAAGAGTTTTTCATCTGATCATTCGAGGATGCTGCATCATCAACTCTCTTAAAAGTTGACATAGAGAACAAGAAACCAAAGAAAAAAGAAATCAAGTTCCTACTCTGAACTTATTTTAATGGCCTACCACTCTCTTAAACGCATATCTTGAATCATCAACTCTCTATCTCTCTCTTTTTCTCTATGAAACCAATCTATTAAACCTCCCTCACAGCCTCTTTCCCTTCAATACATTATACACCATAGCCACAAAACAACAATGAATATTTTCCTGGCTACCTTTCTCTTCCTCATACCCATCTTCCTTCTCCTTACAAGGGGAAAAAGATCATCAAAAAGGGTGCCTCCAGGGTCACTTGGAATACCCTTTGTAGGCCAAAGCCTTGCCTTTCTTCAGGCCATGCGTGCCAACACTGCAGAAAAATGGCTAGAAGAAAGAATCAGAAAGTATGGTCCAATATCAAAGCTAAGCCTCTTTGGTAAACCAACAGTGTTCATTTATGGACAGGCTGCAAACAAGTTTGTATTCACTAGTGATAGCAGCACAATTGGTTACCAGCAAAATCACTCATTTCGAATGATTTTGGGCGATCGGAATCTATTCGACCTCAGTGGTGAAGATCACAAGCGTGTTAGAGGCGCACTTGTATCGTTCTTAAAGCCTGAATCATTAAAGCAGTATGTGGGGAAAATGGATGGAGAAGTCAAGCAGCACCTTGAGATGCATTGGCAAGGCAAGCAACAGGTTCAGGTATATATGTAGATTTTTTACCGTTTTAAAAAAGGCAAGTCAAACTGCACATTTTGAAACCACTAAACCAAATGAACATTCTATCTGTTGCTTTTGAATAGAAATTCTAACTTAAAAAATTAAGTTTTCACAAACCTCATGTTCAGGGGTTAGTTGTTTAAACTGAAAATTGAAGGAGGAAATTTACATCCACATTAAGGTACAAGGGTGACATTTGTACAAACCCGCCAAAAACAAGCCTAGTTCTTGCAGGGATGTGCCGGCAAACCTTATGTTTTGTATTACTAATAGGTGTTGCCCCTCATGAAGACCCTCACATTCAACATAATTTGCTCTCTTCTATTTGGAGTTGAGCGAGGAGCTAGAAGAGATAAATTTGTGGCTTGCTTCCAAGAGATGATAGAAGGGATGTGGTCAGTTCCAATTAACTTGCCCTTCACACGCTACAGGCGTGGCCTCAGAGCAAGTGCAACGGTTCAAAACATGGTTAAGGACTTGATATGTGAGAAGAGAGTAGAAGTTGAGCAGAAGGGTGCTTCTCCTCACCAAGACCTCATCACTTGTTTGCTTGGCATGTGCAAGGAGGACAATGAAGAAGCAGTAACAGAGAATGAGATTGTGCACAATGTCATGCTTGTCATGGTTGCAGGACACGATACTTCATCTGTTCTAATGACTTTCATGATAAGGTTTCTAGCAAATGAACCTACTGTGTATGCAGCTGTTCTTCAAGGTATGCATAATACTCTCTCTCTCTCTCTCTCTCTCTCTCTCTCTCTCTCAATGCAATGGTGAAAGCTTAAGATCAAGTTACCTAGAAAAGAATACACAATAGACCATGGTTCTAAATCCCGTTGTAAACTTGTCCTGAGGAATTTGACTAGCCTCCAGACTCCAGTTATTTAATCACTAGAGATATCTTATTGTTCAAATAAACAGTGAAGATTACAAGATTATGAGAAAACTCAGTGACATTGGTAAAGGCTAAGATTCGTCTTACAATCTTCACCATTCATTTGATTAACAGGAAATCTCGAATGACTAAATAACTGGAGGAAAGGCAAATCCCGTCTTGAGAGCGCAATGAATTAGGCAAAACAAATCAAAGAAAATGGATTGAGAGAACTCATAAAATGGTTCAGTTCATTTAAACTCTGCTCTAATAAGACTAATGAGTGAGATGGTCATGATTTTGCAGAACAGGAAGAAATAGCAAAGACCAAACCCTCGGGAGAGTTTCTAACATGGGAAGACATAGCCAAAATGAAGTACACTTGGAGAGTAGCAATGGAAACTCTGAGGATGGTTCCTCCTGCCTTTGGTAACTTCAGGAAGGCCCTGAAAGATATTGAGTATGGTGGATACTTAATTCCGAAAGGGTGGCAAGTAAGTAAAAGCTTTGTCCCCTCTTTGTTGTCCCACTATATATCACTCTTTGAAACAATTATACAATTGATACTACTCTATTTTGACATTCAGATACTCTGGACTTCACCAATGACCCACATGGACAATAGCATATTCCCAGAACCGTCAAAGTTTGACCCAAGTAGATTTGAGAGCCAATCATCGGTTCCACCCTACTCGTTCATTGCATTCGGAGGAGGTCCTCGAATATGTCCAGGATATGAGTTTGCAAGACTCGAAACCCTTGTCACAATTCATTATCTGGTAACCCAGTTCACATGGAAGCTATGCGCAGACAATTCTTTCAGCAGGGATCCCACGCCGATACCAACTCAAGGTCTACCAATCAAACTTGTGCCAAGAAAACTGTGTTAGCCCTGTAGGATCTTTACTACTGTAACTGGTATCAATGCTTGTCTTACATTGCATTTCTGTCATGAGTTGTAATTACGTAATGAGAATAATTGCAAAAGACTACATAAATATAGCCTAAATATACAATCGAGCTCGCCTATGGACTATGAAAAATCAAGGGTAGCATGCGTAAGAATATGCAGTAATTGAGCAACTCGAATTCCAAATACAACATGCCATAAAATCAAGGAGATTGTTGGGGTAAAAGTGGAAGTTGCTGTCCCCATGGCTGCTTGCATCTCTTGACTGACCAAGTTTCTCTTTCAAGATTGTGAAAGTGAGTTAAAAACGTATGAGATTTCCCTGAGCATATCAAAACTTCAAGAGCACTGAAATTAATGAAGCATTAATATGAAAATTTCTTGCTTTCATGTATATTGTACAACAATTTAATAGTTGATTGTCTTCCTTTTGTACTGTCTGATAGGCATATTAACAACTGAAATCAAAATACTTTCCATATGGTTCTTTCATGCCATCATTTCAAACAATAGCATACAGAGTAGACCTACTAGCTAAAAAGCCAGGGATTAGGTCATCCAAGTGTAAAAATTCCAGTGAAAAATAAATAAATAAATCAGAGACTTCTAGCAATTCTGTGTTCTTGAGTATTTCGGTTGCAAAGATGGACATCTTTCATTCATATGTAGATAGGGTTCCTTCAAATTTTACCACTTTGGCAGGCGGCTTGAATTGTTCTCGAAAAATTTGAGCTTATATGAGCATTCTTAGTGAGCTAGTCAAAGTTTAGCTAAATTTTGGTTAAGAACATTCACTTTTGTTATTTTAGCTAGCCACTTTCCAAAAGCATCAAACATCAAACTTTCTAAATATTTCTCTACTTTAAATAAATATCCGTAGTTTACAATTTAAATGGGAGAATTGCAACACAACACAAGAGGAGAATTACAATTGAAGTAAATATTCATTGCTTATATAAGTAATTAAATATAAGTAGAAATCATCCCCTTCCTAGTTTTCTGTATACTACTTGGACCTTTTTCCAAGTTTTCTAGCAACACAAGAGCTACATTGAACTTAAATCTAGAGTGGATCCCAAACCTAAAGACAATCATCATCTCCGAAGCGGGATTCCCAAGGCAATCAAGAAACCAGGTAGAAAAACAAAAAGGCAAACAGAAAAGGAACAGAGCATAACTGCGAGAGAAAGGTGCCAAATCCACAAACAAGCGATCAAAAGAAAGGGAAATAAATTTTTTTGTAAAAATAAAAAAAACTTAAGGTATGTCTTCATAGTTTTGGCATTTAGGATTTATCAGACCAACCAGCCAACAAATCTGTTGGACATTACAATGAAGACTTTTTCATCTGATCATTCAAGGACAGAGTGATGGAACATTTAAACCTTTCAATCTCTTAAAATTTGACAAGAAACCAAAGACAAAAAAAATCCAGTTCCTTCTCTGAACTTATTTTAAAGGCCTTTCACTCTCTTAAACGCATGTCCTCCATCATCAACTCTCTATCTCTCTGAAACCAATCTATTAAACCCCCCACACCCCCTTTCACTTCAATACACCAAAGCCACACTAAAATAATGAATATTTTCCTGTCTATCTTTCTCTTCCTCATACCCATCTTCCTTCTCCTTACAAAGGGAAGAAGATCATCAAAAAGGGTGCCTCCAGGGTCACTTGGAATACCCTTTTTAGGCCAAAGCCTTTCCTTTCTTCGGGCCATGCGTGCCAACACCGCAGAAAAATGGCTAGAAGACAGAATCAGAAAGTATGGTCCAATATCAAAGCTAAGCCTCTTTGGTAAACCAACAGTGTTCATTTCTGGACAGGCTGCAAACAAGTTTGTATTCACCAGTGATAGCAGCACAATTAGTTACCAGCAAAATCAGTCACTTAAAATGATTTTGGGAGATTGGAATATATTCGAGCTGAGTGGAGAAGATCACAAGCGCGTTAGAGGTGCACTTTTATCATTCTTAAAGCCTGAATCTTTAAAGCAGTATGTGAGGAAAATGGATGGAGAAGTCAAGGAGCACCTTGAGATGCATTGGCAAGGCAAGCAACAAGTTGAGGTATGTTGATGTTACCCAAAAAAGTACTCTCTTGGTAAATTAACATACAAGAAAATTGTATTGGAATAAGATCCTGGCCTACCTTGAGAATTATTTGGGTTGGGAAATAAACATATCAACTTCAAAAATTTTCACATATGGAGCTAAAGGCTTATTCTACTATGCTGACGTGCCAATGTCTGGTATTCCTTAGATATTTTATTTTTAAACAAAGGCTGATCCATGGGCTACTGCACCCTTTCTTGTCAGCATAGCATTTACCTTTGTACAAACCCCAAAATATGCAATGTTCTTGCAGGGATGTGCAGGCTAACATTTTGTTCACAAAATATTTTGTATTACTGATAGGTGTTGCCCCTCATGAAGACCCTCACATTCAACATAATTTGTTCTCTTCTATTCGGAGTTGAGCAAGGAGCTCGAAGAGATAAATTTGTGGCTTGCTTCCAAGAGATGCTGGTAGGGATGTGGGCGGTTCCAGTTAACTTGCCCTTCACACGCTACAACCGCGGCCTCAAAGCAAGTGCAATGGTTCAAAACATGGTTAAGGACCTCATAATTGAGAAGAGAGTGGAACTTGAGCAGAAGGGTGCCTCTCCTCACCAAGATCTCATCACTTGTTTGCTTAGCATCCGCAAGGAGGACAATGAAGAAGCACTAACAGAGAATGAGATTGTGCACAATGTCATGCTTGTCATGGTCGCAGGGCACGATACTTCATCTGTTCTGATGACTTTCATAATGAGGCTTCTAGCAAATGAACCTGCTGTGTATGCAGCTGTTCTTCAAGGTATAAATAAAACTCTCTCTCTCTCTCTCTCTCTCTCTCTCTCTCTCTCTCTCTCAATGCAATGATGATAGCTTATGATCAAGTTGCCTTGAATAGAAAATACAGGAGACCATAGTTTTAAACCCTGTTGTAAACTTGTAGTGGGGGATTTGGCTTGCCTCCAGTTGTTTATTCAGAGGAGATCTCTTGTTGTTCAAATAAACAGTGACAATTGCAAGATTTGGGAAAACTTGGTGACAATGAAAAAGGCTAAGCAAATAAGAGGAAATGGATTGAGAGAACTCATAAAGTGGTTTGGTTTTGTTATACTCTGCTCAAATAAGAATGATGAGTGGGATGCTCATGATTTGTAGAACATGAAGAGATAGCAAAGACCAAGCCCTTGGGAGAGTTTCTAACGTGGGAAGACCTAACTAAAATGAAGTACACCTGGAGAGTAGCAATGGAAACACTGAGGATGGTTCCTCCTGTCTTTGGTGGCTTCAAGAAGGCTCTGAAAGATACTGAATATGGTGGATACCTAATTCCTAAAGGGTGGCAAGTAAGTAAAAGCTTTGTCTCCTCTGTGCTGTCTCACTATATATCACTAAAACCCTTCTATTTTGACATGCAGATATTCTGGACTACACCAATGACCCATATGGACAATAGCATATTCCAAGAACCGTCAAAGTTTGACCCAAGTAGATTCGAGAACCAAGCATCGGTTCCACCCTACTCGTTTGTTGCATTCGGAGGAGGTCCTCGAATATGTCCAGGATATGAGTTTGCAAGAATCGAAACCCTTGTCACAATTCATTATCTGGTAACTCAGTTCACATGGAAGCTATGCTCAGACAATTCTTTCAGCAGAGATCCCATTCCAATACCAACTCAAGGTTTACCAATCAAACTTGTGCCAAGGAAACTATGTTAGCTCTGTAGAATCATTACTACTGTAACTTGTATCAATCTTTTCTTACATTGCATTTCTGTCATGGGTTGTAGTTACATAATGAGAATAATTGCAAAAGACTACATAAATATTGCCCAAATATACAATCGAGCTCAACTATGGACTCTGAAAAATCAAGGGTAGCATGTGTAAGAATATCACTAATTGAGCAACTCGAATTCCAAATACAATATGCCATAAAATCAAGGAGATTGTTGGGGTAAAAGTGGAGGTTGCTGTCCCCATGGCTGCTTGCATCTCCTCACTGACCAAATTTCTCTTTCAAGATTGTGAAAGTGAATTAAAAACGTATGAGATTTCCTAGACCATATCAAAACTTCAAGAGCACTGAAATTAATGAAGCGTTAACATGGAAATTTCTAGTTGATTGCCTTCCTTTTGTACTGTCTGATCAGCATATTTACAACTGAAATCAAATTACTTTCCATATAGATATTTCATGCCATCATAACAAAAAGCCAGGGATGAATTCATCCATGTATATAGAAATTCCAGTGAAAAAAAAAAAAAAACAAAACAAAACAAAGATAAAGAGACTTCTATCATTTCTGTGGTCTTGAGTATTTCAGTGGCAGCAATGAACATCTTACATTCATATGCTAATATGGTTCCATCAAATTGTATCCAGGTAATTCCATTCGATACTTCCCTCGAAAAATTTGAGCGTATAAGCGTCCTTGATCTGCATTTGCAGCAGCAGAAAAAATAAACACACTTCAAACATGAAAAAATAAATACCCACGTTTACCTGTAACAATCTAATTCACTTTCTAAATATTATGAAGTTTATTCAATGAACAATGCAGAGGAGGTAAAGGGGGTGGTAATCTTTCAAGGCTGTAAGATATTCTCATGCTATGATCATCACAACCGCAGAATTCTTATTAATTCCAATGATTTGGGAACTTATCTATGTTGAGTGAATATGTAGGTGCAACAAATGGGGATTGATGAGTTGGCAATGTAAATATGTAGGATGGGTTTGGACAAAAAAGGAGTTGGTGTGGTGAGAAAAAAAAAAAAAAAAATTGCAAAGTCAGTCCCTGGTATCAAAATGAACTACTAAGTCTCTATATGCCAAAAAAAGTATGCTACAGTGCAATAAAAATTACATTTTTTGCTCATAAAAGTATACATTGCAAGATACCACATTATTATTTTTCCTTTTTCTTTTCAAAAGAAAAAAAAAATGAATGATGTGGCATCCTACCACGTAGATTTTTATGAGCTAAAAATAAAATTTTTATTACATGGAAGCATTTCTTTGCCAAAAAAAAGTTCCTACAATCAAATTTGGTCCACAAATTTAACAGATATTGTTAGTCTGACACTTACTTAAATAGAACACGTGTCGTAATTTTTTTGACTCTAACTTTTCAGTGTCACAAAAGAACCTAAGAAAAATATATTGCCCATTCCATTTGGCTAACCAACACCAGATTTTTTTTATTGCCTATCGAACCATGGAAGTCGGTTGCCAATTGGTGAGGGTCGGTAGGCGGTAAACGAATAATTTGCCCACTCCTAACCGAGACTGATTTTGCATTTAAAAAAAAAAAAAAAAAAAAACTTAAAAAGCCGAAGCCGTTACCTTTATCTACTACCAAAAAAACTGCTGGTTCTCATACAACCAAAACTCGCACCAAAATTTAACAATGGCCACTCTTGCTTCCTCATCCCCTGTCCTCCTCTCCTCTCCGCCCTCCAAATTTTCTCAGCCTTCTCTTTCGTCTATTCCACGCCTCTCTCTCCCCTCTTTCTCTCACTCCACTGCTCTCTCTTCCTCTCTCTCCATTTCTCCTTCTTTTCTCACATACCCCACAAGTTCTAAACGCTTTGCTCTGTCTGCCTTGAGCGTCAAGGCTAGTGCTGCAGAGAAGAAGAAAGTCCTCATAGTTAATACCAACAGTGGTGGGCATGCTGTTATTGGGTTCTATTTCGCAAAAGAGCTTCTGGGTTCCGGCCATGAGGTCACTATATTGACTGTTGGTGAAGAGGGCTCCGACAAGATGAAGAAGCCTCCATTCAACAGATTTTCAGTTAAAAGTTCTCTCTTTACATTATCACTTATATTGGGCTTTCGGTGATTTTGTAATGAGATATGTTGATTTTATTTGATTTACAATTGGAACTTTTGTGTTATCTGAAAACTTTTCAGGAAATTGTAAGTGCTGGAGGCCGGACGGTGTGGGGGAACCCAGCGGACGTTGGGAAGGCTGTCGGAGGGGCAACATTTGATGTTGTGTTGGACAACAATGGGAAGGACCTGGATGCTGTGAGGTTTGTTGCTTTGATTGTCGAAAATTACTGTCTAATTGTCCCAACTTTTTGTGTATCTGTTTTTGTTTTCTGTAATTTTGGTATATTGTTTGGACACTAAGAAAATTGAGGAAATGAAGACGAAACAAAATTTTGAATTTGTTATGTATTCTTCTGCTTACCATTGTAGAGTTTTGAAGACAGGGGACTGGCTGTTTTTGAGTAAGCATAATATGAGTAACTCAAGCAGAATCTTCTTTTATTTACTTTTTGTGTAAAAGAAATAGCTGGATAAAAGGCATTTATCCACAAGAGATTTCCAAATCCTCTTGCTCAAGCCACACTCGAAAAAGAGATGATCACGGCATTCTATATAATTTCTGCAGAAAACACACTTGGTTTCACCTAAGAACCCCAAACTTAGCAATCTATCCCCTGTTGACAAACTGTTTCTAATAGCCAACCAGAGAAAAAATGCATGTTTAGGGGTAGAGAAGGGGAACCAAATGAGCCTCCACCACTCCACCTTAGGTCTATAAGTGCGGATTGTATTCCAAGTATCTCAGCAATTTTGTGTAGGGAAACTTCCGAGGGTGCGGTGCACGGGACCGGGGTTTACTCTGCAAGGGTGGGTCCGAAGGGCCCTACCTTGGAGAGGTTCCCTGACATAAAAAAAATAAAATAAAAAAAGAGTTATCTCATCAAGTGTAAACTTCCTTCTTACCTGCCACCCAAATAGCCTCATCTCTAACCCCAAATCGAACCAAATGAAGCTGGCTTTGGATTTGCACTGTCTGATCAGATCAAGCTGATGGCCATATGGCCCATATCCAAACTCCATCCTTCAAAACACTGAAAACTTTAGCCTCCAAGTTTACCTTACTGCAAGATAAGCACTAATGGGACAAAACAATGCCTCTTTTGACTCCCTTTGTGCTGAAGGAAAAGTTTGTTTATGGTAGTTCAGTAACATTTATTTCGTACTAATATGCAGGAGTGCACAAATCATTGGAACCTTACTATTGAAAATGGAACAAAACAAAATGACCTATATTTGTAGGCAGTTAGTGAGCTATTTATTCTAACATCAATCTTCACACTTAGGCCTGTGATAGATTGGGCCAAGAGTTCTGGTGTCAAGCAATTTCTATTCATCAGCAGCGCCGGGATCTATAAGGCAACAGATGAGCCTCCTCATGTTGAAGGGGTATGTTTTGTAGTTTTAATCTCCATGGTATACAAAATAAGTGGATTTTCTCTATTGAAGAAGAATGAAGAATCTTCACCTACAACAGGATGCCGTCAAAGCTGATGCTGGTCATGTTGGAGTAGAGAAATACATTGCAGAGGTTTTTGGTGTTTGGGCAGTATTCCGTCCACAATACATGATTGGATCTGGCAACAATAAAGATTGTGAGGAATGGTTCTTTGATCGTAAGTGTATCACCTCAAGCACTTTTTAAATTATTCATGTTTCACAATACTCTCTATAGCACCTTCACTTTTTAGTCCCTTCCCTCTTTCTGAGGTTTGTTTCTTTCATATCTGGAATGTTTGCAGTTTTCATCTAATTCTGCTCTTTCTCAGAATGGTTTTAACTGAATATTCGATTCCCATATGTCCTTGGCTTAGTGATCAAGATTTCTAACATTAATGCTTGGAAATTACATAAACTCCTATATGTTGACTTGCTTTATGCAGGAATTGTTCGAGACAGACCAGTTCCAATCCCAGGCTCTGGAATGCAACTCACAAACATCTCTCATGTTAAGGACTTGTCTTCTATGCTTACTCTAGCTGTTGAGAAACCAGAGGCTGCATCTCGTAACATTTTCAACTGTGTAAGTGACCGTGCAGTGACTCTGGATGGAATTGCCAAACTATGTGCTCAAGCTGCAGGCCGCCCCGTCAACATTGTTCATTACGATCCAAAAGCTGTTGGAATTGATGCAAAAAAGGCTTTTCCTTTCCGAAACATGGTAATAACTTGTCTTTTACATCCACTAATAGGGAAGAGTCCGATAGGACTGCATTAAGCTCTTATTCCTTGATAATATTTATATTACAAATAACTCCTATTTATAGGAGAATTGGAGTAGATGAAGATAATACAAGTATGGTAGGTGAAGATATATCCAATCAAATCTAATTATCTAAAAGGTAGGAGATGATTTGTAATCAGGGTGATTTTATGACAATAATATATTCTAACGGTTATGACTCCTCCTACTAATCAAAGTTGCTCGGGATATTTCGTAGAGCATATTTAGGGGCTTAGATAACCATAATGATGAACAATTTTTGAAAAAATCCGAGAAAGATCAAACATACAGAATGTTTAGCTTGAAGGTCTCCTGCATGGACCCATTGAATGTTGGGGCCTGGCTTTTACTCCTGAATCTGTTTCAACTGTGAGACAATTTACATAGCTCATGTACTGTGCAGCACTTCTATGCAGAGCCAAGGGCTGCCAAGGACATTTTGGGTTGGCGTGGGAAAACCAACCTTCCAGAAGACTTGAAGGAGCGGTTTGATGAGTATGTAAGGATTGGAAGAGACAAGAAGCCGATTCAATTTGAGATAGATGATAAGATATTAGAGTCGCTTAAAGTACCAGTGGCTGTTTGATCAATCAAATTGCAGCTATATCTATCCATTTTACAAGGCTATATGAGATGCCTATTTTTCTCTCTATGAGATGCCTATTCCTAAATAATGCGTCAAGAATCAATGTGTTCAATTTTGGGAAGTAAATAAAATGTAGCATGAATTTTTTGGATTGGATTATAGGCGGTTCTGTTGTTATGCAGGAACAGAAACAGAGTATTTGAATTATTCAGCTACTGTTGTTATCCTGCAGCAAACCATGAAATTTGAAAAACAATGCAGATGGCGCATCTCATTAGTTATCTTCCTCCTCATGTGTATCCTTGTCAATTACACTGTCTGAAGGTCTGGAATCTTCTTGGACTTCTCTATATAGGATATTGTTCTAAATTATTTTAGGCAATTCAATAAATGAACGTTGTACTAAATTATATAAGGAAAGTCAAGAAATGAGTGTTGCACAAAGGTTTAGTCATTAGTCAATTTTTTTTTTTTTTTTTACGTGTATATACAATGGAAGGGAGATTCGAACTAGTCTTTAAGTATCCTTCATACTCCAATTGAGGTGGACTTCGATGGAATAAAAATGAAGTGTAATTGATTTCTCTTCTCTCTTTCCTTCTATCACTCTTCCTTTAGCTCGTTTCTCCTGTCTTTGCCCTATCATTGTTTGTACATCATCAAGGCATCCAAGAAACCAGGTAGACTAAACAAAAAGGCAAACAGAAAAGCAATAGAGCAAAACCGCAAGAGAAAGGTGCCGAATCCACAAACAAACGATCAAAAGAAAAGGAAATAAAAATTAAAAACAAAAAAAAAAACATAAGGTGTGTCTTCATGGTTTTGGCATTTAGGATTCATCAGACCAACCAGCCGACAAATCTGTTGGACATTACAATGAAGAAAATATTTTCATCTGATCATTCAAGGACATTGTGACGGAACATTTAAACCTTTCACTCTCTTAAAAGCAGACAAGAAACCAAAGACAAAAGAAATCCAGTTCCTTCTCAGAACTTATTTTAAAGGTCTTTCACTCTCCTAAATGCATGTCTTGCATCATCAACTCTCCCTCTCTCTCTCTCAGAAACCAATCTATTAAACCCCCCACACCCCCTTTCACTTCAATACACCCAAGCCACAGAAGAATAATGAATATTTTCCTGGCTATCTTTCTCTTCTTCATACCCATCTTCCTTCTCCTTACAAGGGGAAGGAGATCATCAAAAAGGGTGCCTCCAGGGTCACTTGGAATACCCCTTTTAGGCCAAAGCCTAGGCTTTCTTCAAGTCATGCGTGCCAACACTGCAGAAAAATGGCTAGAAGAAAGAATCAGAAAGTATGGTCCAATATCAAAGCTAAGCCTCTTTGGTAAACCAACAGTGTTCGTTTATGGACAGGCTGCAAACAAGTTTGTATTCTCCAGTGATAGCAGCACAATTGGTTACCAGCAAAATCAGTCCCTTCGAAAGATTTTGGGCGATCGGAATATATTCGAGCTGAGTGTTGAAGATCACAAGCGTGTTAGAGGCGCACTTGTATCATTCTTAAAGCCTGAATCATTAAAGCAGTATGTGGGGAAAATGGATGGAGAAGTCAAGGAGCACCTTGAGATGCATTGGCACGGCAAGCAACAGGTTGAGGTATGTTGATGTTACCCAAAAAGGTACTCACTTGGTAAATTAACTTACAAGAAAATTGTGCTGGACCAAGGTCCTGGCCTGCCTTTAGTACTCATTAGAAATATTTTTCTTTAACAAAGGCAGATCCAAAGACAAAAGTAAGATAAAGGTGTTGTGCATAGCATTTCTCTCTGTACAAACCCCAAAAAAATAGCAATGTTCTCAAAGGGATGTGCAGGATAAAATTTTGTTCACAAAATATTTTGTATTACTGATAGGTGGTGCCCCTCATGAAGACCCTCACATTCAACATAATTTGCTCTCTAATATTCGGAGCGAGGAGCTCGAAGAGATAAATTTCTGGCTTGCTTCTGAGAGATGATGGTAGGGATATGGTCAGTTCCACTTAACTTGCCCTTCACACGCTACAATCGTGGCCTCAAAGCAAGTGCAACAGTTCAAAACATGGTTAAGGACCTCATACGTGAGAAGAGAGTGGAACTTGAGCAGAAGGGTGCCTCTCCTCACCAAGACCTCATCACTTGTTTGCTTAGCACCCGCAAGGACAATGAAGAAGTACTAACTGAGGATGAGATTGTGCACAAAGTCATGATTGTCATGGTTGCTGGGCACGATACTTCATCTGTCTTGATGACCTTCATAATGAGGCTTCTAGCAAATGAACCTACTGTGTATGCAGCTGTTCTTCAAGGTATCCATAAAACTCTCTCTCTCTCTCTCAATGCAATGATAACAGTTTAAGATCAAGTTACCTGAAAAAGAATACACAGTAGACCACAGTTATAAACCATGTTGTAAACTTGTCTTATAATGTTGCTCAAATAAACAGAGAAGATTACAAAATTATGGGAAAACTTAGTGATAATGGTAAAGGCTAAGATTAGTCTTGCAATTTTCACCGTTTATTTGACCAACTGGAAATCTCCAAATGATTAAATAATTGATGGCAAGCCAAATCCCATCCAAAGAGCACAGTGAAATAGACAAAGCAAATCAAAGAAAATAGATTGGGAGAACTTACAAAAGGGTTCAGTTCTGTTATACTCTGCTCAAACAAGACTATTGAGTGGAATGCTCATGACTTTGCAGAACAGGAAGAGATAGCAAAGACCAAGCCCTCAGGAGAGTCTCTAACGTGGGAAGACCTAACCAAAATGAAGTACACCTGGAGAGTAGCAATGGAAACACTGAGGATGGTACCTCCTGCCTTTGGTGGTTTCAGAAAGGCCTTGAAAGATATTGAATATGGTGGATACCTAATTCCTAAAGGGTGGCAAGTAAGTAAAAGCTATGTCTCCTCATGTTGTCCTACTATATATCACTCATTGAAACAATTTTATTTTATTTTTTGGATAAATTACTCTTTGAGATAATTATAAAACCGAAACCCTCTATTTTGGCTTTCAGATATTCTGGGCTATACCAATGACTCATATGGACAGTAGCATATTCCCAGAACCATCAAAGTTTGACCCAAGTAGATTTGAGAACCAAACATCTGTTCCACCCTACTCGTTCGTTGCATTCGGAGCAGGTCCTCGAATATGTCCAGGATATGAGTGTGCAAGAATCGAAACCCTCGTTACAAGTCATTATCTTGTAACTCAGTTCACATGGAAGCTATGCGCAGACAATTCTTTCAGCAGAGATCCCATGCCAATACCAACTCAAGGTCTACCAATCAAACTTGTGCCAAGGAAACTATGTTAGCTATGTAGAATCTTTACATGCTTATCTTACATTGCATCTGTTGTGGGTCGTAATTACATAATGAGAATAATTGTAAAAGACTACATAAATATTTGCCAAAATATACAATCAAGTTCGACTATGGACTCAAAAAATCGAAGGGTAGCATGCGTAAGAATCGCTGGATCAAATCAGAAGTTTACACACGATTAGATTCTACTAGGATATGCAGTAATTGAGCAACTCGAATTCCAAATACAACATGCCATAAAATCAAGGAAACTGTGGGACAAAAGTGGAAGCTCCTGTCCCCATGGCCGCTTGCATCTCCTGACTGACCAAATTTCTCTTCCAATGTTGTGAAAGTGAGTTTAAAACGTATGAGATCATTAAAAGGGACTAATGCAATGCAATTCACCGTTCATTTTCTTGCTTTCATGAATATTGTATAACAATTTAATAGTTGAATGCCTTCCTTTTGTACTGTCTGATCAGCATATTTACAACTGAAATCAAAACACTTTCCATATGGATCTTTCATGCCATCATATCAAACAATACCATACAGAGTAGACCTACCAGCTAAAAAGCCAGGGATTAGGTCATCCATGTGTAAAAATTCCAGTGAAAAAAAAAATATTCAGAGACTTCTAGCAATTCTGTGTTCTTGAGTATTTCGGTGGCAGAGATGGACATCTTTCATTCATATGCGGATATGGTTCCATCAAATTGTACCCAGGTAATTCCATTCGATACTTCCCTCGAATCTGACAAAAAGGGAGCTTCACATTGTCCCCATCGTTGCACCACTGTGGCAGGCGGCTTGAATTATTCTCGAAAAAGTTGAGCGTATAAGCATCCTTTATCTGCATTTGTGGCAATAGAAAAATTTAATACACATCAAACATGTAAACTACTTAGGAAGAGAGTTTAAATAATCACCTAAAAAGATCAAGTCTAGAATGCATCCACATTTACCTGTAACAATCTAATTCACTTTCTAAATATTATAAAGTTTATTCAATGCACAATGAGAGGAGGTAAAGGGGATGGTAATCTATCTTGGCTTGTAAGATATCCTCATGCTATGATCAACACAACTGCAGAATTCTTATTAATTCCAATTATTTATTATATACTGATCAATCCATACTATTAAGCTGATGAAAACAGTGACATGTTACTCCAGAATAAACAGGACTCATGTTATTATTGATGGACTCACTGTAAACTCAGTGACTTGAATAGAGCTAGCAATTGGATCAAATAATCCTGCCTCCTTGTACATTTCAAGAATGAAAGCAACACAGGATGTTGACTTCCCATCAGCGTATAGCCAGTCGTCCTGTTCGGGAATAGTCAGCAATTCATCAAAAGATGACCCACGATTTTCAATTTCTACAAGAACATCAGGAAGACTAAGACCCTGCATGAAACACCAGTTACATCAGATAATCAACAAATAACAAATGACATTGAATTTCAAAAATAACAGTTCTTTGAAGAACTGTCTTCTTATCATCTTCCCCTCATATCTGATACCTAGGAGGGTTTAGGCTAAGCCATAATATCCATGTTCGGTCCAAGAGATAGAAGGAAAGACCCCGGAATTTCCAGCTAACAAATTCCCCATATGGTCTATAATGATTAGTTCGTTTTTTTCAAACCACTTACATCCAACCCATTCGTCTGTGCAAGGGATCAAAAACTACATTCCTTTTCATCTTTTATACTCAAACAAATCCACAGTTTCGACCTATACCTCTATAAGTTAACCTGACAAGCATAGCATAAAAAGTAGAGGAAAATTTGTTATAATACCTGAGTCCCAAGGCGTTTGTTCAAGGCTTCATTCCACATGTTCGCAGCATATGCAGGCTGTATTTGATTCCAAACTGTCATTACAGAAGCAACCTGCAGAATCATAGTTTAACAGTCAGAACCCAATAACCTAAGCACACCTCTTAAAATTAACATAGTTCAGCTACAAGTGAGAGAGAGAGAGAGAGAGAGAAGGACTCACAACAAAAGGTGCATTTTAAAGAGCAGAACTGGATTTATATGCATCAAATGTGACCGATAAAAGTTATCATGACTAACAGAAAAGGTATTATTAATGAGCTTTCATCTTCTTCTAGTTTGGTTACTTCACTGCAGTATCCTATTGAAAGATACTAAATTTTTGACAGAATCCAAAAAATTCACAAAGTCTTTTCTTCCTAGCTTTCTAAGCACTTGTTAAGTCTTTGATGAACCCAAAATTATGACCAATAATGACTCTTTGTTGACACAATATCCTCATTATTGAGGGAACTACCAAAAATATATTCGCAGTTTTAGGGCCTCAATTTAACTTTGACAAGACCAAAGCAATAAATAGGATGTCAGCTGGACCAGAGTTGCTGCAATAACCCACCAACTTTTAAAAAATCAGTCTGTTAGAAAATCAGAAGTGGAAGAACAGAGTCAAGATTATAGCATCAACTATACTGCAAACTTAGATTGAAAATCAAACATTCAAACATACATACCAGATGAGCATCCAAGGGAGGTGGAAAGTTCCCGTCTCTAGTGTCTATCCAACTGAATATCATATTATGATAACCATACGGTCTTCCATCCATGCTCCTTGCATACTCCCATGCAGCAGTCTCATTAAACTTCGCTCTCGTATTAGGATGCAACGGAAGCAATGCAATATGGGGATTGGAATCATCTTTATTCAACTCAAAATCCCACCACTCATCCCACGGTAACACAGCAATTATATCTTCTCCCTACAATAAAAAAAAAGATAGGCATAACACTTGCACATTTAACTCCAAATCATAGTTACATAGGAAAGTAGCCCTATACCCAACTCAAATTCAATCAGTAGTAGTTTGAGTCGAGGGAGAGTGAGTTGCTAAACGCTCCAACATATGCAACTTAACTTCATTTATGGGAAACTATAAGTTCATCTGATTATTAACAATGAGGGACTTCAGAGCTTGATGAAAAAAAGAGGATAATCATTTGTTTTTTTTAGAGCAATATAGTTCAATGAAACTTGAAAATAATAAAATCAAGTGAGAAATGTATTATCCATCAATGGGGACAGTGCTTCTGCAAATTGAACTAAGATGCCTAGCAAGAGAATTAAGTGGATCTAAGAAGCATGGCTAAAGCATGATTTAAGATAGAAATTGTGCCACTACTAAGGATTATATGTCCCAGAAAAGCAGTCAAGCAATTTTTACAGCACTCCAGCAAGGAAATCAACTTCTAGGTAACTTTTAAATCTGACCAAGAGAGGACAAACTTAGAGCATGTAGCTGAGCACTTTGAAATGACCTACAAGAGGGAAAATATCCAAAGCTTTCACCTCCTGCCTCGTGACAATGTTAAAGTCGCCTTCCACCACAAAACCAGGAAGGCCATGACTTTTATCCATTAGGTGCCCAGATATTAGCCTTACAGATCTCACTGCCAACCAGCCAATAACAGAGAGAGCAAACAAAATAAAACTCCTACAAGTTCCACATATTCACAAAATACTGGGTTGGCTGGGATTTTCCAAAGAAGTGCCATCATGTTAAGCTTCACATAACCCCTCACAGGTTCAAATGAGGAGCAAAAGTAATTCTTAAGGTAGGGGCAAAGAAGCCACAGAATCGATGATCAGGCTGACATACCAGAATGGATTATGAGATCTCAGAAGAGAGAAAAAGGAAAACCGAAATAAAATGGAAAAGCAATATTCAAAACACACCAAAACCAGAAAGTCTATAAATTAGGCAGAAGATGTTCCAACACTGTTTTGTTTGTGGCTTCCAAGGCCATTAATTCAACTCATCAGAATTTTCAACTGGAACATCTGGCAGCAAAGCTCACCCACAGATGCTTTCCAATATACACTACTGAAAGAGATATATTAATAATCTACAAAAAAAATATTTAGAAGAAAATATCACGAAAAGAATGATATTTAGGGGACATTATTATTAAAAGTTGCATGCTATCAGAAACACTATATTACAACTACATTTCGCAGCTTTTCATTGTTTTACCTTTTCATTTTCATGCCCTGATTCACCAATCCATAACTTTCCTTCAGAATCTTTTAAGCAAACAGCAGTATGACCAGCATATGCTCCACTGACCCACTTCTCCAGACTCTCAAAACCACCCCATCGGCCACGGATTTTGGATATCGCAAGGAAATCTCCAGAGTGAATATCATCAACACTGATGTTTGTTACCCAGGGCTGAGGGCGTTGTACAAAGGTAGCTCCCATGTGCTTCTCAAGAAATCCTATATTAGAGTTCTCACCCCATCCCGTGTTTGTAAATAAGGGGAAGACATCCCATAATGCTTGAAGAGTTCCCAGCATGCCTGCTTGCATTAGGAAAATCGAAACTCCCCTGTTTTTCACCTGTTTTAATAGAAAGAAAAAACCACATCTAACACAAAAGTCAAGCTTCAAAACAAAATAGAACAAGTAGTGACTCTTCAATAACTCAAAGTGGTGACTTACATATTCATACTCAGCTTTCCCTTCCCACTGTTTAAACTCAAATGTATGTTCCCGAGATAGCAAATAGTAATCCCATGTCACACGGTATGGAGTTGCAAAGACATAAAGATCCATACATGTCCAACTGTGAGCATTGCTAACCTGGACAGGCACATAGATAATTCTTAACAGTTTATTAAAAGAGAAACTACTTTGTTTGAATACAGCACTCCACACCATAATCATTAAGCAATGAGCAGCATCAAAACCAATCCTGTAAAAAATGATCTAGATATTCAATTAGGTCAACAACACATGGCAAGAACTATGGCCACTACAAAGAGATGAAATTTCCAGGAAGTTCCAATCATTAATCAATGAATTCATTTTATTTAATTTTCAAGAGTCAGTGGTATTAAGTGTTGCCCTAGATTGTTTTGGTAATTCAATAAATAGGAGATTGTCCTAAATTATTTTAGGCAATTCAATAATGGATGTTGTCCTAAATTATATTAGGTAAGTCAATAAACGGGGTGGATGTAGCCATTGCTCTTTCTCTATTTTCGTTGGGTTTTGTTCCTTTTCACAGGTTTTGACGGGTTTGTCTCATGATCCCCCTCCTCCTTTTAGGTCAGGAGTTGCCCTATCTCTCTTGGAGGTGGGAGAATCATCGAAGTCCATATGTTCTTCTAAGTCAAGAGGAATGAGGGAATTGAAGTACAAAAGACAAAAAAGTCAATAAATGGGCGTTGTCCTAAATATATTAGGTAAGTCAATAAATGGTGTTGGTTTAGTCATTAGTCTATTTGTCTTTTGTACTCCAATGTTGATAGAATAAAAATTATGTGGAATTCATTTCCCTCTTCTTTTAGCTCCTTTCCCCTCTCTTTGCCCTACGTTTGCTGTGTGATTTTTGTGATCATTTTTTGTCCTACATCATTAAGGCATCCAAGAAACCAGGTATACTAAACAAAAAAGTAACAGAGCAAAACTTCGAGAGAAAGGTGCCAAATCCACAAACAAGCTATCAAAAGAAACCATGAATGATTCGAATTTGTACAGCAAAGTTCAATACTTGACACCAAGAAATCAATGCTCCAGTGTATAAACAACATCAACAAAAAAGAATAAAGGTAGAACAACAATCCATATTTGGGATTTATCCTGAAAATCTTCAACCAATTGAAGACAATTAACAAATACGTAAGAACTTAACCACTAGTCAAGGTAGGTAGGTATGTCTTGGACCACCAGCCTTCTAACAACCTACGAATATGAAAGAACTCAGGAATACTTATGATCAAATACTGCAATATTCTTTATTTTCAATTAAACCCGGAAACATAACCAAAATATAAACCAAGTACAACCGAATTGTAAAACAAATTATAACTCTAATCAAGTATCTTCCAGACCACAAACCCTCGGTCTTGCCCATCAAAGTAACAGCCAAAGAATCTCAGCTCCAGACCAGCAATAAAGTTCAACAACTACAAACCCAGATACCCAAAATTCCGAGTTTCACTAAAACCAGCTAAATTCAGAGAAACCATGCAAAAACAACCTAAATTAGTTCATCCCAGAACTTGAAGTGAATGGCTTCACCATCGAATTCAGCTATAGAAGTTCAATAAATCCAATACCCAGATAACCATACTCCAAATTACACATAACCAACTGAACTCGAACAAAACAAGCAAAACAAACACATAAAACTAAGTTCAAATCCAGACACCAATAAATGCAACTACAATACCCAGATTCACAATAATCCAAATTATAATAAAACCAACTAAACTCAAACAAATCAAGAAAAATAAACCCATAAACTATGTTCAATTCCAGACACCATTTCAATTCAACTACAACACCCAGATACCCAAAACTCCAAAATCCAACAAAAACAACGAAAACAAGCAGAACAATCCAATAAAAAGCAAATTCAGTTGAAGAGCTTGATCAAATACTCCAAATTACAACAAAACCAACTAAACTCAAACAAAACAAGCAAAATAAACCCAAAAATCCAAGTTCAATTCCAGTCACCAGCAAAATCCTACTACAATAACCAGATACCCAATACTCCAGAATCCAACAAAACCAGCTAAAAACCAAAGAAAACAAGCTCAAATTCCAGACCTTGATGTGAAGGGTACCACCGCCAAATTCAGTGCCACTCTTGTTGTGGAACTCCATCCAAGCCCTGTTCTTGTAAAAGCACGCGCCTTTCCACTCCAAAGTGTCGTTCGGGGACGAGGCAGCGCCCACGAAGCTGGGCAGAAGGTCCACCGGGCTGTTAAGCGAGTTGAGGATAGGCCACGCGGCCTGTCTGGGCAGCAGAGGGAGCACATCCCAAGGGTGAAATGGCAGTTTCACTGCATGTCGAAGTTTAGAGAAGGAAGCAACTGTGATCATGAAGAATAAGAAGAAAATGGAAAGCAAAGATGGTGAAGGAGCCATGGTGGTGTAGAAAAGAAAGAGAGTTAGAATAGGAAATATATTTTTCCAGAGAGTCAGAGGATTGGAGTAAATGAATTGAATTCTTTCCACTTTCCCTATCTCCTCTATCTCTCCTCCATGGAAATGTATTTGGGATTTGTGTTTTATCTTTACACCCAGGAATTCAATTACCAAAGGAAAACTTTTCTCTTTCTTAGCATGCGATTTGCAGTCAATGTTCCTTGGACGTTCTCTACAAAGCGACACCGTTTTGTTCTTTTTAAATCCTTTTTGATGCAAACTTGTTTGGATCTTCTATATATTAAGCTTAACATTGTACGGTATTCTATGATCCGTGTATTGCAAAGTGCTAGTTTATGTTGGTAGATTTTTGTCTTATACAAAGTTGGGTAAATATGGATGCATGCTTTTTTTTTTTTTTTTCTTTTCTTTTTAACATTTTGGCACTTAAATGGCTAAGCTTTAAAATGTGGCACTTATCCCCGTCTAATTACCATCGCGTTGTAAGTTACACCAATCGTTAACATTTGGTATTAAAATGGAAAGGTGACTGAACCTATTTACATATGATAGTATGAGATGTACTGTGTACGTAGTATTTACCCTTTGTGAATAGATGATTTATTTACTATTTATTGCATGGTAATTTAGCATTCCCTTCATTTTAATTATAAGAGAAATGCTAGATAGTACTATTTCTCTTTTTATAATAAAGAGTAATATTATTTATTAGACTGTCATATAATTGTGATGATATAATAATAAAAATTAGCTTTTAATTTTATTTTATTTTTTAACAAGTTCTAATTCAATGACAGTCGTATAACATTATAATAAAATTGTTATAATAAACCCTCTAAAGTCAATAACAAATTATTTTAAAAATAAAAAAACTCAAATATACAAGGGAACAGGGGCCATCCTCCCAAAAAAAAAAAAACTCAAGCGATTGGAAAGATGTTGAAGGGTGGTAGGGAAAAATAGTTGTTTTGCTCTTATTAAGAAGACAGCAACCTTTTGTTTTCAACTGCTTATACGTTGGAAATTTACTAAATTCGAGTGTATGATTGTACTATACACCGACATGGAAAGATGTACACTATGTTTTAGAATTACATAATTTACATTACACGTCAAAGACCCTAGCATTGTAACATTACTCTAATCAAAATCTACTTGTGTCAGAAAATTAGATTATGACAATTTGATTTGTATAATAATATTTCTAATGAGTAATATTACATACTACATTTCTTTATCTGACTATTATTTTATTAGACTGATATGATAGTACTCATTAGCCTTTAAATCAGCATTTGACAAAAAGAAAAAAAAAATCAAGGACAAATGATTTCTACTACCAAATCAACTTAGGGAAATGAAAGTGTAGTATTTAGTAGGGAAAAATATAAAAAAGTCTCCCAAACTATCAACTATTTGCAATAAAGCTCTCAATGTAAAAAAGATACTAAAGTAGCTCCAAAACTATCAAAATGTATAAAAAATGCCACTTTATATATATATATATATATATATATATATATATATATATATATATATAATATCCATATTCTTTTAACAAATAAAATAATAAAAAAATTGTAAAAAAAAAAAAACAAACAATTTTTTAAAAATACAAAAAAAAAAAAAAAAAGTTTTTTGGAATAAATAAATAATTTAGACCAACTACAGTGACTAATTTAGGTCAACTACTGTAATTATTCATGTCGTATTAAAGTAAAATCAAAGGTACGGTTCTTGAGATATTCCAAAAAAAAAAAACAATTTAGTCCATTGAGTCAAATTCTGTTAAAAATTTGTTTTTATTCGCCCATTGATTTTACTTTAATACGACATGAAGCAATTTAGTATTTAGGCTAACTACAACGACTAATTATTTATTTATTCCAAAAACTTTTTTTCTTTTTTGTATTTATTCGCCCATTGTTTTTTTTTTTATTGTATTTTTCACTAATTTTTTGGTTTTTGTTTTTTACAATTATTTTATTGTTTTATTTGTTAAAAGAATAAGGATATTCTAAGAATATAAAAAATTAAGTGGCCTTTTTGATACATTTTAGTAGTTTGGGAGCTACTTTAGTACATTTTAAACATTAAGAGACTATATTACAAACAACTGATAATTTATAAGACTTTTTTAAATTTTTCCCTATTTAGTATTATTCTTCTAGCATATAATGTTTGTTTGTTGTTCCTCGTTTTCTGTTCTCAAAGACAAATAATTTAAAACAAAAAATACTCATTAAAAAAACCAAAACAACAAAAAACAAAAAAGGTATTGAAAGTTATAGATGCTTTTAGGACCCGAATATACCTCAACTTGCTCATGAACTACCATCCAATCACTACTTGCTTTTAGTTTTCTAGCATTCCATCGTCATGAACAAAAACTAATCCAACGGCTCAAAACAACACCAAGGACGCAACACAATGCAAATGTTAAATGGACCACAAGGGTTGCCCATTGTCATTTTGCTGCCAAACTGATCAAAAGGAACCGTTCATGCGTCTTCTTTTCAAAGTCCTCAAAGATAACGTAAACAAATTCACCACCATGCACTTAAGAGACTTCCATAGTCCCACGCATCCCCTATTCCCACCACATCATAACCCTCTCTCCATTTCTCTCCACAAACCCACCATATAGTCACTCCCTCATTAGGCATCAGATCGAACTGGTTTCTCTTGAGCACTTCCAATGTCTATCTTGGCTCAACATAAATACCCTTTAAGCTCCCGGCACCATGTTCGCACATGCCACTCTCCGTTCCTCCCCACACGTGTGTATTGCGCAGCCACCACCACCACCACTGCTACTACCAATACCACTACCACGGAGCCTCGATCCGGCCCTGATCGTTTAGTCATCGAACGCCCCATTCTTAACGACTCAACATTGGCATCAACATGGTCTCATCGTGCATGGGTAGCAAGTGGGTGCACCACGGTGCTCATCTCTCTAGCAAAGGCAACAACAGGTGCAGCCGAATCACACATGTGGCTCGAGCCCATTTTAGCAGGCGTGGTTGGGTACATTTTAGCCGACCTTGGGTCCGGAGTCTACCATTGGGGCATTGACAACTATGGCAATGCCTCAACTCCACTCTTTGGCTCCCAAATAGAGGCTTTCCAAGGTCACCATAAGTGGCCATGGACAATCACCAGGCGCCAATTTGCAAACAACTTGCACGCCCTTGCTCGCGCCGTTACCTTCACAGTGCTCCCATTAGACCTTGTTTTCAATGACCCTGTTTTTCATGGGTTTGTTGCTGTGTGCTCCGGTTGCATTATGTTCAGCCAGCAATTTCATGCTTGGGCTCATACAACAAAAAGCCGGCTTCCACCGCTCGTGGCGGCTCTGCAAGATGCCGGACTTCTTGTGTCGCGTTCACAGCATGCTGCTCACCATCGTCCACCTTATGACAATAACTACTGCATTGTGAGTGGTGTGTGGAATGAGCATTTGGATAAGCAAAAGGCTTTTGAGGCATTGGAGATGGTGTTGTTCTTTAAGCTAGGAGTGCGACCCCGGTCTTGGAGTGACCCCAACTCCGACTGGATCGAAGAGACTCAGACCCCTTCTCAAATTACAGCCCACTGACTTTTCTTTTCTCTTCTTCTTTTACATGGTCTAGTTTTCTTACGAGAATTTATGATTCATGGTTTGTGAATTCATGTAATTGCAAATTTGCAATGCAAGATACGCGTTTATTGGATATATACATTTGCAAATTATTCAAGGTATATATATATAAGATTTCTGTTCAGCGATAATGTTGTTTGGATACACAAACAAACAAACAAAAAAGGAAGGGGGAGAAAGCTAACCAAATGAGATCAATATCACTTACAGTCGCCACAACGACGGGTGTAGGAAAGAAGTGAAAATGCTTCTACTAAAATCAGTATGTAGAGCCGGTCTATCTAACTAAGTTATGCACAGACCAATTGATGAAAGACCAAACTGGGATTAGATTCAGGAGAAGTCGAGCCGTTCAATAGGTAAATGGTGACTTGTTTTGGTTCAACTGTCATTTAAAGCTAAAAACGCAATGGGGAGAGAGATAGATGAATTTAGGAAAATTGGCGCAACAGAGATGTTAAGCACAATCACAACCTGAATTTTAACACAATGGGGAGAGAGATACATGAATTTTAAAACAAGCCTGTATACATCTATCTAGTTACCTCTCTTAGAAGAGGCTAAGAGAGGTATGTGTGCACATGGGGAGAGAGATAGAGAGATGGGGTAAAAGATCATTCTTTCAATTGGACCAACTAGTATTACAAAGAAAATAATAACGCATAGAAGAGTTTCCTCCTTTATCTTTGGGTCGTTGCCTGAGAAACATCGAACTGCCTTTAATTTGAAAACCTCTAGTTCATGTATCAGCTACTGAAGTTGAGATGGAAGATACACAGGGAAACCAATACCGGCGTCTACCATCTTTGTGGCCGTCGTCGATCATTGCAAGACCTTCCTGCATAAACCAACATAGTTTCTGAGCCTCAGTGATCCAAATATACATATGCAGGGAAGGAAATAGAGAGGAATAGATAGGTCATTGATAGCAAAACATACATCTAGTAAAGTATCAAGGGCATCAATAGCACGACCGGAGGTCCAAGATAGCCGCCTCTCTACTTCATCAACAGTCACAAAGCCTTGAGCCTAAGAGAACATGAAAGGAAACACCATTTTAAAGAATCATTTTCCTCAACTCAAAGAAATGACATAAACCAGACAAGATAAATTCACGGCTGATTGTTCAAACTGACATGAATGGGCAACACAGGAAAAAAAAAATGAAGGAAAAGAAACGAAAAAAAAAAAAAAAAAAAACCAAACTGTTATGATCTGTGTTTCCATTTGATTGTCAAATAGCTTAATTAGAAAGAAATTGAAATAAGAAGTAGATTTATGATAAATGCAGAGTGAAAATTTTGTGCAACCCACGTCTTTTGGGATTGATCATTAATTGCTACAACAAAAAAATGTTAATCTGTTATTATTGTATAATAGCTTCCCATCATAGTCTTCAACTTCCTCTTCATTTCTATCAATTACTTCGGCATTAGGAGTTACATCTTCCAACTTCCAAGCCACTTTCCAGAATTTAGCTTCTATTTTATTCTTGTATTGCTTTTTGTTTCTACGTTTTTTTCATGTCGGATCCTGTCACCAGGGAGCTCTTGGTGGGGAGACCTTAAGATAAGTTGCTAAAACATGTCAGAGAATAGGTTCATTTTGCAAGAAACTCATTTCAGGATCCTGACAGAAGACTTTAAAACCTCAACCAGCTAGGTGTCCACATTTTATTTTGCATACAAGCTTGTCCCACATCTCGGAACAGTAACACTTTGAAATTCTTCCTCTTCGCCAATTAGTTATTAAAAAAAGAAAATTCTTCCTCTTCTATCAATCCAGCACTGCACATCTAAAGTAAGGTAATAATAGACCTTTAGATCCCGGAAAAAATGCATCCAAATTTCTAATTAATTCCCAAGAGACCAGAATTGAGAAAAAGTAATCATATTAATCAAGCATGCTTCTAAGTTTGATGGAAAAAGAAAATAGAAAATGCTAGTAACCTGAGCCAGCTCTAAAATTTCATTATGGTCTTTGTTCAACTCAGTTGGAACAGACCGAACAAGCTTTTTCTTCCCAACTGAAATCACCTCGAAACCACTACCCATTACCTGGAATTCATGAACTGGATGTTAATATTAATACCATTACACAATGAATAAGCATGCCAATTCAGAGGGGGAAAAAATCCCAGTTACAATACAGAACTCTTGATTACCTTTAGAATGCAACAATAAGCTCAAAAGTCACTAATACTCAAAAACAAAATATAATTTGCCTCTGGAACCACCAGGGCTAAAAGGCATACTAGCAGCTCAAACCCTAGGACAAATGCTGGTACAATTGTAAGTATTTAAGCAAAGCCACCCAAAGTTCTAGCAGGCACAGCAAGAAAGTAAGTCTACCATTAAATTTGTCTAACTTCAAATGAAGTGTAGATTATCCACCAAAATAAATGTGATAGGTGAGACCATAATACCTTCAGCTTACTTATAGCACGCAGGCAATCATCCTCAGAAACAGCTTCACGGTCACTTTTCCGTCTCTGACGAAGCAGATTGCAGAGTTCCTGCAGGTTTATCAAGCCTCCATTGTGGGGTCTTGTTGCCAAGCAAATATCAACAATTTGTACTCCTGTCTAGCCAAGTAGCTAACTATTTAGTATTCTATTTTATAAAAATATAGACATGTAAACTTTTTAGTTATAAGGAACAACTAGGACATCAACAGTGAACCTAACAGGGAATCTTATCATATGGGAAAATATTCTCAAATGCATGAGTTATTGCATGTACAAGGGTCCACAAAACATTACAACTCCTAGTTTCAACAAGGAAGAATGAACTAAAGATTAAGGTAAACATAAACTGCAAAGGAGACTTAACTTTGGCAGACACCAAGAATATTGCAATTCAATTGATAAAATCCAAGTACTGATTATAGCCCAGAATTACAAATAGCACAAAATCATCATCTATTTTCCAGCCTAGGAAAAAATGGTTATATTTGCATCTGTCTCTCAATATGTTCATCATCAATTTCTCAGTATGCAATAAAAAGGGGCACATAGGCTTCCTCTCCCTCACTCACTCCTAGCCCATTGATTAAGCATTCATCTAAAACACTTTGGAAACACCTAATATGATAGCTCCATGAATGTAAATTAACAACATATGAGACATTTGAACATTTTTATCATAAGATAAAGAAACCGAAACCAACCAAGTTCATAGTAGAAGTCACCGATCCCCAAGAGCTCCGCCCAGAAGCCCTTGTTGGAGGCCAAGGGATCCACTCCTACTTTTGCACACATTTCATGGAACTGCGATCTGAATGCCGGGTTCTTCCTTATATCATTCTGCACCACATTAACAGTATTGTACAGACTCAAACTTTAAATCCTTAAAAGCAAACAAACAAACAAACACCAGCTTATATTACAAATTACAAACGTCGATTCAAACCCCTCAAACAACGCAACCAGTCGACCACAACCTCCCAAGCCACTCAAATCAACGAATTTCAAATTGCAGAAACTTACAAAAAAAAACTACAGAAATACTTCGACTTTCGATAAATTCAGTGAACAAGAAGCTAATTTTGGAGGAATATCAAAAGTTGGGACCTTGTGTTTGCGAGCGAATTCTTCGAGCTGGGATCGAAACGTGGCGAGCTGTTCCTTCATCATATCGGTTCTAATCTTGGCTACATTTTCACCCAGCATACGATACTGATCCTGCAGATTCAATTGCATTCTAATTTCATTCATGTACAAATAAAAAAAATTTTAAAAAAAATCCAACCCACCTCAAAACGGTGATTATAGTTACACAAAGAATGTTTTTTTTTTTTCAAACAAAAAAAAAAAAAACACAAACCCACCCTAGCCGCAGCGGCGTTTTGTAAGCCTCCAATTCCAGGTCTTCTTCTCATCCTTTCTTCTCCTTCTTAGGGATTTGAAGCAAAAGAGGAACAGTTTCAGTACGAGCACAGAAGTCAGAGGGGTGTGCGTGCGTGCGCGCGCAGAAATTGATTTTTGGCTGAAAAATTGGGGTCCGAGGTTGGCTCTGATGGTTAAAGGCAACTTCTCCTTACGTTATAGCGGCGAGTAATACTGCCACAACAGTTAGGAATACTTCCTATATCAACGAGCTTTAAATCTGTTGCGTCGAGACATTTGTTAAACAAATTATTTCTTTACCGCGGTTTTGTTGCTCCAGCACTTTGTTGCCGTACGTAAGTTTGAGATTTAGATTTCGATTTTACAAAAATAATTAAGATATCATAAAATGTTTGGTAATGTGATTTAAAAATACTTAATCTAAAATAGAAAAAAAAAATACAATTTTTATAAATAGGCTACAATTTTGCATAATAAATATTTGATAAAAAAAAAAATTACATGTTTTACCAAACGCCTTTACAATTTAAAAAAAATAGCGATTTCAGAAACGTAATTTTTAAAATCACACTTATTAAAATCGTAATTTTTACGTATCGCTTTTACACGTGCTGTACACCCAACAAAAAGCTGGTCGTTCAATAAAGAGTACTTATTTGGCATTTTTACTACTAAAAAAAAAAAACTTTTTAAATTTAAAAGCTCTATTTCTCGACACATTCCCAAACAACCTCTTTGAAATTTATGAGTAGAAAATTTGTCATCCCGAAGTCAAATATCAAATGACAAGTATACATGGTGACACACTGGCATCCAAGGTTATAAGTTATAACCTAGCAAAATGGGCCTCTCTCTCCAGAATTACAGAAAGTATTTTCACTTCCCTTTTTCATTTATTAGACTTCTCTCTTGATAATGGGAAAGACCCTCTTGTAATTTTCTCTCTTCTCATTTATAGAAAATAAATAAATAAATAAAAATTGACAAGAGTACATGACATTCTAGTAGGAGATATTGAACGGTTTACTGTAATGCCAATGAGACCTATCTCGATGATAAATGACAGAAGATAATGGCAACCTCAATGGCTTTTCTTTTGGCACTATGGTTGACCAATTTATCTCAGGGTTGATACCATAAAAGAAAGCCACATTTTAGCTCATAAATATGTCAGGAAACTAACATTCTGTATTTTATATTCCATTACTAAGCCAGAACTGTTCTACATAGTTATATATATATCAGAATCACCAGAGCCATGCTCTGAATGGAAAACTATAATTCAGAAGAAGCCAAAAACTTCAAAAACTTTTAGTGCAGGTCTGCAAGTCTCCACCACTATTCCATCACTGCAGTGAAGGAAAAGAAAAGAAGAATCCTGTGTCAATGTTGGTTGTGGGTTGTCCCCTTTTCCATTGAAGAATCAATCACTATCTAAGCTGATATTCCTGTCGCTTCCTTTGGTATCAAAAACAGAAAAGCAATCGGAATGAAAGTGCAGAGGACTTGAATGGCAATGCCTAAACCAAGGTTGTCAAAAGAACCCGAAGAGATGTTCAAAATTGAAGCCAACCCAGCACCCATGAATGATCCCAAAGTGGATCCTAAGTTGTTTATGGACATAAAAAGGGCAAATAAAGTCCCTTCAATTCCGGGAGGGCAAAGCTGTCCTGATAAGATCAGGAATGGCATAAACCTGCAGTTTATGAACAAAAGTCAACAATAGTAAGGATGATGAAAGATTCACAAACTTCTAATTTCCCAACACCATTGGTCAGAATTGTCAAATGCATGCAGGCAGGAATATAGATGGGCAGATGAATGGATGAATTCATAAGACAGGTTTTCGTGCAAAAACATTAATATGACATTCAGGGGTAAATTCTACATCTACATGTATTTACTGTCTAACAAACAAGAGACAACAGGAGAAGATTGCAATAAGTGAAAAGTGAACATACTTTAATTGATTGACTGCATCAGGGAGAGCTGATCCAAAAAGCACCATGATCTTATCCGATATTCCAAAGGCAATATTCATTCGAGACACTAACACAATATCTAGGAGACTCAAGAAAGACAAGCCGATATGAGCCGACCTACATAGATCATGATCAGAGCATCATTAGTCAAACTAAATTAAAGAAAATGAGAAGGAACCTATCAGCCATAGAAATTCCAATTGGACTTCATAATACTTACAGGAGGATTTTTCGTAACTTCATTGTCTTAAAGTACTTATTATAAATGAAGGTTCCAAGCATCAGGCCTAACCATGCAACAACACGTGCCGTCCCCAAGAAAGACGCTTCCAAATTCAAGAACTCTGCCTGGTAATAGAACATGACCGTTGACAGATTTGGAACAGTAATATGTGCAAGGAAAAACCAAGTCATTGGTCTGTCCTTCCCGAGAAGGAAGTTAAAATCAAAAGTAACCATGGTTAGAAAGAATAAAAAAGCCATGGAAGAAAAATGGTGAAGTATAACAAGTCCAAGGAATCAATTAGATTGACAAAAAGTACCAATGGGGGACAGGCTCAGTAATTGCATTTCCACCAGGTAGATTTATGGGGGCAAAAAATACTATAAGATGATTTAGCCTCCCATCCTGTAAACTAGAGTATGAATTTTCTCTTTTAATAGTTACCTCAAAATGATTGGTTGCCTAAAAGCATGGCACAAACTGTAAGCAGCTGCTTTCAAAGAGTGGAACCACTGTAATGCCAAGAAGTTGGTTTTTTCATGAATCCGGGAATTACTAGGGATTACTGCTTCCTTTTTGCTTTTCTTTTGGCTCTTCTTTCTCCTTGAAGTGCTGATATAGGACTTCTTTGCTAAGAAATTATCTTCATCCAGAACACTACTGTTCCCATTGACCATGTGGGAGCTTTTTGAATTAGAAAACTCAGGCAACATTTTACTGCCTGCAGATTTCTCCTCTACCAAACCACACGATAGTAACTGTATAGCTGGAAGTATAGAAAAAAGAAGAAAAATTGTATCTATCTGCAAGTTGGTAAATGCAACTCCTCCAAGCATGCTTCCACATATTCCTCCCAAAGCCATTGCCAACCAAGACATTGACTGGAGGTCTCCAGCAAATGCGGCCCTGATCAAGTGTAGTTGTGAGATCTAGTCTTATCCTATAAGACGATCAATACCATATACTGAATTGAAAAATCAATTTGAAATACTTGCAACATAAAAGCTAGTTTGTCTGACCAAAAAGATCCAGATACCAATACTAGATGCAAGCACAAGATATAGCCATCATCTTGGGTGGGTTCAGATGATATTCTGCCATACAAAATTAATAAAGGAAATCTCCTATTGGGCCTAACACTATCATGCTAGTCCCCAAGATAAGGCAGAAATTAAATAGTTAAGGTTGTATGCCAACTGAATCTTATGCCATTGACAGGTAATCTAGAGGGCAAGTCATTTTTGTGAAATTTTCAATTTGTTCTTAAATTTCACATACACTAAAATGGAAATGAAACTCAAATTTTGTTCCATACCGCTCAAATCTTACTGCCTCAGCAATCATTGCATCAACCACAACATCTGCCATGGCTGAGCCCAGGTTCTGCACTGTTAAGACAATCGTGAGGTGCCATCTGGAACTCCTCAGGTTTGCATTTAGGCCTAAAATAACCCATGGCACGAGAGAAAGCACAGTAGCAATCACCAAGTACGGAATCCTTCTTCTTCCTTTAATCGGGATACAATCAGACACAATTCTGCATATGAGATAAACCACCAGATCCCATATAAATGATAATCAATAAAATAATGAATAAATAAATAAAAGGCAGCTTCCGAGACACAGCTCCCCATGTTTCCTACCACCAATTTAGAAGTTCATTTGAATAGACTCTCCGAATACATTACTACTTATCATGTGCAGATGTACTATAGATATTTACTTCTTCTTCTTCCTACCTTGGCCAGATAGACATGGACATGCTTGATTACGATTGTGTGGGAATTTCTTAGGGCTGATTGAAAGTCCCATGAAATCTTTCTTACTAATATATGCATGGTATTTTGAAATGGTTCAATGTTGCCTCTCATAGGCATTGAATAGATCTTTGTTTGATAAGTAATCACTAATTCATTAAAAAGAGCAAAGGGACAACCCAAGTACGCAGATAGTATATAAGAGAGAAGCCTAGGCATGAAAATTCGAAAAACGACAATTTGAGGCAGCAACCCAAACAAAGAGAGTCTTAAAGAAAAAAAAATTTAATTCCACTAAGGTCCTCTTGTGGTCCTCAAAGCTACAATCGTTTCTCTCCCTCCATAGACACCACATTAGGCAAAGGCGGAATCATCCTCCAAACTGCATCAAGCTAAAACTGACCCCCTGCCATTCTCCAACAGGCAAAGAGATCTACCACCCTTCTAGGCATAACTAAAACCCGCCCTACATTGCTAAAGATAGTATTCCAAATAGCACTTGCGATCTCACAATGGAGTAAAAGATGGTCTACAAACTCCTCATTCTTCTTACACATGCAACACCACTCAACCACAATATGTCGTTTCCTTATGTTGTCCATGGTGAGGATTTTCCCTAAGGCAGCCAACCACGCAAAGAAAGCCACTTTCAAGGGAGACTTATTCCGTCAAATGCTCCTCCAAGGGAAATGAGTGTTATCATAGGGAACAAGAACCTTATAGTGAGATTTAACATCAAATGCCCTTTTCTTGGAAGGAATCCAAGAGAGTCAGTCTTTACCGCCCTGTCTCACTCTAACGGAATACAACAAAGTGAAGAGTAAGGTAAAATGATCCATCTACCAATTATGAGCCGCTCTAAAAAAGTTAATATTCCACTAATGGGAGACACTAGAAAGCTCCAAATGGTCCGCCATCACAATGTCCTTAAAATGGGAAATGCTAAATAAGTCCAGAAAAGATGTCTTGAGAGATTGAGCCCCACACCAAACACCATGCCAAAACTGAATTTTGGAGCCATCCCCGTGTCAAATTTAGTGTGACTAGACAAATCCCCCCAACCCCTCCTAATATTCTTTCAGGGCCCCATCCATGCGATCAATGAACCTCAATAGAACGCCACCCACCCCAGGAATCACCCTATTTAGAATCCACGATCACTCTCTCTAAGGCCTCTCTCTCATAAACAGCACCACAGTTGCTTCCCCAAGAGAGGCTGGTTGAAGAATAGTGAGTAGAACTTATACAAATAAAGGTATAACAATTTTAAAATACAACATCACACACATCTTATGCAGTCATATTGTGTGATTATTCAAATTTAACTAAATTGTTCCAAGTTTAATATTTGACTTGATGAAAAAGATTGCTTTATATCTTAAATTGCTCTAAAAGCCAAGGCAGACTTGTTTGTGACCACTGGATGCAAGAATCCCATAAGAACTACAATATAAACATGAACCTAAATATTTCCAGTATCATACACATACATAACTGTGTAAATAAGCCGCATATAAGCATTATCAAGATTGCTAAAGTTACTGCCCCGGGAATACTGTTTGATTCTTGCACTGATGAATGTGTAAGTGTGTATGTGCACATGCATGTACACGTGCTTCAAGTGGGTGTACTGAGTAAATGAAAGATACATACCCATATAATGGTTTGATGCTCCACGGAAAAAATGCTACTGAAGACACGAACTGGGAGGCCGAGGGTGATAACTTAAGCCCGTCTTTCAGCTGGTACGAAACCGCTGTCCAGACAAAGGATCTGAACCCCTATATTCACATATCCATAGTAAAAAAGTTAAATTGGTGAAATTTGAACATAAGGTGGAAAAGTAAAGGGAAGCATGAAGTGACATAAACACTCTATATGAAAATTACTCCTTAGGCTCAGGCACAATCATGCTTACCAAACTAACTACCTTAAGCTACCATATTAACCCAAAATCTCTCTCTCTCTCTCTCTCTCTATATATATATATATATAAATATATATATAAGTGCAAACAAAAATATTTTGATCATTCTAAAAGTTAGGCTGTTCGGGCATCATTTGGCGAACGTATTAGAAGTACTTATTTTGGTCCAGAAAGCAAAGAAAAAAAAAAGAGTGATTTTCAAATTTAAAAGCCGGAAGGTACATCCAAAATTCTAACCAAAAAGGCTTATCTCAATTAGCCGAACGTAGGAATTTTCTTTTTCTAGCAAAAATCAAGGGCAAATTCGCTTTCAAAAGCACTATGAAAAAGTACTTCCAAAAAAAACGCCAAACAATCAACAAAGACACTAAATTTAGTCCGTTGAAGATTATCTTATGCTCCAAGCATCCATCTTTACAGCTTATCAGTTATCACATTCTAAATATAACAATTCATATCTTTCCAACCCATATCAGCCAAAGTTCAGAACCTATCATCATATAATTTGAGAATTCAAAAACACAAAATCCCAAAAGATATCTTCCAAAGAATCACCCAACACACACACACACACACACACAAATAATAATAATAATAATAATAATATTTTTTTTAAAAAAAAAAATCCATAGAACCACCCAAAACAAAGGATATCTTCCAAAGAACCACCCAAAAACCAAAACCGTGAATTCACAGATCTCCAAGTCCCAGAGACCGCAAAAGAGAAAAGACAAAGCAGTACCCAATAAATTCGCTGTATAATAAAGCAACCCTTTTTAGCTAACCAAGATATAGAGATATAGAGATGAAGAATGGGAACCTGGGTGAAGTAAATCAAGCAAATCAGCCAAAGAAACGAAGCCCCAAACGCTGCGTTCAACTGTTTCACCCATCCTATCATTCTCAATCTGTGTGAGTGCGTTTTTGTGCTCTATACTTTTTTTCTTTGTTCGGGTGTTTTGGGTTATTTCATTATTTCCTTCTCTGCTTGTTGCTCCGTTTTTGGAGGGTATTCATATATTTCATGCTTCGTTTTCGTGACGCTCTCCCTCTTCAACGGCTTCATTTCCTATTTTTTATTTCTTGGTGGACATGATTGACCTTTTTGCTCCTGCTTGTTGTGTATTCAAGTTGTCGTGGCGGGCTGGGGCTCTTTCGTCGTTTCAGAACGCGTCACTGCGCCTACCAAGTCTCGCCACGTTTCTTCCCGCCTACCAAAGTACCGCGATGGTCATGAAATAGTCACGGCCGTTGATCACTGTACGTTGACTTTTATACCCTGTTCAGATTCTCCGCTTTTGTATTTTTAGAGTAAATGAGTAATACCGATTTTAGATTCTTTATGATTGCAACGCATTTCTCAAAAAACTATATGATTGCCACGCATTTATTAATTCTTTAGAGATTTTGTGAATAATGGTACTAACCATTTTTTTATCTGAATGAAAAGATTTTTCCTTTCCACTTACGGGGTCCCACGGACCTCTTTCGCTCATTGTGAAGGAAAAACATTTCCATCTAGATGAAATGTAGTCCCTAACATTACTCGTCATAAAATATTCTAAGAATTCTAAAAAATCTCGATCCGGTTGAAAACAAATTGATTTTGGGTTTAAGAAACATCTCCTTAATTGATGATCCATTCTGCAAAAACACCAAGACAAGATCATGAGAGGCACACCAAACCAAGACTCCAAGAGGTCTAATTCCGACAGATGCAGATACCCCTTTGAAATGTATAATGACACTACAAGCCTGACATTTTTAGGCTGGTTCAAGTATTATGCTTTGAGCAAAATACTGAGTTTCTATGACAGTAAATACAAATACAATCACATAATCTACGACATGGTGCAAACAAGCACATTGAATGGCCATTACATAAGCACATATTCATGGTCAATGTGCACCATCCGTCGCTTACTTTTCTTCTCACTTCAACTAAAACTATACACCAAGCCTAGAGATGCTTCAAATGCAATAGGTTGGCACACTGGCAGGCCTGTAGATGAAGGTTTTGACAGTGTGGGAATAACCCGAAAGATGATTGTAACTGAACTTGATTCCTGAGCTGCCATCGCCGAGATGTGTACAGTGTTCATGGAAGCTGCTGATAGGCCGGGCGAGGCAAGCATCCCAGCGATCACTCTCTGGCATCGTCTCCGCCACTGTGTATATCCCCTTGGCATTGGTGAATGCCTGATAATTCAAGACTTCCCCGGATTTTGTAATGCAAAGAACAGCTACCTCGGCACCTGCATCATGATAATAACCACCCCTTTTAACAGCCGACAGGGCCACCAAATATAACCACAAGCTACAAGGCTAAGTTTTGATCTGTGTGAATTCTGAAATTACATCCCAAATAACAGTTTAAGGTATTCAAACTTCAAAGTGGCTTCTTTCTCAGCTTGATAAGACTAATGTCCTCAGGAAATATAAGGATATCTTCCATTTTGTTTTCTTAGTGTTTAAACGAAACTGAGTACATCACGAAAAGTGATGAAAATTCCAGATGCTGCTTAAAATGGTACGGAACAACAAAATATGTGTTTCAAAGCTGTATAAAATAATTGGAATGATCTAATTTGTGAAGATTCATAATGCTCCCAAAACACATACTAAGAAATTTTGCAGCTACCAATATGGCAAAATAGCATTAGGAAGAGAGAGGGTGAAGCATCTCAGTACTTCTACCAAGTCATGAAAGCAAGTCCTTTATTTGCATTATTTTCTAAAATCATTGTAGATAAAAGTTTCTAAGATCCTAATCGGGTATTGGAAAGATGTTATACTAATCACTAAAATCTTCTTTTCCAATCAAATTGACCAGCCTTCCCGGGCTCATAAGGAGGACTAAATTTCAACCAAGATTGAGAATCTTGACACATTATTTTGTTAAAATTTACCGTATTTCATACTCGTTCCATTCCAGATATTCAAAACATTCTATATATCCTTCCATAAAATCTCAACTGTTCCAATGAAATTTCAAAAGTTGGTGACTATTTAATTTACAAAATAAAAATGCTACAATTTGATGGCCACAACCAGAAAAGTTATTAAAATGTTCAAATTTTAAACTTTAAATTATGAATGATGTGGGTATTGTCCCTCTGCACCTTGAAATAATCAATTCGGCATAAAAAGAACCAAGAACATCTATAGCTTGCATGATGACTATTACACACATTGAAACTCAATAACCAGAGATCAACAATTACATAAAGGAAGCTTGAAGCTTTTTACTGCCATATTTCAAAGTCATCTAAAGTAGGTAAGAATACTCAGTTTATGACTCATAGAATTAATAAAGCTTCATATACATGTAATCGTTCAAATGGAAGAAACTAGAATGAAACTGCAATCAGAACATATTATAGCAGCACTAGAACATATAGTGTGATCTGACATTCTATTAGATACTAGGTGACACAAAATGATACATGTCTCACAGTCACCAAGAGGATTAAGCATTATTTTCCGCACTAAATAATTCCAACAGAGCGATTTTGACATGAGAAGCAACCAAGATTTCAGCAGTCAAACAACATTAAATTGGCCAACATCTCCTCAATTCTATAGTTTACGAATACAAATTATGGTAGAGGTATTAGTAAAACAACATGAATTCAAGTATAATATTTAGAAATTGAAGGGATGTCTTGAATTTACATGTTGATCAGAAGAAGAAAAAAATGTTCTTAATGACAAAAATAGAAAACAAACACTCTAAATTTGCACCTCTATCTATGAAAGGAAAAGAATTGTCACTCATTTGATTATATTATTCAAATCACAACCATTACAAATAAGCATGTTATGCATGAAAAGAATAAATCAGAACATAGCAAAAAACAAAACCATAATCTTCAAAATCAGAGCAACTCTTTTAAAGTCCACGCACCATCTAGATCAATTTAATCTAATTTCAAGGTTAGACAAGCTAAGAATCTTATCAGCAAACACCAATTTCCCAGAAGGAACAAAGTTTTATCATAATTCATAACCCACATCATCATCACCAACCCATGAAAAAGTCACGACCCAAAAACAAAACCCAGCACAAAAATCGGACCAAGAAATATAAGATCATAGTTAACACACAGAGAGAGAGAGAGAGAGAGAGAGGGGGGGCGGGGGTTACCTTCGAGAACATGGTCCTCAGGTCCAATGGAGGAATCACCACAGACATCACAGACAACTCTTCCATGGATTTCACCAGTCCAAGCTCTCACACCAGACTCAGATACGAACACTACGAACAGAAAGAGACCCATCACCAGCTTCTTCTGAGCTTCCATGGATTTTTTTCTTGGGCTTCCGACACGTTCAAATGCTTCAGAAACACACTCTTCCTTCGACAAATTTATATGCAGGCCTTGCTGTTCGGTCTGTTTACTGGGTCCGGCTCCTCTACGGTTACTGTACGGTCCAGTTCGACTAGGCTTGTTTGGCTGTTTTGCTCGAACCTGTCGGTAGTGTGAAAAAGATACTTGAAGTATCGCCTTAAGAACTCCCCATCCAAACAAGTCCAAATTCCATTTTTTCTATATTATTATTTTGCAATATTCTATGACACATTTTCAGTGAAATAATTCTTTAGACATTATCTTATAAATTGTATATGAGAATATTGCTTTATTATATAAATTATATATATATATATATATATATATATATATATATAAAGAAAAAAAACATTACTAACTTCATAATGTTAAATAATCCTTACCTGTTAGCACATTTTATGATTAAACATGTGAATTTTTTATTAGAGGTTTAATTAGAAAAATATATTCTTTTTTAGGTTACTGATTTATTAGGAATAGGATCCTCTCCATCCATATTGAATTAAAGAGAAGAGATCTTCGAGATATAAATAGAATATCTGTTAAATTAACAAAAAAATAATAATATTTTTAAAAAATAATTTAAAAATAAAATTATAAAAAAACTAAGGGATAGCTAGCCACCCATTGGGAGTGACCGAAGCCACCCCATGCCCAATGGAGGTAGTCCGACAACGAAAAAAATAAAGAGATCCTATTTATATCCCCAAGAATAACCAAAATATATTTAAAGAGATTCTGATCATTAACTGAATATTTTTCAGTTCATGTTGGACTGGAGAGGATCCTATTCTTATCTATTGGCCGGTAATCCAAAAAATGCAATGAGTGGAGCTATTTATTTGACTTATTCTTAATAAATCTTAAATTTTTTATTATATTGTATTTGATTATTTCTAGGGATATTTTTTCTTTTCCTTTGGTGTATTTCTCCCCTCTCATCTATCTTTGTACTAGCGATAAAAAAATAAATAAATAAATATCATCATTAAAAAAATAAAATAAAATAAAAAAGCACACCGACTCACCGAGAGCGAGACTGGCAACGTTTTGGGAAATCAGGGGTTTAAATCCAATTAAATCAAATCTTAAGGACTAAAAATGAAAATCTCCCTCCTCGTCCCTCCTATATATAACAAAGCAAACCCTAGTCGCAATGCCCTGCGAGGCTCAGAGAGAACCAGCTCCTCATCAATCAGACGATTGAAGGCTAATTTTTTATTTTATTTTTTATTTTTCCACTAATTTCAATTGTTTTGAGTTGACATTTCTTTTGTGAGATTAACCCGTCAACCTTCAGAATCCTTTTGATTTTCTTTGCTTTTCTTTTCTTTTCTCAGTACCCAAACACAATGTTTGATATGCTCTGTATTTGCCAAGTGTCTAACATTTCATTGTTTAGGGTTTGTGGTTTTTCCATTTTTGTGGCTGGTTTGAATAAGCATAGCCTTCTAAGGTGTTGTTTTCTGAATGCAAATTGCAATGAATGTGTTGTGTGTGTGTGTGTGCACCTTTTATTTATATATTTGAGCTCTGATCAAGAATTTTGCTTTGAATCCCAGTGATGAATTATGTGAAAATCAAAAGTAGTGGACTGAATTTCTATTTGATGAGCAATGCATTCTGAGGGATGTCTTTTTGGCATTATAAGGTGCTATGTTAGTTCTCTCTTAGTGGTTCAAGTAATTTCACCAGGATGCTACATTCTTTTATTTCATCTGGAAGTTTATTACTTGTTTGCTTGTATGCTTGCATATGCACTCTTTGTTGTGAGCTTGTATGCTTTCATGCACATCTTTGTGGCCTATGTTTGGACTCTTATTAAAAAAATCTCTATCCATCCCAGTGAAGAATGATATATAAATTAAAAGTAGTGGACAGAATTCTCTTGATGAGTAATAGTTTCTGAGGGATGTGCTTGGTTTTGGGTTTGTATCATTTTGTTTTTGCATGCTTTATAAGAAAGGAGTAAACCTGCTTATGAACTCATTTCATCAATGATTTGTGAAGTTCATTTGGTTATTTGTTTATTTTATATATATGGATATCTCTAAGGGTGACTTAGCATCCCAGTGAAAATTGGTGTGCAATCAAAAAGAAATGGACTGGTCTCCTTTGACTAACAATCCAATTCATTTTGATTCGTAACCTATATAGCCTCACCCTCCATCCTCTTCTTATAAGGGGAGGAGGTTCTATCTGATGGATGTGTTTTGTATTTCTATTGGTTTTTTTCTGCATATTATAGGGTGTTGCATGAATTGTTTGTATATCAAATTATAGGCTGAAGGCTGCATAGCAATTTATGGTGGTACTCTCTCACAGTAGGCATGATCAGAAGATGGGCTGGCTGGAGAGTGGAGAGTTGCATGCTGAACAACAACGTCTTTTGTAAGGGATAGTCGTGTGGGCTAATTGCATCTGAAATACTTGTTCTTGGATAGATTCTGTTTTTGGATTGTATTTTGGTAGATTGATCAACAGCCATTGTAATTTGTTTGGAGACTTCACTGATGTACACTGCCAAATAAATTAAAAGGCCATTTGTATTTGTGATAAACTTTTGATTTGTCTGAAATGTAATTAAGACATGTTGCTAAAATACCCTCTTTTGATGAGTTTTACTTTTACCCTTGATGTAGATTTGGGATAATGCTCTTGGATAGATGCTGTTTTTGGATCGAATTCCAACTCTAATTCTAGAATCCTCTCTTTTATGGATTTGGATCCACTGGATTTCTTTGGGAAATTTCAGTTTCTGAAATTTTAGATTTAGGCCGTTTATTTTTCATCCAAGGGTCATTGTTTTGCTACGTGTTCAACTACTAATAAAATAATAAATATGCAAAATAATGACCTTTGAATAAAAATAAACGGCCTGAATTTGAAATTCAAAAAATTGAAATTCTCTAAAAATTTCAGTAGAGCATGATCTCTCTTTTATGTTTCTTGTGTTACTCTATTAATGAGGTAGCTTTTAAAATTATTATTTGATCAAAATTTAATAATAATCAATGGCATTTAAAATTATTATTTGATCAAAATTTAATAATAATTAATTACAAGTGTAATTGTAATTTTAGAAGTCTATCATTTTAAGAGTGACAAAACACGAGCTGTTACGGAATTAGGAGGACCGAGCTAGGCCATAGTCCCCTCCTCACAATTCCTTAGAAAATATATTTTAGGTAGTAAAAAATTTAAAAAAAAAAAATTATTTAAAGCCCATTGCCCTGTCCAAAAAAAAATTTGAACCCCCAATTCCTCAGAAAAAATATATATATTATTATTTTAGGCCCATTGGTCCCTCCCATCCTATACCCAAAAATTTTTTTGCCCACTCCTCTTTTATTTTCACAAGGTAGGGTTAAGTCTAGTCATGGACCATGTTGCGCTTTTGTTTTCCAACCCATAGCTGTGGCCACTGTCTCCATCTAGCTTTAGGTGAGATGTTATTTCATTTGAAATTTCAATCACACTCGATCAAAAACCCCTTACCTGTCCACATATGTTTTTCATTTTAATGCTCAACTGTCTAAGTTGCTTTCGTAGCTATAATCGCCCAATAAATTTGCATTCACAATGGCAACTAATTGAGCTAGACCCTAATTTTTCAAGACTTGCCTTGTCTAACATGACATCTTCTATTATTAAGTACATCTCTGAGCATTAAGTTGATTTGTACTGAAATAATGAGTTTTAATCTTAACCATCAATATTCAACAACAAAAGATGTCTTGTTGTTATTACCAGTGGTGGTAGTTCAATGATCTCAATAAAATTTTCATGAGGTTAAGTACTTATTAGGACATAAGTTTAATTTATTGATTTTGAAGAAGCATCTGCGGCTCTGCTGTCTAGACTCCTCTTGAATAGTTCCTAGCGGACAGGTGCTATACTACTACCATGGTTATACCCAATTAAAATAACTACAGCTAATCACTCCCTCATATCCTTTCTACTTAATATATATATATATATATATATATATATATATATATATATATATATATATATTATCGTAATTCTAAATTGAACATACACAAATATATACTGGAAAAAAAAAATGATACAAAATAAAGTAAATAAATTAATAATACAAAATAAAGTAAAGAAACTACATAAATAAAATTAAGAGTTTTAATTTTTTTTAATTGTCTTTAAAAACAACAGTAGTTTATTGGCTGTTAAAAAAGGTTGATATATTGTATGTTAACAATAAAACTTAAGATATATCAATGGGAGACAAAACATCTAATTTGTTTATGTTTTTTAAATAAACAATAAAATTGAACGATTGATTTATTTTTAAATAAATTTCTAAATCGTATCATTTAATTAAATATTTCAACTAAAAAGTATAATTATATAACACTTCATTTATAAAGTTCACAAAAACAAAATATAGTTAATACCCAATTACATTTTTTTATTTTTTTTAGGAGGGTTGAAGTATTTTTATCAAAGTAACACAAAAAAACACACATTTCATATCTATATATTGATATCTGAACACAAAAAAGACTAAATTTTTTGGTAAAATTGTTAATCCAGTTTAACAAAATAAAACACAAAACTCGAATAAAAACACATTATAATATTTCATCAGCACAATAATATATTTTTAAAAATATATTATCTTAATTATGAAAATGCAATTTTAATTTAAAAAAGTTGAACCTGCAAATCCTTTAATAAAGTAATGATACAAAATAATGTAAAGAAACCATATAAATAAAATTCATGATTTTTAAAAAAATTTATTGCTGTATTTAAAAACAACAACGGCTCTTAAGAAAGATTGATTCTTAAATACAAATAATACTCAATAACAAACTAATTTAACTAAAATTATAATATTATTTTAACTAAAGAGTATAATCAACATAATGCAATATAATACACACAAAATGTATTGAGAAAATTGTATACTCACAACATAAAGAAATTAATGCTACAAAACAAAGTAAACAAACTAATGAAAAACTTAAGAAAAATAATGAAAATACCTCAACACCTATTGCAAATTATTTCCAAAGAATGCAAAAGCAATCACCTGTAAATCGTTAATTCAGTTAAATCATTAATCCATATTAACAATACATTAACAATATAAAAACACTATATAAAGGTTGATTATTAAATACAAATAATACTCAATAACAAACTAAAAGTTAAACGAAAACGCACTAACCTGAAGAATGGTAATAAAACTGAGAGAGCGATATTGTTCACTTAGTAAAATGCGTTTCGGATGTGGCAATTAAGGCACTTAAAGACAAAACTGACAAAAAGAAAACGCAGTTAAATCGTTAATCCAGATTAACAATACAAAAACACAATATAACCTTCAATTAGCACAATAAAATATATTAAAAAATTATTTTTAAGTCTAAAATTACAAATTTTATTAAAGAAAAAACATACACACTGAAAAAAAAAAACAAAAAACAAAAAAACAAATACAGTAAATAAACAACCACAATTTTTTTTTGCAGAGGGTTGTGTTATTATTGAATACTTGTAATACTCAATTACAAAATAGAAGTCAAAACAAAATCACACTAACCTAAAGCGGAGAGATTTAGATATTGAAAGGCACTAAAAGACAAACACTAGGAGAGAATGATATGGGATTTTGGATGTTGTAACTTGTTAAAAAAAGGTAGGAGGCATGGAAAAAAAAACATGCGTTAAGTTATGAAAAAAATAAAAAATAAACAAACAAATAAACCAATTCAGATATAAAATTATAAGGGAGAGATTTAAGACGTTTAAGTGGGAATAGAGAGAGACATGGGAGATGGAGTTAAGACAAAAAACGGTTGAAATATAAATTATGGGAGAGTGAGAGTTAGCACAATTAATTAAATATCTTAAACCATAGAATTAGTTTAAAACATTTACTTAGAGATAGAGGAAGAAAAACGCGAAAAATGAAATTAAAAGGACACATATCACAATTCTAAGAATTCCTTACATCAAAATTCGGCTTTTATCTATATATATATATATATATATATATATATATATACCCACTCCTCCTCGTCAATACTTTTTTCATTCTCATCATGACGTAAAATACATGGAAAATAAAATAATTCAAATTAATTTTTACAAGTCCATTCAGGTTTATTAGAATATAGGTTATAGGTATACAGGTAGTTGTCATTTCCATCACAGCTAGCTGTCCACTCCATGCCTCTCACGTTACTGTCTCATCACTCATGGGATATTAACTCCTCTCTTTACTTTTGATTTATATATATACAGACAACTTTAAATACAACAAATTTAAAACAAAGTTACTTTCAACATTTTTTTAACGCAAACAAAAATCCTTTCTAAAAATTGATATAAAACATAAAAGAGTTTTAAGGAGAAACTATTTTGAAAAGTACAAACAAAGATTAACCATAAACTTAAAATTATTGAGAATGAATTAAATAAATGATTTGGTCCATTAAAAGAACTAAGGCCGCCAATGAATGCGGTAATCATAAATAGAGTTCCGTAAACAAAATAGTCTACTTGTGCATGCTAGCGTAGTATATGTCTAAACTTTGTGGTTCAAGTAGCTAGCTATTGTTGGGTCTAGATTCAACAATAATGTAAGTGGTATTCCTTACCATTTATGAAGCATGCATGCTTCCTATCGAAAGCAATGAAATCATAAATCATAAACAAACTCAACTCAATAAAAATTAATCAAGTTTGAGCTTGAATCGAGTTCAACTCGTTTAATTAACCAAATTTCAATCATATTAGATCAGATTTTGACGTTTATTTTCTTTATTGTAAACTATATATGAATAGTCAAGACAAACTACCAAGTACTAACCCCTCTAGCATTTCTCATATCAATATATAATAAAATTTTCTTTCAAATTAACATGAACAATCTTTTTTAATCCTTAAACTAACATTTGTTAGAAAACATGACATTTAACATGAAGATCATGTGATTTTCGCGTACCTTTTAAAAAAATATATATAAATTATATATTCTAAATAAATTTTCTCCTACCCTTTGTCCATCAATATATAAAAAACTTTGTCTTCTTTAGAAGTTTTTTTCTTTTGGGCTCTTGATACTGTGCCATTAATTCACCAGAGTTGAGGGCATATTTGTCCAATTGCTTTAAGCACTGCAGTCTGCAGATTTGTCTCTCTCTCCTGCAGTCACTGAGTGGCATGCCGTGATCCACATGCATACACACCGCGTGACGAGGGGCAGGCTGCAGCCATGCATGGCCAAATATAGACACTGGAAAAAGAAACCTTTGTTTTCACTCAAACCCCATTTTCTTCACCTTTTCCATGTGTTTTCCCTCATTTTCCTGAGAACCAAACAGATGATAGACTTTGAAGGATAAATAATGCATGTGTGAGTCTTATAACAATTCCACAAGCCTTTTACCCCTTCATTTTCTCGGTAACCAAACAGAGAAGGAAGCTTTGACTGGAGAAAATTCTGATACTACATCAAATGTTACCCATACCCACCAAGTCCAACCACTGTCTTCTTCCTCGGATCCCTTCTTTGAGGTCAAGAAAGATGATCTCAGAAGCCTTTGAGAATGATATAGAAGTAAGCACCAACTAACCATTTTCTCTCTCTTAAAGTCATTTTGCTTTTTCGTCATTTTCCTGAGAACCAACCAGAGTGTGAAGTACAAGGAGAAAAAGAAAACGTTTTTGTTATCTTCTGTAGTGACCCTTTTCAAGCTGTTTGATATTCCAACAATGGCCGAAATATCAGATACCATCATCGAGGAAAGAGAGGAGTTGATGATTTCACCCACAGGTGATAGCGACCCAATTAAAAGAAAAGCCCACTTTCTTAACCCCTCTGTAAACCCTGCTCAAGGACCAGAATTTGGGCTTCCTTTTCTTCCTATTCCACCCAAATCCACCATTCCTGAGATCGAGAAATTGCCTTTGATTGTAAAGTACAGAGGTCGGCGATTCCCGCAAAACAACTGGAAAGAATGGGTGGATAGCTTGCATTCCAAGCATCAATCCACATGGAAGAAAGCTGGTATATATGAGGCAATATTGAGTTCCACATGCCAAATCCTAAGGCACAATGAGTTGATTGTTAATGTTGCTGAGAGATGGCGTCCTGAGACCAATACCTTTCTCTTTCCTTGGGCTGAAGCAACAATCACGCTGGAGGATATGATGATTTTGGGGGGTTACTCTGTTTTAGGGGACTCTATTTCAAAGCCCCTTGAAACCAATGATTTGTGGGAAATGAAATCTAGCTTGACAGAAGCTCATAAACAACTTCCAGTAGCAAGTCATGCTGCATGGATGAACTATTTCATGGGGACTGGCCAAGATCTCGAGCATGAAGCGTTTCTGGTGCTATGGCTATCAAGGTATGTCTTCCCTGCATCTCTGTATTGTAACATTGGAAAAAATATTTTCCCGATTGCACTTCATCTAGCGAGGGGGACTAGAATTGCGCTAGCGCCACCGGTCCTCGCTAGCATATACTGGGATTTGCGTTTATTGAAAGAAAATATTGATTCGGCCAGATGTGTGACAAATGAGGATAAAGGAGACAGATTGGTGCTTGACCTTTGGGCCCCATTTGAGCTTGTGCAGCTTTGGATTTGGGAGAGATTCCCAGCATTAAGGCCAACACCAAATTTGATCAAAGATGGTGAGCCAAGAGTGGCTCGGTGGCATAAAGTGAAGAAGTTGAATATTGGGAAGGTGAGATTTGTCATAGACTCTGAAGAAGGAGATGGCTTTCAGTGGCGGCCTTATGCTGCAGGCTTGGAGAACTGGTTGCCTCCAAAGCTCTATAGAGATGAAGAAGAAGAGTGGGTGTCTATTGGTCCTGATTTGGATGAAGAAGTTGCTTCATTTGCACGATGCTTGAGGGTAAGCGAGCTGGTTGGACAAAAGTGCATAGAGCAATACCTTCCACACAGAGTGGCCATGCAATTTGGCATGGATCAAGATATTCCGGGATTTGTTCCTCGATTCAATATGAATGTTGAAGCTGCTTGGAGCTACTACTGTAGGCCAATTACAGATAAACAGTTATATTTACCAGCCAGACTCTTTGAGTCAGATGTTACCGAACGATACTTGAAGTGGTGGAAGCAATCAATGGTTGTTCAGGAAGATGCAATCAAGCACTTTGCTAGGCGGCCTAGAAATAGAAGAAGATTTGGCCGAATCTATGGTGGAAATGTGGAAGATTCCCATGTCTCTGTTCCTCATGGTTTTCCTCCTGAAAAGAAAACCATCAAGGAAGCTGAGCATGCAACACTCTTTGGGGCTTTGAGTGCAACTAACAATCTTGAGAACAAACTGGCTACTGATGTTATGGCTTTCTCAGGCTCCAATTCACAAAGTACATCACATTCAATGGCAGATGATGGAGGAAGATTGCCCCGAATCTATGCTGGAAAGGTGGATTACCATGTCTCTGTTCCTCCTGGTTTTCCCCCGAAATGCCATAAAGTAGACGAAAAGAAAATCATCAAGGAAGAAGCTGAGCCTACACCCTTTGGAGCTTTGAGTGCACCTAACAATCTTGAGAACAAACTGGCTGCTGATAAGCCTTTCTCAGGATCTAATTCACAAAGTATGTCCCATTCAATGGCAGATGATGGAGGAAGATTGCCCGGAATCTATGCTGGAAAGGTGGAAGATTACCATGTCTCTGTTCCTCCTGGTTTTCCCCCGACATACCGTAAAGTCGACAAAAAGAAAACCATCGAGGAAGAAGCTGAGCATGCACCCTTTGGAGCTTTGAGTGCACCTAACAATCTTGAGAACAAATTGGCTACTGATGTTATGCCTTTCTCAGGCTCTAGTTCACAAATTAGATCACATTCAATGTCAGGTGATGGAGAAAGATTGCCCCGAATCTATGGTGGAAACGTGGACGATTCCCATGTATCTGTTCCTCCTGGTTTTCCTCCGAAATGCCAGAAAGTCGACGAAATGAAAACCATCAAGGAAGAAGCTGAACATGCACCCTTTGGAGCTTTGAGTGCACCTAACAATCTTGAGAACAAATTGGCTACTGATGTTAAGCATTTTTCAAGCTCTAATTCACAAATTAGATCACATTCAATGTCAGGTGATGGAGAAAGATTGCCCCGAATCTACGGTGGAAAGGTGGACGATTCCCATGTATCTGTTCCTCCTGGTTTTCCTCCGAAATGCCAGAAAGTCAACGAAATGAAAACCATCAAGGAAGAAGCTGAACATGCACCCTTTGGAGCTTTGAGTGCACCTAACAATCTTGAGAACAAACTGGCTGCTGATGTTAAGCCTTTCTCAGGCTCTAACTCACAAAATATATCACATTCAATGGCAGATGATGGAGCTGCTAAAAAGGACTTGCTGATGAGACCAATGCCAGAGATTTTGCAGACTCGAGTTTCAATGCCTGATCTGGCTGATGCAACTGTGATTGAAATGGGATGTCCATCCAACGCTGAGGTGAATGTCAAAGACAATGATGGAGAAAGCAGTAGCTATTGCAAACCTGAGATACCAGGATTGGAACTTGAGGTTCGGGTAAGTAGGCTTGAGAGAGTATTTGCTGAGCTAAAAGCGGCAAGATATGGTCGCAAGGTTGTGAACAAGCCCACCAAGGAGGATCCATATCAGCACTAAGCAAAGCTTGAACCGAAGTACATAAATTGCTAATGCTTCGAAGTAGAACTATTTTGTTAGGTGTCTTTACAGTTTTCTTTCACATGGAACTGATCAGGCAATGTAACAATTGTAATCCTTCTCTGACAATTACTTCTAGAACAACTCATGTCTGAATGCTTTTGTTTCACCGAATTTTGTTTATGGTTTAGAGGGTGCTGATTATAGCTGAAAGTTGTTGCTTGTGAAGTAAATTGTGACTCAGTCTTGCCTGATATCAATAAGTATTGTTAAAAGCTATTGAAAATCTAAATATTTGTATAAGTAGTGTCAATTCTCCTTCTGAATGATTGATAAAAGTGAGAGAACTTATGGTAGGACAGTCTGCAGGTTTAGAGCTCCTAAGCTCTGTTATCTGATTGTAGGTTTAATGAGCACTTCAACTTTTATATGCATGTGTTGACATGCACTACATGCTGCTGGTGAATGTGCCATGTTTTTTCTAGTTATATGGCAATAGTTTCTTAATAATATCAATTGTCAAGGTACCCTTTTTCCATTTCTTTTGATATTGACACACCCCAACACTTTTTTTTCCCTCTTTCCTACCACAATGTTGTCGGATCTATGCAAATGGCCCCCCAGTGGAAGAGACTTCCTCACCAGAATACTTGGTACCGCCGGACCGGGATGAGGATTTGTTATTAACAGAAAAAAAAAAATAATAATACTATTTTTTTTCCATACCCATCCCAAAATGTCTTTTAGCACTGTGCCATGACATTGACAACGTTGGCTTCTTTCCAAGATAAAGCTAGGCATCCTGTATTCACGCACTGAAACTTCCCTAAATTTGCCCAAACCAACGTACATTGACTGATTGACACTGGCTAGTGGCTCCAAAGGTGCAAAAGAAACCGCCCATTTCATTTTCTGATCCCTCTCCCACCATCCTCAACTCCACAAAGTTGACGGTTCATCACTCTTTTCATATTTTTTTGTAGGTGAATGTCTATCACCTAACACTACTCAGAAGATGATAATTACCAATAATCCTTTCAGCATTGAAAAAAGATGACTATGACGATATGATGTATTCTCTCATAAAAAGATCTTTTTCAGTCCATTTTGGACCGAATATATTTAGTTAATGACCAAAATTTTTTAAAAAAATCGTAAGACCACAAATGTGTCATGCATCTTTCTAATAAAAAATAATATAATATTACTTAAAGTTTTAAAAATAATAAAATAATAAAAAAAAATAGTCATCCCCATTCTTGTCATAGGAATGGCCGTACCACCCCATTTTTGCCCTAAGGGGTGGCCGGACCACCCCATTTTTACCCGGGTAGTCTGGCTACCCCTATGGCAAGAATGGGAATGACTATTTTTTTTTTATTATTTTGTTTTTTAATTATTTTTTAAAAACTTTAAATAATATATATATTTTTTTTTATTAGAAAGACACGTGGCACATTTGTGCTAGTAGGATGGGCCATGTGGCCTCTTGCCACCTAATACATTTATGGACCAAAAATGTTTTTTTTACTGCACTATAACATATCTTTTATTTTATAACAGTTAAATTTAAAGGCGCGAAAATAAATTAATCTTTCGTGTAAAGGCTTGGCGATTTATTTTGTAATTAATAGTTGAAATAACCATAATATGAAGGGTCATAGAATTCGTTTTTTTTCTTTCAGATTTTTGTTGGGGGCAAAGTTTTCTTTTGGAGGAATAATTTTTCGAACCCAATTTATTAAACTTTTATCCTTAAAGTTACGTGCATTTAGTGATAATTAAAAATGCATGTAAGAATCATATGCTTTAATAGCATAAGAACTTTCTTTCTCATAAAAATAAAAAAATAAAAAAGGTTTTTGGATAATGAAAACTGTAATGCTTTGAAAAGTTTTTTTGTTTTGAAAAACACAATAACATTTTAAGCTACTTACCAACGTTTGTGATAGTTACTGCTGAAATCTGTTCACTGAGCCTTCTGCAGAACAGATTTCAGCACTACATCAAGTAAACTATATGGACAGAGGAAACCACTAACTATGCAACAAATTGCACAAAATATGCATCCTATATGACTACTCAAAATATCAGTGTCCAATGCAACAAACTGCACAAAATATGCATCATCTTAAACATCACCAGAGCCAGAGGCTTCAACTTAATGTAAGAGGTTGAGCTAGAAGTATAAGCACCCAAAAACCAAGTTCTTAGACTTCATCCTATCATATGCCTTGAAATGAAGCAAAGCAATTTTATTCTGCTGCTATGTGACAGACCAGCCTTCTTTGGGAGGCTATTCCTCAAACCTGCGGCTAAATCTTGCTGCTTTTAGCTCAGCAACCACTCTCTCCAGCTTACTAATCCGAGTTTCAAGTTCCAGTCCTGGTATTTCAACCATGTTGTAAACAAGGTTTCCTACTTCAGCTTCACCTCTATTTTTTGTCATTGACTCCATCTTTCTGACAGCTCCATCTTTCCCAACTGAAGCTGAAAAACTTTGGCCATAATATCTCATTCCTTCTCCTGCTGATTTATCTTCATTGACAGAGTTCTCTACATTGTTACATTTGGGAGGAAACCCCGGTGGAACATCAGCATCATTACCTCCCTTCTTTCCCATTGAAGCCTGAAACACCAGTTTTGGTATTGTTTCATCTTCCACATCCGTTGGTTTATCAACATTGTTACATTTCAGAGGAAAACCAGGTGGAACATCGCCATCATTACCTTTTGCAGCCTGCAGTGCTTGATCAACTGCCTTCATGCTTCTTTCCCTTATCGATTGCTTCCACCACTCCAAGTAACGAGTGGTAACATCACCCTTGGAAATCCTGGACGGAACATATAATTTCTCCTCACTTATCGGCTTACTGTAATTGCTCCAGGCAGTTTCAGGACTCTTATTGCATCGAGCAACATAGCCCGGAAGATCTTGATCCATTCCAAATTGCAATGCAACACGATGTGGGAAGTACTGTTCTATACACTCAAGTCCAACAAGCTCGGAGACCCTCAAGAACAGAGCAAATGCCTCAATTTCTTCATCCAAATTAGAATCAACCGGCACCCATATTCCCTCTTCTCCATATAATTTTGGAAAGTCCCACTTATATGTATATGAAGCATAAGGGCGCCAAAGAAAACCATTTCCAGCCGAGTCCAGAGCCAACCTCACATTATCAATTTTCACACTTTTAACTTTATGCCATCGAGAAAATGCTGGTTCAACGCATATGACCAAATTCCGCTTTGGCTGCAATGATGGAAACCTCTCCCACCCCCAAAGCTGAACTAACTGAAGCGGTGACCGTACAACTACTTCAAAGACTCTGTTTTTATCCTCAACAGGGCAAGACTTGTTCAGAGCAACGATGGTCTTTTTCAACGAGCTCAAATCCCTGTAAATGCTAGCAAGAACTGCAGGGGCAAGCGCGATTCGGGTCCCTTTAGCGAGATGAATGGCAACAGGGAAAACTTGCTGCCTGATAGTTCTAGAATTAGGGAGGACAAACATTGACAACCAAAAAACAAGAAATGCTTCGTGCTCGATCTCGCTTCCACTGTTCATAAACTCCTTTATCCAAAAATGTGGGCAGGCCTTACGAGCTTTACTCCTAATAGCTTCAGCTCGCGCTTGATTCAGTTTCCTTTCTATTTCCTTCAACTCTTGCGTTTCGACAGGGCTATAAACAGGCTCTCCCAAAACAGAGAGACCTCCCAAAACCATTGTATCCTCCAATGTGAGCGTTGCTTCACCCCAAGGAAAAATGCATGTGTTGGTCTCAGAGCACCACCTCTCAGCAATGCCAATAACCATGTCATGGTTTCTTTGGATTACGTACTTAGAATTGCTGATAGCTTCAAAGATACCGACTTTCTTCCACAAAGATTGATAATTGGGTTGCAAGCAACCGACCCAATTTTTCCAATCTCTAGGTGGGGTTTGCCAGCCGCTGTAGGTGACCTTCAAAGGCCATTCGGAGGGCTCAAAAGTGGGTGGCAGGGAAGTGGGCGAGAGTGAAGGAAGCTCAAAGAATGGTTCTTTTATGGAGGTTACAGAGGGTTGGAGAAAATGGGCTGCTCTGAGAGTTGGTTTATTGTCACCTGTGGGTGAAAGTGAAACCATGAATTCCTCTCTCAAGTCTACGATGTTGTAATTGTCTGATGGTCCGGTCATTGTCAGAGGTCAAAAAGTTTGGAACTTGGGACTCGGTTGTGGATTACAGGAAAAGGGTTGTTGTGATTCGTCTTCCTCTTTGCCTTACTCTCTGTTTGTTTCCCGGGAAAATGAAGGGCTATGCTGAAAAATAAGCGGAAGATTATTGGGGGTGGGGAGTTTGCAGTTTTCAGGAATGGCAAACGCTTCGACTCTCAGAAAACCCACTTTCATCTCTCGAGCTCTGAGCTTATTAAATCCGGTGCCATTTTAGAGAAGGAAAAGGCCAGTTAATGTCCAGGAGTTTGTCCGCTTAATGGCAGCGTAATAAAAGATCATTTTTAACTGATAGTGTAATTCTATAGGGAATAACTTCAATTCGGTCAAGGCAAAAAGGGAGGGTTTTCTGCCCACCACTCACAAGCTGACACCTCAGCTTAGCACATAAACTCAAAATGAGAACAAAACACCATATTATTCCTACCACATTGACCTGCCGCCCACCTCCGCCTGAAGCCGCTGTCCCGAAAACGCCGCTTCCGCCCCTTAGGGGTGGCCCGTAGCCACCCCAGCCACCACGGCGCGGCCACCCCATGGCCTGGGGGTGGCCGCGCGGGCCACCCCGTGGCCTGGGGGTGGCCACGCCGGCCACCCAGATGGGGCTGGTGGTTCCTCATTTTTGTCCTCATTTTTTTTTGTTTTGGTGTTTTGTTCTCATTTTAAGTTTTTGCATTTTTCTTAAAATGTTGATGTGTCATGTTGTGATTGGTGGGCAGAAAACCCATGTTTTCTGCCACAACCGTATGGCAGCAGCTCTCAATTCTATAAGGTCTTTTTGTGTCCTATTAAAAATGATGTAGTTATTAAAATCTTTCTTTAATCAAAATTTAATAATAATTAATCACAAGTTCAGTGGTGATTTTCATAGACACATCATTCTTAATAGGACACAAGTAAGCTATCTAGAATTACTCAAAAGTTTTAGGTGGTAAGAGGCTACGGATCTGGATCCCTTGGAATTCTTAGGAGAATTATAGTTTTTGAAATTTCAAATTCATGCCATTCATTTTTATCAAAGAGTCATTATCTTGTCTTTAAGGGATAGATCAATCGGCTGTAAACCACGCTTTATGAAGCGGAGGTCACTAGTTCGAATCCCCCTCTCTCTTCTCTTGTGTGGACATGTCAAACAAAAAAAAAAACATTATCTTACCACGTGTCCTACTACTAATAAAATAATATTTAAAATTTTAATGATATTAATAATCATCATTATTTTATTAACAGTATGACACGTGGTAGGATAATAGCTCTTGGATGAAAATAAATGGCCTCAATCTGAAATTTCATAAACTGGAATTCCCTTAGGAATTCCAGGAGATTTGGATCTAGAGGGTACAGGCCCCATCACTAGGTGGAGCGCCTCTTGCTGCTTAAGACTTTTATGGGCAAAAAATGATCTTTTTATTACATTATACCATCTTTCATAAAATAGTTTTGAGTGTTTTAGTTTGTTTGTTAATATTTTTATTTTGAACAAAAAATAATAAAAAATTAAAATTAAAAAAAAAAAAAAGAAACAAAAAAAAAGAAACAAGTATCATCAGACAAAGCCATTTTCGAATACTTCAAAGAGAGTAATGTGCACCACCAAGCAAGTCTTAGGCTTCGTTTGGTTCGTGGATTGTCTAGTTTATTGAAAAATGATTAGCTACTACTGGAAATAGAAAAGTGTGGAATAGATTAGTTATTCATATTCCTTTGTTTGGTTGTAACTCTGGAATATACTAGCTAATTCTAGTCCTTTATTTGGTACAATGCAATATGTTAGTGAATGGAATCGTATTGTGATCTTATTTTCTAAAATACCCTTATAATACAAATACAATTTATATTATTAATGATTTTTTTTTTAAAAAAAACATAAATAACTCCAGAAACAAACTCAATCTTGACTTCTAATGTCAATCAAACTCAATCAAGAAAAATAAATGGTACAATTTTTTTATTTTTTTTTTAAAAAAGGGAGAAACGGAGAAACTGAGTCAAAGAGAAACGTTACAGAGAATCAAAAGAAAAAAAAAAACTGAAAAAAACAGTACAGAAAAAGAGAGATGGAGAAACAGAATCAGGAAAAATAAACGGTGCAGAAATAAAAAAATTAAAAAAAAAAAAACAACACAGAGAGACGGAGAAACAGAATCAAAGAAACGTTGCAGATAATAAAAAAAAACTGAGAGAAAACGAAAAAAAATAAAAAAATAGAGAGAGACGGAGAAACAAAATCAAGAAAAATAAACGGTACATAAATTTTTTTTTTAAAAAAAGAGAGACAGAGAAACAGAATCAAAGAAACGTTGCAAAGAATCAAAGAAAAAAAAAATTGTGAGAGAAGAAAAAAAAAAAAATCCAACAAGCAGAAAGAAAACGAAATAACCAAGAGAGATCAAAGAGGAGAGGGGGAGAGAGATGGAGATCGTGAGTGTAAGAAGGGTAGGTTTTTTTTGGCAATTTTACACGTTAAGTCTAATCCCACAGTAATAGATTAGATAAGCCACTCATTTTTTAGTGGTTTAGCTAATCCTGTGTGTAAGAGATTAGTAGTCCAATGGGAATAGACTATTTCCAGGAATAGAGTGTTACCAAACAAATGACTAACTATACCTACTGTTAGCTAGTCAAATCTAAAGGTCTAATCCGCGAACCAAACGGAGCCTTAGTTGTCATAGTTGACATAGTGAGACCTCTATTCTGGTGGGTCGTGTTCATTCTTTAAGGGAAACCATAAATTACTATAAATGGGAGGGAAGCACAGAATGAAGACCCTTTTGGCCTCAACTGATTTTTGACAATGACAGAGGCGGTTAAACAAAGACACGATGCCTGTCTGTTTTTTCTGAATATAGCAAATTTGACTTAGTCATTTGCCCGTTGGGACTCGATGGATTTGGAGGAAGATGAACCAAAACAAACAATGTGGAAAAAATGTTCTTTTTCTTTTTGAGAGACCAGAACAAATATCTGGTTTTTCCATGGCCTGCCTAGACAATTGATGGATTGAATATTTCTCCATTTCAAACCATTTCTTCTGGTGATCGAAGTTTATCGAGCGTATATCGGCATGACGAATAAAGTTTTCCGGAGATACAATGCGAGATTTTGATGATCTTTTGAATGTGGGTGTGGTGGGATTGAAGTTGTAGAGGGAGAGGAAGATGAGCTGCTTCGGATGTTGCATGTCAAAAGAGAAAATCAACCGAAGGTCTTTGAAAAAAAGTATCAAGGAATACCAGGACACAAAAAAGTTAGCCTCATTTGCTAAGCTCTCCTTCAAATCAGGTAAATTTGTTTAGCCTCAATGTTAATCTTCCTCAATTGATTAAGGATGCAATCATTGTCTTTGTTTTCCCGTTCTTCCAAATATTATTTGCCTCTCAATCATGTTGTGAGACATAATTAAGGCTATCATTTTGTATTGTAAATTAGTAGCAAGTGATATGAACAACATTCATGTTCAAAGATCTGTATTTCGCTGTCCCTGTCCTAGATTCGACCGTTTTCTCAATCCATCTCTCATTAATTTCACGTGTTAGTTGTCATTACAATTATTAAATCATCACTTATTCCAAAAGTTTAAGAAATTATGAATTTAATCAATTAATTGATAACCATCTGCTTCCTTTAAATCTCCACAAGTTTACTCATTTGAATCAGGATAAGTACTAAACCTTAAAGATGCAGAATATATGTTAAACATTATCACCTAATATTTTCCAATCTAAATCTACATTTAATTTTGAAAATTTGAGGGTCTTTTATCTTTCAAATTTTGTTCTGTTGATTTCTTCTTTATGAGTTTTTAAGGCATGGTTACTAAGAACATTGCCTTCTACTGTATTCCATTAGTTTAATAATGTTGATCACCTTGTTCCTTTTTCATATCATGGTCTCCTAGGTTGTCATGAAGGTGTAGTAGCTTTTTTCCTTTTCTTTTGTCAGGTTCAGCATGTTGTATATATCTTGCAGATAGCAGCAGGCGACACTACATATCAGAAGAGATTAAAAAGATTGGAAAGGGAAATATCACGGCTAAGATTTTTACTTTCAGGGAGCTGTGCGTTGCAACTCAAAACTTCCGTTCTGAAAATCTACTAGGTGAAGGAGGCTTTGGGAGGGTGTACAAAGGGCACATTGCAAGCACAAATCAAGTACAATTATGGCCTAAATTTAGTTCATTCATGTACAAAGAAAAAGATGGGGGAAGTTTATTAACTTTTGTGTTTTCCATCTCACCCAGGTTGTTGCAGTGAAGCAACTTGACAGGAATGGATTCCAAGGAAACAGAGAATTTCTTGTAGAGGTTTTGATGTTGAGTCTTCTTCACCACCCTAATCTTGTCAATCTGGTTGGATATTGTGCTGATGGGGATCAGAGGATTTTAGTTTATGAGTACATGGCCCATGGTTCCTTGGAGGATCACCTTCTTGGTACTCCCCTTAAATGGTTTATTTTGCATCATTTATAGGCAGCATTGCATCAGGTTAATTAAGGGCTCGTAAAAAGAATCTGGGTGAATTATATATCCAAAAACTTAAGCTGATATGATGATCACTTTAGATGTCTTTAAGTCAACCAAACTAAATCCAAGAGAGAAAATTTATTTTTATTTCAACATTTTCAATTTGGCATCCGTCTTGTGAGGTTTGTGTCTTACATTGAAAAAATGTAAAGAATAAGAGTGGGTAATATACCTAAGTGGACCCAAGCCCATTAACTTAGGCTTTTGGGTTAAAAGTGGTGTTCTAATATGTATATTAACTTACTTTTGTTTGACTCCCCTTGGTGTTTCTCTTCCCAACAATTGGTATCAGAGCTCATGGTTAGCACGCTGCTGCTGATATAAGTGTCTTGGTTTGACGCGTTTGGTTTGACTCCAGTAAAAAAGAGTGGTTTCTCTTGGAGTACGCGTGACACTCTTGTGTGTGGAGGAGTTGGGTCAATGTGGAAAAGACTCACAAGTAAGAGGAGATTTGTAGTGCATGCATTTGTGAGGTTTGTATCTCACATTGAGAAAGTGTAAATAATAAGAGTGAGACACAAGTAAGGGGAGATTTGTAGTATATGCATTTGTTAGGTTTGTGTCCCACAATGAAAAAGTGTAAAGAATAAGAGTGGGACACAAACCTTATTCTTTATGCTTTCTCGATGTGGGACATAAACCTCACTAATATACTTAAGTGGATCCGAGCTTATTAGCTTAGGATTTTGGGCTAGAAATGGTGTCCTGCATGCTGTCAAAACTTTATTGAGTGCCTTTGTTTTTTCTTGCAAGTGAGACAAACCATGTGTACATTAGCTAGACCAGAGGTTTCTAATGAGTTTTCCCTGTCATCATTGTTGCTTAACAACTGTCTGTTAGTTAACGGGCATTAAACTGTTAAATTGACATTGTATATAGTCCACTGCATACCAGTTTAAGACACATAAATTTTCTCTTCTTCTATCTCAATCAAAATCCTTCTAAAGCTTTAAAATTCATCTCTTTTTTCTTGCTAGAATAAAAACTTTGAGGATGTTCTGGTTTGGTTTCGTTTTATGCAAAGCACAACCAAACTTCAGAAGATTTACGAGCTCTATTGTATCTTGGAGAAATGTTTGTTGTAACTCCGGTGCATGCCAATTGATCAGAATGAACGCACCTTAGGAGCATTTACTTTTCTTTTTTTTTTCTGCACTAACACTATTTTCTGACACAAAGAAATCTTCTTTTTCAGAGTTACCTCCAAACAGAAAGCCCTTGGATTGGGGTTCCAGAATGAAAATTGCTGAAGGTGCAGCAAGAGGGCTTGAATATTTGCATGAGACAGCCGATCCACCAGTGATATATCGTGATTTCAAAGCATCAAACATACTGTTAGACGACAACTTCAATCCAAAGCTCTCTGATTTCGGCCTTGCAAAGCTTGGTCCAACTGGGGATAAATCCCATGTCTCCACCAGGGTGATGGGAACCTATGGCTACTGTGCACCTGAGTATGCACTCACTGGCCAGTTGACAACAAAGTCCGATGTGTACAGCTTTGGAGTAGTCTTTTTGGAGTTAATCACAGGGAGGAGAGTCATTGACAACACAAGACCAACAGAAGAGCAGAATCTAGTTTCTTGGGTATGTCAAGTTTAGCTTCTACTTTCCAAGAAATCAGTTTTCTCCCACAAATTTCCTTTCATTCTTTTGACATAAAAGATATATAACATTTTTTACTACAAATATTCTTCCTGAATGCTAATACCCAAGATTGTTATTTTTTACTACAAATATTCTTCCTGAATACTAACACCCAAGAGAACAGCTTTTTTTTTTTTTCTTCTTGATAACCGGGTATCCAGAGCTTCGCCCCGACTATATCCTTATGACACTACAATTCGGGTAAAGCTCAAGCTTTTGCCAATAGGCGTAGTCCCAAAAAACTGTTTGGGGTAATTACATTTTCCCTCCAACAACTACAACGCATTGTCAATTTGCCTCCATGAACTGATAATCCTATTGTCCGACCCTATCAAACTACAATTTTATGCCCAAAACCCCATTCCGTCAATCAAAGGCATTAACTTAGATGGTCAACCCGTCACTTTGCCTCCATAAACTACAACGCATTGTCACTTTGCCCCTTTGAACTACAACGCATCGTCACTTTGACCGTCTGAGTTAACGTTTTTGATTAACGAAATGAGAGTTTTGGGCACAAAATAGTAGTTTTATGGGGCCGAGCAGTAGAATTATCAGTTCATTGAAGCAAATTGACAATTCGTTGTATTTGATAGGGGGAAAAGGTAATTACCCCAAACTGTTTACACTCGAAGCGAGTTTCCACTCGAGCCAACCCGTTTGAGTGTGGTGGAACCAAAACTTGAAGGCTTAAAAGTTGATGAAGATCTTCTTTTGCAGGCACAGCCACTATTTAGAGACAGAAGGAAGTTTACCTTAATGGCCGACCCGTTTCTTGAAGAGCAGTATCCTGTAAAGGGTCTATACCAAGCTCTGGCAGTTGCAGCCATGTGTCTCCAAGAGGAAGCTGATACAAGGCCTTTGATTAGTGATGTTGTAACAGCTCTTGAATTTTTGTCTGTAAACAACAAGAACTCAGAGTCTGCTCATCAGCTAGACAATGCCAGTGCCAGTCCCAGTGCAGCTTCTCCAGATACCTATAGTGATAGCAGTGGAGAGATCAAGTCGATCTGATAGCTAGACATGATGGCATTGAGGGGTAGAGAAAGAAAGAAAGAAAAAATAGTGCCAATGGAATTATGGAACCTTAATTTTTGAACTGTAATTTTTGAAAGGACAAAGTTTTTTTCTAATTTAGTTGGATAAATTTTCTCCGATTCACTATGTTAAACTGACATATATAAAGCACATGATTTTTTTACATGTCAATTTAATAGATCGTGCATGAAGGAATAAACTTTTTTCGACCGAGTTGAGGGGAAAACAAAAGTTTTTTGTAAATTTTTTTTCACATATTGTGGCTAATTGACTGCATTGTAAAAACTTATAAAACTAACCCCATCACCTTTTACTCAAATATCACCTTTTTTTTTTTTTTTTTTTGGCCCTTCTTGGTAGTTTTCAGAATTGATAGTCTTTGCAATATAATAGATATATAAAAAAATGTATTCAAGTGATAATAATTTATATAATACATTTTCATGTTGTTCTAGTGCAGTGTATTTACAACAAGAAGTCTACATTTCAATGATTAAGACAAAGCATTGAATCACTTGGTAGTTAGAGCATGATAGTGATTGTATTTGAAAAATATAATTTTTAAGTCAAAAAGTGTTTTTTGGCAAAAGCTTAATTTTTAAACTTTTGCCAAAAGTGCGTTTTGACCATTTTTTAGCTTTTTAGACTATTGAAAGCGCTTTCAATATTTTTTACTAAACGAGTATTTTTTTATTTGAACCAATATTTTTTAGTATTAAACGTACTTTTAGGCTCCTCAAATGCACACACAAACGTGCCATTAATGTGTTATAGCCTTATTAGATAAAATGTATAATTTCATTGCCCCGACTATAAAATCAATTTTAAAAGACATAAAAAATTGTGATTTATATATTATATGAGTTTGTTTCAATACACTTAAATCGCATACAACATAACTTGGGAACTTTAATTTATCCTGTGAATTATATATATATAATTTTCCAAATAAAGCAATTTTATTTAAATAATATCAACTCCTATATTTACTTTTAGAATACTAACTCTAACAAGTTGCACCATAAAATTTTTAAAACTAATTACTCCAATACCATTTAATCAAATGTCAATTTTTTTTTTTTTTTTTTTTTTGCCTTTTTTCTTTTGCTAGGACTTTTTAGCTGTGTTGTTTTAATAATGGTATCACCTATCGATTGTAAAATGGACACCATAAATTCAAATTATATTATTTTTAACAACCATAAAGCCAAAAAAACTTTATAATAATAAACTCATAGATTTCAATCAAGTTTACTCATAGAAACTTGAATTAAATCCCACAACCATCACCATCCTTACAAATTTTTGATATTGACTCAAATTTCCTTCAAACCAATTTATAATACTTCCTATAATTTGCTTCAAATATCAAAAAGCGATTATTATTTACACAAAAAAGTAAATAAAATATCAGGATTTGGCTTAGCGGTTGTAAATAAAAATTGCAATATATGCGATGTAATTTTTCAACGGTTCAAATTTAAATTTTTTATGTAAAAATTTTAAAAAACTAAACTTTATTTAAGACTTCAATTTTTATTTTCTCCTTGTAAAGTGAAAAAGAACAAAAAAGAAGAAGAAGGTTTTATCCGAGTAGACAAAAGATATGAACCACTAGTTGCACGTGCAAACTATCTTCGCACGTTAGCACACGTGTAACGTGTTGCAGGGTTTCTATCATCTATAGCTTGCTTTGCCGCTTCCTGTGACATTGTTTCCCGCCAACAGACAGTTGGGTTTCGATTCAATCACCTGCTGTTAGAACAGCACCATTGTCGCCCAATAGTTAGACGACATATATGCACTATGCAGTAGCAGTAAAGCCCTAATCTAAAAGTTTTTAAACAAGCATTAAAAACTACTTTCAAAAAATTATTCTAGAAAAATGTGATAATGGTTTTGAAAAGTATTTTTTATTTTGATTTAAAAAGGTGGGTATTAACATTATAAAGGTGAGAATATATATACATATATTTTGTGGGTCTGCATTTAAAAAGTATTTTTAATTTTAATAATATTTTTAAAATCTATTGATTTTGAAAAGAGAAAAGTATTTTTAAGACTGAAATTTTGAATTAGGATTATCTCCATTTCATTTGAACCTAAAAATATCCTATTAGTTGTAATGAAAAAATATTTTTGTCTTTTCACTTTTTGATGGGACAAAAATACTCATCAACTATAATTATTTAGATATTATTTAGTTTATTTGAACCGGAGAGAATTCCGTTCTCAAAATTTTATGAATGAATAATATATTGTTAATAATTTTTTATTTATTTTATTTTTTTATGAATACCTAATTATAAAACAATTAATAGTGGAAGCTTGGTACAGAGCATGGTGGAGCCACCAACTTTTGACCGGCATGGAATAAATAAAAAGTAATAGAAAAGCTTCCAAAGATGGTACTCTTTTATTTAAAAAGGGTTTGGCTAGTAAAGTATTAATCTTTGTGACTTAGGAAATTAGTACAAGTTCTAAAAGAAAGTGGCCTCCAATGATCAATTAGCAACAAATTTATAGAAAATGATTGGTAAACAACGGCTAACAAGAACGCCAACTAATCTTATTTGAGAGTGTAGCAATTACAAGCTTGATGTAAATCATATTGCATTCGAATTGGAGACACTTTCATTCTAACAAACTTGTAGGACAAACTTTAGAAGGATTTTTTGGGAGGCTCGGCTGAAGGTTAATCGATTCCCTTAGATCAAAGTGACTTCCCTAGAAACTCGGTCGAATGATCGGTTGGAGGCTTGGTTGAAGGTTAATCGATTCCCTTAGATCAAAGTGACTTCCCTAGAAACTTGGTTGAATGATCGGTTGATTCTTGTTCAACCGAGGTTAATTGCAAAGTCTTGTTCAACTCATTCAAACACGATTTGTTTATTTCGCTCTTCTAACAATAGTTAGAATTAACAATTTTACAAACATTTTAAAATTGAATGTCTTAGTTGTGCATGCTAGGATTCTAACGAATTAGGATCTTCTCCATTCAAATTAATTGGATAATATGAATATTTTTGACTCCTCAAAATATAAAAAGACAAAAATACTCTTACATTATAACTAACTAGATATTAAAAATGGAGATGATCTTGTGATTCTTGTTATGATTCCAACCTTTGCTAGATAAATGTGAAAAAAAAAAACAAAAAATTGATGAGTGACTTAAAATTGAATGAAGATAAAGCGGTGATTGTTCTCACAAGTGCCACAGAGTGTGAACAAAAAAAAAAAAAAATTGATAGATAAATTTAATTATTTAATAGTTAGCATGATAAATATCATGTAAACCGTCACGATATAGTTTATAGTAAAAGTTACAATGCACTCTAATAATATATGAAAAAAAGTATATATTTTATTTTTATTTTTGATCCAACTATAAAATAACACCCCTTCATTTCACATTCTCTTATGTGCCACCTTCCTTGGCCCTAATAGAACAAATTAAAGAATATATAATAATTATTTAACAATAAATTATAAAGTATTTAGTATTTAGCAGGGACAAAACCATTTGACAGCCATAAAAATTTGTCCGTTATTATTTTGGGGTTTTTTCTCTACTCCAGGGTTTAGCCTCTTCGTCTCTCAAACTCTCTGCGTCTCTCTGTGTCGCATGGCGTCACTCTGCTCTGCTTCACTCACGGACCCACCAGCCCCATACGCAAAGTAGAGAGCCCCTCAAGCCCTCAGCGTATTCACAGGTTTACCGCCAAGCGCACCAAGACGGCACCTTGTTGTATAAGCAGCTGCGGAAGCAAGCTGGGCAGAGTTGGGAGAGTGATGGCTATGGGTTTGTCTACCCAAACCGGTCCCCTGGGACCGTCTTGCCCCTACTATTCCTTCTTTTCCCGGTCTTGTTCCCGCCCTTCTTGTTTTTCCTTTTCTTGGTCCCTCTTGGCTTCCTCTAAAGCCCTGCACAGGTACAGTTTCAATCTCGCTCAAAGTGTGCTTTTCCTATCACGTTATCTGATGTTTGTTGTTTTTGCTATGTGGGTTTTTAGTTTCTGTCACCCATTTCCTTGTTTTGATTGTTTTTGTTGTTTCTTAGTTGTATGTTTGTGCGAAGTTCTTGGGTTTTGGTTAAAACTTAAAACCCCAGAGTTATTTTTTTGGATAGGCAGAATGTTGGATTCTTCGGTTGTATGAGGTTCAATTTTTTTTTTTTTTTTAAAAAAAATTTATTTATTTATTTTTTAATTTATTTTTATTTCTTTTGTTCCATTGTGATGTTTCCTGAGGTATGTACTTCTTGATGCCTCCGGGAATTTTTAGTTTATTTGGTCATAAGAACCCCGGGATACTGGTTTTGAATGTGTAAATGCAATAGGCATTTTGCAATATATGCAAGAGAGACGGAAAGAGGGAGTAAAAGCTAGGACTAGGAATGAGGCCTTGGCTTTATGTCGGTGAGAGAGAGTCTCTCATTTATATTTCTGTTTTATTTTATTTTACTAATATTTGTGATAGATAAATTTGTGCGAGTCTGGGTATAGCTTAGGTTCTTCATGATGGTCATCCATGTGGGTCACTAATAAATGGTTAATTAGAAAATAATATATATCTAGGAATGAGGCCTTGGCTTTATGTCGGTGAGAGAGAGTCTCTCATTTATATTTCTATTTTATTTTATTTTACTAATATTTGTGATAGATAAATTTGTGCGAGTCTGGGTATAGCTTAGGTTCTTCATGATGGTCATCCATGTGGGTCACTAATAAATGGTTAATTAGAAAATAATATATATATAAGATTTAGAGTGTTTCTTAAAATGTAAATGACATAAGATAAGCTGTTAAATACTTGGTTTTGTCGTTTTGGAAATTAAAGTTCTGATGAGTTCTCTAATTGCAGCTCGTGGTTGGATTTAGTGCTAATAGGGTATCAGATTAGAATTGTTATTGCAATATAAGCACAGGCCCTGGAGTGTCTTTATTAATATTTCATTTGCTCCAAAACAGGCATATAATTTGAAATTATACTTAAGAATAACCTCAAAAGTTTTCCACAAATTAAAAAGAGCCCTCTATGGGTCCTTTAGGCGTTGTGCTTTGTGATTATTTTTGAAGTTCAGATATTTGCAAGCCTCCTTATTGTTGTTGTATCAAAAAAATGCTTTATCTAATTAATAGAACCTTTGAGCTGACACATCACTAGAAATAAAGAACTTGGCAGATCAGGGGGGATTCCAATTGCATTTTATGACATTCAAGCAGATTTATTTTACTTAATGTACTGTTAGCCAGTTGGTTGTTTTGGCTATGCATGATATACTATGATCTTGTCACTGCTCTGTGTTTGTATCAATTCTGCTCCTTTTCACACTTAACATGCCGGAATGGTTAGAGTATTCCAGTTTATTATTGTTCCAATATCCTTGATATTATAGCATTCGTAATAATTGCAGACAAGGAGGATGGACAATCCAGAATAACAAGAATTTCCAGACGATGTCTCATTGTTGGAGGCTTCAGTGTCTTTCAAATTCAGCTAAGATGGTATTTTACTCCAGAGATCAGGATAATTATAATGGAAGTATCTTAGAAAAACCAATTATTGACCCTCGAAGTGTAGATAAAGAAGGGGCAAAGGTTTCAAGAAATTCTAGTGGACTACAAATTCCGGAGTTTGGGCGTAGTATTCCTCAAAGACCTAGTGGTGCCACCGCTGTTGAAATTACTGAGTCTGGTGGCTTTGGGGATTGTTGTACTCGTTCCGATAAAAAAAGTTGGGAATATGAGAAAGAAATGCTGAAATTTTGCAGGGAAGCTTCGAAAAATGGTAGTAATCGACCACATGGAACAAGTTGTCAAGCAAGCATGTTTTCTACAAATTTTGGACAGAATGTTATGACTCATGTTGATCATGCTGCACCTGTTTCAGCTTCAAAGCCAGCATCTGCCATACCTTCTGGCCCAGCTTCCGCTGAACTAAAATGTGGAGGAGACAGAAATATAGCTGTGAAAGATGTGAATGGTAGGCGAGGTCTATGTTCAACAGAACATTTAGAAAAGGTTGCCCAGCCCAGTGTGTCCACATCAAGGAACTTGGAGGAGAAAAAAGAAACAAGTTCTGGACCTATCGATGGTTCAGTCAACACCTCCACTAGTAATGCGGCATATTGCCAGCCAAATCTTCATGAGAGGCTTAATAGCCTCTATGACAGTGTTCTTGTTGTTGATAATGTCACCATAGCAAAGGAGGTTGTCGGGATGCTTACAAATAAGTACAGACATCTTGTCCATGCATGCGACACTGAGGTATTATTCTAGGAAGGTTGTCTTTATCATATTATATACTAGTTACCATGTGGTTGTTTATGCAATTGAGAATTACATATTCTGTTGTAGTTTCATATCTATGGCTATGTATTTTAATGATGTGGATTGGTAAGCTTTTGAAAATCTTACATCTGCATGCTACATTGTACTTTGTGATAATTATATATTTACAGGTTGCAAAGATAGATGTGAAGCAAGAAACACCTGTTGATCATGGGGAAATTATATGCTTCAGTATATATTCTGGACCAGAAGCAGATCTCGGAAATGGGAAGTCCTGTGTGTGGGTTGATGTTCTTGATGGTGGTGGTAGGGATCTTTTGGATGAATTTGCTCCATTCTTTGAAGACCCATCCATCAAAAAGGTAAATTTTTTTTTTTTTTTTTTTATTCTTCATTTTTCTCTTTTAAATATCTTTGTGCTCTTAATTTGGGACAGACTAGTACCAATTTTCTACAAATTGGTACTAGTCTTTAAAAGCAACATGTGTCCTTTAAGCTATTAAAAAAACATGTGAGAAGCACATGCTATTAAAAAAAACATATGCTTCTCACATGCTAATGTTACGTCACTTTTAGAGATTGGTTTGTAGGAAATTTCCTTCAAACGGAATTTGTAGGAAATTTGTGTCCATTGATTTGTAGCACCTTTTGGCAAGTATAATTGCCAATTAAGTAATAGTTTTTTTGATAAATAATCAAAATATCATTAAAAGCTTAAGGTGTCCTAGGTATACGTGAACTATACATGAGAAACCACCTAACTAGGAGCAAAAAGAACAAGAAAATCATGATAACTAATGACCAAAGGAGAAATAAAAGAAGCTGTCCAAAGTTAATGTGTTGAAAAATAGAGATTTAATCCCCTCCAAACTCTTTCTCATGGTCCCTAAAACTTCTATCATCAATTTCAATGACATGCCACTTTCAGAGATTATCATAGTAAGAATCTTTCTTAGAGCCGCTGACCAAACAAAAAAGGCCACCCTTAATTGAACCTTAGTTTGACAAACACTTTTCCTTGGGAAACAGACACAGTCATGATAAACCATGACAATGTAGAAAGATTTAACACCAAACACACCCTTTACCACTAAATGCAACACTCGAAAAACGAGGCAAAAACTTTTACCTCCCAATTATGTGCTGCTCTAGTAAAGCTCACGTTCCATTGAATGACACCTCTCAAAAATTCCACAAGAGTCGCAACAAAAGCATCCTTTATGCGAGCAATACCAAATAAAACAGGAAAGACTTCCTTAAGGGCCGTATCCCCACCTCAAAGATCATACCATAATCTAACCTTGGTTCCATCTCCCACTTCAAATCTAGCATGACTACAAAACTTCTCCCAACCCCTCTTAATATTCTTCCATAAACCTACCCATACGCCTCGATGGGCTCTCTAGAATACCAGCCTCCCTAAGTACTTCCATATTTAGAATTCACCACCACTGTACGGGGGGAACTCCCACTGTAGGGGGGTGGCCAAAGTGTCTATCCCCCACTATTGGGGCCACCATTCTGAGGTGGGGGGTGGCCGCGCAGGCCCCCCGAGATGAGCCACCCCCCCCCCTCCCCCCCCCACCCCACCAATCACCCTTTTTTTTTTCATTTTAATTTTTTTCTTAATTTTCAAAATAAAAAAAATGATTTAATATGATGTGGCATTGATGGGCTTTACTAAATTGGACGAAAACACACATGGAAGGACCCAATTTGGAATTGTGAAAAACTGAAGGTTTTAAAAAGAGGAAAAAAAAACCCTAGGGAGTTATCTATAAAGACGTGTTTACTGAATGATTTATTTTATATTTACCCTTTAATTTTAAAGAGTTTCTTGTTCTGTGTTTGTTGTGATACTTCGACGGTTCTCTTATCATTTGGCCATTATCCCCCCCCTCCCTCTTCTGCCAAGTTTGAGGGAATCCACAATTTTTTCTTCCAAATCCTTAAAATTTTTATTTATTTTTTTATTATTATTTTTTTCCATAAAAGAGTTTGATTGAGATGGTGAGTCCATTGTTGGGAGACTCAATGAGAAGACTCATCCCTCTCTTCCCTGGAGCTCATTTTCTATTATTTCTTTCTGCCTTATCTTTAATAGCTGGCTGGTTACACCTACAACCAAAATGGAAACCTAGCGTTTCAAGGTTTAAAAATGCATTGTAAACTTTTGGGTGGATCAATTGTATAGAATGTGTCATGACTAAAACAATGCTAGTTATATCTGCTCAATATCCCAAAAGGATTTGTCATTACATAGCTTAGATGGACCTAGTACATGCCCGCTGTGGGATTGAACACAATCGCGCACTTTAAATTTATAATCCGGGATCCAACAATCTGTGTACTTGAGGTTTTTCTCTTTCTAATAAAATCTTTATTACTTAGCAAATACACACATACATGCATGTACACATTGCCCATACACCTTTTATCTTTTTCTTTTCCTTTTCCTTTTTTTTTTTTTTTTTTTTTTTTTTTTTTTCTCTCTCTCTTAAGGATGTATCAAAGTGTAAGATTGCTGAGATACGAAGATTACTGTAGCCTTCTGCACCAATGGGCTGAAGAGACATTTCCCTTCGTAGTCTTCAAAAGAATTCAAATATTGACTCTTCTTCTCCCTGATAAGATCTCCTGTTTTTCTAACTGAACCAAGCTCATAGTAATTATTCCCTTAGATGTTCCTATTGACTGTATTAAACAATTTTGACCATCCCACTCTTTTAACATTTTATTTTTACTATGAGAAGCTAGTGCATGCCCATAATTTTGAAGCAGAAGTGAAAATGACATTTTGCCTGTCCTTTCTGTAGGTTTGGCACAACTATAGCTTTGATAACCATGTTATTGAGAACTATGGGCTTAGGCTTTCCGGTTTTCATGCTGACACAATGCATATGGCACGGTTGTGGGATTCGTCAAGGCGAACTGTGGGTGGGTATTCTCTTGAAGCACTTACTGGCAACAAAAGTGTAATGTGTGGGGCTCAACTTTGCCATGAAGATGAGTTGTTTGGGAAAGTCTCAATGAAAACCATCTTTGGTAGGAAAAAAATTAAAAAAGATGGATCTGAAGGCAAAATGATCACCATTTCTCCGGTCGAAGAGCTACAAAGAGAAGAGCGGAAACCATGGATTTGTTATTCTGTCTTAGATGCAAAAAGCACACTAAAGCTTTATGAGAGCTTGAAATGCCTACTATCGAATATGGCATGGATACTTGATGGAAAACCAATTTCTGGAAAATCCATGTTTGACTTCTACGAGGAGTATTGGCGTCCATTTGGTGAGCTTTTGGTTAAAATGGAAACTGAGGGAATGCTAGTTGATCGGGCATATCTCTCTGAGGTGGAGAAGGTAGCCAAAGCAGAGCAAGTGGTTGCTGCTAATAGATTTCGCAACTGGGCGTCCCAGTATTGCCCTGATGCCAAGGACATGAATGTGGGAAGTGATACACAACTACGTCAGCTCTTTTTTGGTGGCATTGCAAACAGGTACACTTCATTTATAATTTATATAGGTGAATTCGTTTTCATTTTTCTTTGTTTTTGGTGGTGGGAAAGTGCAGCTATCGATGAACTCTTACGGCTTTATGTTAGAGATGCTCAGCATCTTTAAGACCTCCAAGTGATGGGGTGGGTAGGGTTCTGCATACAAATGGGTTCCCAAGAAAGCTCTGTGCCCTTTAACCATGTGATTTTCTATTACAGAAAGGAACCCAACGAGTTTCTTCCCTGTGAGCGGATTTTCAAAGTTCCTAATGTTAATAAAGTGATTGAAGATGGCAAGAAGACTCCCACCAAATTTCGCAATATTAGGCTGCATAGGATCCTTGATACTCCGCTGCCAACTGACATATTCACAGCATCTGGTTGGCCCTCAGTTAGTGGTGATGCTTTGAAGACCCTGGCTGGAAAGGTTTCTGCAGAATATGATTTTATGGATGATGCTTCCGATCAGCAATTGAATGACAATGTTGAAAATGCTTCTGAAAATGAAGTTTCAGTAGAACAAAAATCAACTGGTGACGTTGACAATTCAGCTTATGGAATGGCTTTTTGTGCTTTTGAAGAAGAAGAGAAGGGGAGGGAGGCTTGTCATGCAATTGCTGCTTTATGTGAAGTTTGTTCCATTGACTCCTTGATATCCAACTTCATTCTCCCCTTGCAGGTGATTGCTTCTAAGATGTCCTTCTGGTATGGGCAATCATTGATGAATTTCGTAGCCAGCATAGTAATTGCCTACTGCATTATGATAGTAGTCAAGGATTTAATGGTCCAAATTTCTAACGAATTATGATTATTGTGTGGATTCTGTCTTGTTATGATCCTTATAATGTGAAATAATGTTAAAAGGGATTGAGATGAGAATTGGCTCCCTGTTTAATTATTAAATTCAACGAATGCACACACATGGATGTTTCTTAAATTCATTTTCTTGGAACCTGATGGTGCTACAACTAGTATGATTGGCGAAGGCCAAAGTTATGCTCTATTTTAATCTTTTGACAGCTCCAGTTTGATACAGGAGTTATTCTCCCATGGCGTCTGCATTGTGAGTGTGTGTGTGTATTTTAACAGATGTGGCTACACCCTCTATTTAACTATATTCAGTTGATCGCAGGGTGTCTTTCACTTTACACTTTGCAAGGGGGTGGTGAGCACCTGGATGGTTTCCTTATATAGATATTTTTTGTTCTAAAAGAATCACCCTAATTGAATTATGGGATAAACCCTGATGTGGGGTTTATAGATATTGTTTTAGAGTCAAGACAATACCGAAGAGTGCCCGATTTTAGATAAAACCTGTGCGGTGGCGGTTTCCAAACACCCTGTAAGAGGTTACAAAAAAAGTGGCTTAGATACCATTCAGAAATTTATATAAAATAAAGTAAGATAGCGGAAGCAAGAGAGAGAGACAAGATTTAAAGGTGGTTCAGTCTCAGAGGTTTGCGTTCACCACTAGGAAGTATCTGATAAGGCTACATCTTTATTGAATGACTTGTTTATTATAATTGTGTTGAGGGGTCTATTTAGGGTCTATTTATAGGGAAACTGATAGGTAAGGTATGATAGGTAAGGTGAGCTAGGAAAGGTAGTCAAATCCCAAGGATTTGAGGATTGGATTACAGACCAGCAACTATGGTAAATACCTAATAAGGAAAAATACTAACATAGAAAATGTCCTATATATTCTAATAGAAGCTATTTAATTCTCCATCTTCCCCTTTTGTTTATGTGCAGTTTGCACTCTAGGTTTTTTTTTTATTGTTTTTTTTTGTTTTTTTTTTGTAGATATTTATCACAAATTACAGAGCTTCCATATATGCACATTTTTGTTTGACTGAAAGCAATACCCTACTCATATAAGAGTTTTAGATGTAGTATTTAGTAACGATAAATCCCCAGAATTTACCACTCGGCACAAACAACTGTTTTAAAGCTAACCTTTCTTCTTTCTTGCTTCAGTTTTTAAGCTTACAATGTGTGAACTAGCTGAAGATGTTGGTTTCTTCCTACTACAGGGAAGTAATATATCGGGCAGTAATGGGCGTATTCATTGTTCATTAAATATCAACACAGAAACTGGGCGCTTATCAGCTAGGAGACCAAATTTACAGGTTGAGTTATATTTTGTCAATATTCTTATGGTTGATTTATGAATAAAAGAGCTCATGTTTCGACCATAGATGTGTTATAGTAACCCATGTTTCTTGGAATGTGACAACTAAAATAAAAAATACCAATTGGCAAGAGATGGAATTTGTGTAGTAATGTCATTGAATAAATTATAACTTTAGTGGTTATGTAGTAATACCAACCAAAAACCACATATGCTTGCAACTGAGCTCTCTTAATTCTTGAATATCCGAGTGCCAAATCTCATGAGTGTGAACCATCCAAGTTTCAAACCACATTATGTTTTCTTTTCGGATTTTATTCTTTGATGTACCATATTTGTAATATGCCACAAACCTTAGCATGGGATTAGATAATACAATATAAAAGAAAGATATCTTGTGACTTCAATTTTCAAAATGTTTAGAGATATTTTTATTTCCCTTGAACAAATGTAATAGACTTGTACAATGTTGTTACTTTCTGTAAATCAGAATCAACCTGCCTTAGAGAAGGATCGGTATAAGATCCGTCAGGCATTCATAGCTGCACCTGGGAATTCCCTTATTGTTGCAGATTATGGGCAAGTAAGTGGTTGTGTTACCTACCTACCTAAAGTGGTTGAACTGAATTGCTTGTGTTGATTGAGTTTTGTATTCATATTACAGCTGGAACTTCGGATTCTTGCGCATCTTGCGAGTTGTAAGAGCATGCTGGATGCCTTTAGAGCTGGAGGAGATTTCCATTCTAGGACTGCAATGAACATGTACCCATACATTCGTGAAGCAATTGACAAAAAGCAAGTGCTTCTTGAGTGGTATCCTCAACCCGGTGAAGAGAAACCCCCAGTTCCGCTATTAAAGGTAAGCTGTAAAGTTCCATGGTAACAGATGAATCATTTCTCCTATCCCCAATTCTGAAATGAAACATTTACTACCAAAGAGGAATCCATAAATGCTTGATGCTTCCCTCTCTTTGTTTAAAGCATGTAATGGCAGATACAAAAGTAAAATCGTAACAGCAAACCAATTTAGTGTGAGAAGGGACTAGGGAGAGAGTTCTTTGCATGTCTTCTCTCACTTAAAGTGGAGAGGGGGTGTAACACCCCGGTCCTATATTGACAAGATGAGTAGCTCACATAAAGTGAGTGGCTTATAAAGAAACTAATGGGTGCTAAATCCCACATTGCTTACTTAATTGGTGAAAATGGGCTTTATAAGTGATTTTAAGGAAGCTCCTAATTGACTTGTCATTTTGAGGTGATAGCCGCAAATATGGGTAGCCTTTTTTTCTCGGTCTTTACAAATGGTATTAGAGCCGCCCAATAATGCCATTTGGTACTGTCAACACTGCATGACATGGCCATAATGAGGACGTCAGGGATTTAGGGGGGGGGGGTTTAACACTCCGATCCCACATATTGGGAAGATGAATAGCCCACATAGAGTGGGTGAGTTATAGACTCATGGGTGCTAAATTCCACATTGCTAGCGTTTTTTCCTGGGTCGTTATAGGTCGGGCTCTTTAACTTCCTTAGATTCCATTATGAAAAATAATAAAGCAGGTTCAAGTGCACTTGAACTGCAACATATGGTTGAGTGGTGTGCCTGGCACATAAATTGAAGGACAAGTGAGTTGCTGGTGTTTGTTTTATTGAGTCTCAAAGATTTTGGACTTCTTATAGGTGGGTTACCTACAACATATGATGCAAGCAAGGGTCAAGGGGATTTGGAGGTTGTCACAAGCAATTTAGGGTTGAAGGGGTTTTACTTTAAGTTGTTGGTTAAATTTATCAAAAAAGGAAAAATTGAAGTCATTGGTTTAAAAGTTATAGGTTCTTTACTGGACAATGTTAGAATTGGAAATTATCAGAACTAATGTGGACTATATATTTGGTGTATTTGCATAAATAGGTTTGGTCTTGATTTTAGTAGTTTCTAATATTGCTAGGAGTCTGTTCTTAGGCTGACCTATCTAATGTTTATTAAAAAATTAAGTCCTATATCTAGCTACCATGTGCTTAAGTCTTGTTTTCGGAAAGATTTTTAACCATGTTGCATAAAGTGAGAGCAAGAGTGTGAATGTTCTGATCATCTGCAGAGTTTGAATATCTATGTTTTTATACACGCATGCACACTGCATAGTTTTTGGTAAAAGGATATAAATTGCAGTTGTTGCATAAGTGTGCTCTCCATTGGTTTGAATAATGTTCAGTAATTCCAAGAAAAATGAATGAGGGAAGGGATGCATGTTTTATGGCACGTGATTGAGATTCTGTCCAATTTAACGAGGTGGCCTAACATAAGGGTTTTTTTTGGGAAAAATGAAAAATTAGTCAATGTGGTTTACTTGATTTGTAATTAGCTCCTTATGGTATCAAAATGAATTCAGAGGTCCCTGAAGCATGCCAAAAAACAATTTACTTCCTACCATTAAATTTCGTCCATTAACTTAACCGATTTCGATAGTGTGACACGTCAAAAGTCAATAAAATTGTGACACGTGTCCTATTTAAGCTAGTGTTACACTAATGAAATCTATTAAATCAGTGGACGAAGTTTGATTGTGAGTAAATTGTTTTTTGGGTATACCTCAAGGACATTTGAGTTCATTTTGATATCAGAGAGAGCTAATTGTAAATCAAGTAGAACACATGGACTGATTTTACATTTTTGTTTCTTTTTTGTTTTTTTGCTAAAAAGTGGTAGTTTAATCTGGCTGAGTATGGCATGCGGTAGTTGAGGGGGGTTAAGTGTAATTAATCACCCCCCCAAAAAAAAAAATCCTACCTTGGTAATCATATATGTGTAAACCTGCTAAAGAACATGAAATTTGTGAAATTTGGGGAAGACGGGTTGGGCATGCTCGAGTTATGGAAGTTGGCTTCATTGTGTTTAATGTGGTGTCTTTGGCGAGAAAGGAATGCTCAAAGCTTTGAAGATGACAAAGTTGCAGAAGATTATGTTCTACACTTTGTATACTTGGATATCGGCACATCATAGTTTGTTTGTTTTTAGTTTTGCAGATTTTTTGAATTTGTGTTCTTTTTCTTCAATTTAGGGTTTTATTTATTTATTTATTTTACTCCCTATTTATTAGGGTTTTGTCCCTTCGTGCTTATTTATTGATATTGCAATTACTTATCAAATTCAGGATGCCTTTGCTTCTGAAAGAAGGAAAGCTAAAATGCTCAACTTTTCCATTGCATATGGAAAAACTCCAATGGGGCTTGCACGGGATTGGAAGGTACATTGAGTAGAAACCTACAATTATGAGGTACTTGTATTCGTAATGATTTTATTGCCTAGGCATGATGATTTTCATCTTCTTTCTAAGGTTTCTGTTGAGGAAGCAAAGGAAACAGTTGATCTGTGGTACAGTGATAGAAAAGAGGTGCTGACCTGGCAAAAAAAACGTAAACAAGAGGCCCGTGATAAACAGTTTGTGTGCACATTGCTAGGACGTGCCCGCCGGTTCCCTTCGATGGCCAATGTTTCCACCTATCAGAAAGGTCACATTGAGCGAGCTGCTATCAACACCCCAGTGCAGGTTCTTTCCTTCTTTCTCGCACAAAGTTTCATGCTCTTTCTCTTCATTAGCAGTTTAATAAGCTCCTCTCCCCCTCCTGTAGTCCATCCAAAAGAAAAAGAAACAAGGAAAAAGATTTTGGCTAATCCTTTGTAGTACCTATATACCATATCTTCCTTTAGAACTCGGACAATACCAACACCAACTCCTGATCTAAAAAAAAAAAAAGCGGATGTTTGAGACCCATGCTTTTAGCAGATGCTTGTCAATATATTGCACTCTCAACTTTTCATTGTTTAACAATTCAGAAATAACATGAAATCTTGTCCTCGACAGTTGAAAATGCAAACCGCCCTCTAACTATGTACCACATTACTTAAAAGCAGCAGTTTGGGGTTTGGTGATGTATATTTATGACATATTATTGCTAATAGATAGTCAGAGATCTCTTCCCCCCCCCCAACACACACACAGACACCATGAAATCTTGATTGGCCGCTCCTTAGTGATTTCTAATTTAGGTGATTGCAACAGGGTAGTGCCGCTGATGTTGCCATGTGTGCCATGTTAGAAATATCAAAAAATGTACGGTTGAAGGAGCTTGGGTGGAAGCTACTTTTACAGGTAAATATCATGCCTTGGATCTTTACCTCCAGTGTTTTCTCCCTGCTTTGCTTCCTAGAAGAATTCATTACAATTTATTGTGCTCTCCATCTGAGCTTCATGTCCATATTGAGGCTATCCAAAGTTAGCTTATGACTTATATTGCATATGCCCCCATCTCTTAATTTTCCATATTTGATTTTCCATGCAACCTTACTACAATTATGTTTTGCTGAAACTTGATGGATACCACATTGGAAAACAGGTTCATGATGAAGTAATCTTGGAAGGACCAACAGAGACAGCTGAAGTTGCAAAGGCTATAGTTGTTGAATGTATGTCTAAACCTTTCAATGGCAAGAACTTCCTTCAAGTTGACCTATCAGTTGATGCCAAGTGTGCTCTAAACTGGTATTCTGGCAAGTAGCCTATCGCAAGGATGACGGTGGATTTTGGTTCAAAGCTCTGTAGTGAGGTACTTTTGCCATATCGAGGATGGAGTTCTGTGCTAGCAACGTGAGCATTCATTATCTTTGCCGATGATACAATTGCAACCAACCTGGAAATCAGGCCTCATCATATTTGGGCAGATGTAAGATGTTTTTTCCATCTTTGATGTTGCAGTGTTCCTGGTACGACCGGGGGGTTGAGGATGTAAGGAGGCTGCACTAGTGAGAAGTGTGCTCAGTCCCTGTATATAGGAATTCTTAACAATTTTTAATCAGTCGTTTCCTTGTAACTGTTTGGGTGTTAGCGGGTTCAATGTTTCTGCATAGAAATCAAAGCCTAACTCCATTTTCCAAGCATTTTTTGTTTTTATTTTGTTTTTGTTTGAATAGCTCTATATGGCCCTTTGTTCTCCTCCCTCCTCTTTCATTTCGGTTGCGAGTTTAAATGGCTCACTACATCATTCTGCTTACAATAACCTGTAAAATTACTATTGAATTTTGGATAGATGATCATGTAATTTTTGTCGACTACATTAGGAAATGCGCATTCATTTGGAAGCTGGTCACAGGTTATTCTCTCTATATGGCCCTTTGTTCTCCTCTCCCTTCCTCTTTCAATTCGGTTGCGAGTTTAAATGGCTCGCTGCGTCATTTTATTTCCAGTAACCTGTAAAATAACTATTGAATTTTGGATAGATGACTAGGTAATTTTTGTTGACTGCATTAGAGAATATGCATTCATTTGAAAGATGGTCACAAGTTATCCTCCTCAATTGAATTCATCAACCCAACATGTAGGATCTATAAAATGATAGGAGAGCCAAAGAAACAATAAAGCACTCAGCGAGTGTGATCTTTCACGAGGCCATGCTACAAATTACCATAATAATTCCAGCTTCATTTGCTTAGTTCATTCACAATTTCATTCAACTTGTATAAGTTACATGATGTCAACTGGATCACCCAATGAAAAACTGTTTTCATATGAAGTACAGAATCCCATTAACAAAGATCAATTCCCCATGCTGATGCCAACTGAAACAAGAGTTTGTCAGGCATCACACCTTCCCAGTCCTCAGGAGAATCCATTGTTAAATAAGCATAATGTAAATTCAACAAAAGCTCCTTCACTTCCATGGGAATAAGGGTGTTCAAATGACGGTTATTAACTATAATCCCCACCGCCTTGGACAGTTACTGTTTTTTAATAACCACAACCGCAACCGCCTAGGTGGTTAACAGTTGTAGTTATAACCGGTAATTATCGGTTATTCAATCTAATAACTGGCGGTCATAACCGCTTTTTTTTAAATGAGCGTTTGGACTTTTTAAGTGTTTTGGGCATTTAATTTACCTATTTGTTAGTCTTATTTTAAGGGTTTAAGGCTAAAATGTTATAAAACAAGATGGGAAAAAAAAAAATGCTGTTTTTTGGGTTTCATCTTATTCTCCCTCCAAAACGACGGTGTTTTGGATGTTTTATTTAATATTTTATTAATATAAATATTTAATATATATTTATATTATTATATATAAATAAAGGAGGTTAGTGGTTATAATTGCCTTGTCCTATCCCCTAAAATAGCTAACTACAACCGCCCTAGGTAGTTAGCGGTTTTTAATAACCGACTACCAAAGCGGTTAGCGGTTGGCGGGGCGGTTTTAACCGCTTGAACACCCTTACATGGGAATGCTCAAATCATTTTCCAACACTATTTCCACCAACTGAACATAATGAAATGAAATCGAATGATAAGATACCAAACAATTTAAGTAAGCAATTTTTAGCCACACAAGGAAAGAAATGCATATAAATGCTTAGAAAAAAAATAGTTAACAACAGTTGCACCATACAACTAGATAACGTAGCACAATTGACAATCCATTGTAAGGGTAGTGCCCGAGAGACCCGTCTTGAAAAATTGGCGTTTTTGAACACTATAACTATATATTATACTATTAAAGCAACTTCTTGTATGTTACGTAGGTACAAAACTTATAATAGGGCTCAAAGTCAACATATATTCTCCTTTCTCTCAAAGGATTCATTATTACAACACTATAATTTGCATTTCAAACTATGTCTTAAAAGCTAGATAACCATGGGGGAAGTTTTTGATTGGTCGGATGTTAACATTTGCCGGAGTAAGGTGGTGGGAGAGGTCGTGTGTTCCAAGTCACACTCGGTGTAGGTGTAACTTACTAATAAATAGAAAAACATTTGTTCAAATTCATCTTTTCAATTTTTTTTTCTTAATATCTTTATTTTATTTCATCCATCAAAATTGATATGATTTTTTTTTAGTTGGAAGACCCCGGCACTTAAATTTTGGTGGATGAAACATATATTTGTCCATATATATAACATTTCCCTTAGCAATAAATACTTAAAGAACTCAGCATTTGTCTCTTATTTATTTATTTATTTATTTATTTTATTTTCAATAACTTTAAAGATTTTTTACCTTCACTATTTATTTAAAAAGTAAATTTCCAAATATTTTTAGTTTATATTTTTTATATCACATCAATCAATTTTTATTATTATTTTTTTAAAAGATTATTACAAAACAAAACATTTTCACATTTTTCTTAAAATAATTAAGAACTTATTTCTAATTTATATCATCTCTATCAATTCTTATTACTATTTGTTTTTTTTTTTTTTTAAAAAAAAACAACTCACCTCAAAAGGCTTCTCTTTCTCTCTGAAACTCTCTACGTGTCTCTGTGTCGCATGGCGTCACTCTGCTCTGCTTCACTCACGGACCCACCAGTCCCATTCCCAAAATAGAGAGCCCCTCAAGCCCATCGGCGTATTCACAGGTTTACCACCAGGCGCCCCAAGATGGCACATTGTTGTATAAGCAGCTGCGGAAGCAAGCTGGGCAGAGTTGGAAGAGTGATGACTATGGGTTTGTCCACCCAAACCGGTCCCCTGAGACCGTCTTGCCCCTCCTATTCCTTTTTTTCCCAGTCTTGTTCCCGTCTTTCTTCTCTTTCCTTTTCTTGGTCCCTCTTGGCTTCCTCCAAAGCCCTGCACAGGTACAGTTTCAATCTCGCTCCAAGTGTACTTTTCCTATCATGTTATCTGATGTTTGTTGTTTTTGCTATGTGGGTTTTTAGTTTCTGTCACCCATTTCCTTGTTTTGATTGTTTTCGTTGTTTCTTAGTTGTACGTTTGTGACAGGTTCTTGGGTTTTGGTTAAAACCCCCGAGTTATTTTAGTAGATAGGCAGAATGTTGGATTCTTGGGTTGTATGGGGTGTTCATTTTTTTTTTTTTTAATATATTTTTTCTGGTTGTTTATTTCATTTTGTTCCATTGTGATGTTTCCTGGGTTATGTGCTTTTTGATGCCTCGAGAAATTTTCGGTTGCTTTGGTTGTAAGCATCCCCGGGCGGGGGTACACATAAAGCCATGGTTTTATGTTGGCTCTGAATATGTAAGTTCAATATAGACATTTTGCAATATTTGCAAGGGAGACGGAAAGAGGGAGTAAAAGCTAGGGTTAGGAGTGAGGCCTTGTGTGAGAGAGAGAGTCTCGCATTTCTATTTCTTTTATTTTTATTTTTTATTTTTATTAACACTTGTGATAGATAAATTTGTGTGAGTCTGGGTATAGCTTAGGTTCTTCATGATGGTCACCCATGTGGGTCACTAATAAATGGTTAAAAAGAAAAGAAAAAAAGGAAAAGGAATAGTGTGTTTCTTTCTTTTTTTTTGGTAATTGACACATATAATTAAAAGCGTGTGTTTCTTAAAATGTAAATGGCATAAGATAAGCTGTTGATACTTGGTTTTGTCATTTTGGAAATTAAAGTTCCGATGAGTTCTCTAATTGCAGCTTGTGGTTGGATTTAGTGCTAATAGGGTATCAGATTAGAATTCTTATAGCAAAATAAGTACGGGCCCTGGAGTGCCTTTATTAATATTTCATTTGCTCCAAACAAGCATATAATTTGAGATTATATTCAAGAATAACCTCAAAAGTTTTTCACAAATTAAAAAGAAGCCCTCTCTGGGTTCTTTAGGCTTTGTCCTTTGTGATTATTATTGAAGTTCAGATATTTGCAAGCCCCCTTATTAGCTGCTGCTGTACTTCTACTTGTCAAAAAGTGCTCTATCTAATTGATAGAACCTTTGAGCTAACACATCACTAGAAATAAAGAACTTGGCAAATCAGGGGGTTCCATTGCAGTTTATGACATTCAAGCTGATTTATTTTATTTCACATACTGTTAGCCAGTTGGTTGTTTTGGCTGTGGATGATATGCTTTGATCTTGTCACTGCTCTAGGTGTTTGTATCAATTCTGCTCCTTTTCATACTTAACACGCCGGAATGTTTAGAGTATTCCAGTCCAATATCCTTGATATTGTAGCATTCACAATAATTGCAGACGAGGAGGGTGCACAATCCATAATAACAAGAACTACCAGACGATGTCTCATGGTTGGAGGCTTGTGTGTCTTTCAAATTCAGCTAAGATGGTATTTTACTCCAGAGATCAGGATAATTCTAATGGAAGTATCTTAAAAAATCCAATTATTGACCCTCGAAATGTAGATAAAGAAGGGGAAAAGGTTTCACGAAATTCTAGTGCACCTCCAGTTCAGGAGTTTCGGGGTAGTAATCCTGAAAGACCTAGTGCTGTTGTGACTGTTGATGAAAGTACTGAGCCTTGTGTCTTTAGGGAACGGAAAGAACAGAGTGAAAGGCAGACAAGTATCAGGGAAGCTGTGAAAAATGGTAGTAATCCACCACATAGAACGAGTAGTTGTGCAAGCATGTTTTCTACAAATGTTGGACGGCATGTTATGGCTCCTATTCATCATGCTGCATCTGTTTCAGCTTCAAAGCTGGCTTCTGCTATTCCTTCTGTCCCAGCTTCCGCTGAACTAAAATGTGGAGGAGACAAAAATATAGCTGTGAAAGATGTGAATGGTGGGCGGGGTCTATGTTCAACAGACGATGTAAGAATAGTTTCCCAGCCCATTGTGGTTATTAAAAAAAAAAAAAGTTCCCCTTCTTCAAAAAAAAAAAAAAAGGTTTCCCAGCCCATTGTGTCCACATCAAGGAACTTGGAGGAAATAAAAGAAACAACTGGACTTAAAGATGTGAATGGTCTCAACCTTGATCAGTCAAGGCATGGTCTATGTTCAACAGACTATTTACGAAAGGTTGCCCAGCCCAGTGTATCCACATCATGGAACTTGGAGGAAATAAAAGAAACAAGTTCTGGACTTGCCTATGGTTTAGTCAAAACCTCCACTAGTAATGAGGCATATTTCCAGCCAGATCTTCACGAGAGGCTTAATAGCATCTATGACAGTGTTCTTATTGTTGATAATCTCACCATAGCAAAAGAGGTTGTCGGGATGCTAACAAATAAGTACAGACATCTTGTCCATTCATGCAGCACTGAGGTATTATTCTAGTAAGGTTGTCTTTATCATACTATTTTTCTAGTTACTTTTTTTGATAAGTGATGTAAAACTTTATTGAAAAAGCGTAAGGCGCCCCTAAGTACACATGTCTTATACACGGGGAGCTCTCACAAGCCCAAAACCCAAAAGAAACAGCAAAACACACAACCCAACCAACCCAAAAGGCCCACAACCCCAAAACCCACAAGACAACAAAGTTCAAAAGCCTCAAACGCTAACAAGCGTGAGCCTTGCCTTCCCATGCCTAGATGATGCTCCATTCACATCATAGGTAATGGAGCATTCCAAATTCAGAAGCTTCCTTCTACTCTTAACCTTCCGAGGGGTATCCTGTATTAAGTCTTCGATCTCCTCATCCCCAGACAAAGCCCAATCTAAAAGGGTGGCAGGGGGGAAATCACCCAAAGGGTGCGGAAACTCTCCATCCTCCTCATCCCAAAAATCTCTAACCTCCCCATCACTAACCACCATTTCTGTTGTGGGGCTCTTGGTGTTTCTTCTGTCTTTTGGGATTTTTTTATTTGGTGTCTTATGCATACTTCATATATGCTTTGGGGCTCGTTGTGCCTTTTTAATGAAATTTCTTTGATTATCTATAAAAAAAACTAACCACCATCTTCAAAGATGGACCAAATCCATACTTCTGGGTATGAGAATGTGACAAACTAATAACATTGAGAGCTACTGGAGGAGGATAGCCCCAAACCGCAGAAGAACTTGGCTTGAGAAACCCCACCAGAGAAAACCCACATGAGCACTCGATGCCGGGACTTGGGCAACCTTCGGCGCAGTCTGGGTATCAATATTAACAGAGAGAGACTTTGGACCACTCTGGCATCATCAGGGCTCGCCAGAGAAGACCCAACAAGCTAGACTTCAACGAACGAGGTCGTCGAGGCAGGGACCAAGACCTCCACCAGATTGACCACTGACACACCCTTAGTTTCAAACGCCGAAAAAGCCAAGAAGACCCACCTGGAACCATGCTTTGGCTGCCTACCAACGACATCACCCTAAGGGTGATACTGCCTGCCTCTCCTATAAGAATGCCCACATCGAAATTCTAAGCCCACATAGACTTGTAAGTATGGTTATAGCACTTCATGGGCTTAGGCGTGTTCTGGGTAGTTTTTGCCACCAAGTTCATAGTGCCAATTGGCGGACTCGACATTAAATGGACATGACCCTTAGAGTAATCTATCATATTTAACCTAATCAAATTAGACCCCTCATAGCGGAATACACCAACCTTGACTGCTGACGACGATGCCTTCGTGGAGACGAGAGGAATTGTGCAACCTTGATCCAACTCAAGACCTGCTAAGGACCTAGGGCCCTCCTTTGTGCCCAGCAAAACAACCCTCTTTGTGATGGGCTTCCGCTTCAGAACCCTGAAATGGCCAGCCCGCACAAAGAATCCTTCCATGCATTTATGACCAGCAGTGGGCCTAATACCGCCCAGTTCTATGTCCCAACCCAAAAACCTTCAACCCTTCATAAGCTCGCACTAGGGCCTCATCAATTTCTCCTTTGATACAAACTAGTTGAGCTATCCACGACTGAAGCATAAGTAGGTCTTTCTTCTTCCTATTCGGGAGAGTCACGTCACCCTCAACGGCGCAAATCAAGGAAGTAGCCGAACCTCGAGGCCTGGGACCTCGATTTCTGGGTGCTTCAACTTGAATCTTGTCCAGCGTAACATCAAGATGCTTCTTCGAGATTGAGCACGTCACTGCCATGGTCCCAGGATGAGTTGCGACCTCCGCGTACGAGCTTACCCTCTGCCAAGATTCCCCAATGCAAAGGGAATATCAACCCGCAAACGAACACTCACGGTAGAGGACCCAACCGAGGAATCAAAGAATAGCTTAACATTGCTAAGCTTGACCTGCAAATAATCTCCAACCCCACCCTTTTCTTACCTCTGGAATCAAAATGAGACCTCTCTAGCCACCCATTGAGTACACCGTCACCTCCATAAACCGGCTGAATCTGTTTGGTCCTCTCTGAACAATGGTCACTGTCAAGCCCTCACTGAAAACTAGCGGGACGCGCCTTCATGTGGCACCCCTAGTGGAGGGAGGGAGATAGAGAGTGAGAAAGAGGAGAGAGAAGCTCTTGGGAAGAGCCACTTGAAAATATATGGTTGTTATGCAATTGAGAAGTACATACTATTGTAGTTCATATCTATGTCTATATACTTTAACGATGTGGGTTGGTAAGCTATTTGAAAAGCTTACCTCTGCACGCTACGTTGTACTTTGTGATAATTGTATATTTACAGGTTGCAAAGATAGATGTGAAACAAGAAACACCAGTTGATCATGGGGAAATTATATGCTTAAGTGTATACTCTGGACCAGAAGCAGATCTCGGAAATGGGAAGTCCATTGTGTGGGTTGATGTTCTTGATGGTGGTGGTAGGGATCTTTTGGATGAATTTGCTCCATTCTTTGAAGACCCATCCATCAAAAAGGTAAGTTTTTTCTTCTTCAATTTCTCTTTTAAATGTCTCTGTGGTCCTCTTGATTTGCAGTACCTTTTTGTAACTATGATTGCTAATTATAAGTATTGAGAAATAGCTTGTGGCAACCACCTTATTACTATTATAATATATCTAGTATGACCGTTTTGGTGCAAATTTTAGAGGTTGGTGCTTGCATGAAATTGCTCCAGTAGGGAAATTTCTGGAAAAGTGGGTCTCGTTGACTTCTGCCAATTGGATAAGGCTTTTTAAATATATTCAAGTCACCAATTGTATGGCTACTATCCTTGACAACAAACCCCTTGAACCAAGCTCATAGTAATAATTCCCTTAGATGTTGCAATATACTTGTTATAGCATTGACATTGATTGTATTGAACAATTTTGACTATCCCACTCTTTAACATATTATTTTTACTATGAGAAGCTTGTGGATGGCCCATAAGTTTGAAGCAAACGTGAAAATGACATTTCGCTTGTCCTTTTTGTAGGTTTGGCACAACTATAGCTTTGATAACCATGTTATTGAGAACTATGGGCTTAGGCTTTCCGGTTTTCATGCTGACATAATACATATGGCACAGTTGTGGCATTCATCGAGACAAACTGAGGGGGGGTATTGTCTTGAAGCACTTACCGGCAATGAAAAGGTTATGTGTGGGGCTCAACTTTTTCATGAAGAAAAGTTGTTTGGTAAAGTCTCAATGAAAACCATCTTTGGTAGGAGAAAAATTAAAAAAGATGGATTTGAAGGCAAAATGATGACCATCTCTCCAGTTGAACAGCTACAAAGAGAAGAGCGGAAACCATGGATTTGTTATTCTGTCTTAGATGTGAAAAGCACACTAGAGCTTTATGAGAGCTTGAAATGCCAACTATCGAAGGTGCCATGGATACTTGATGGAGTGGCAGTTTATGGAAAATCCATGTTTGAGTTCTACAAGGAGTACTGGCAACCGTTTGGTGAGCTTTTGATTAAAATGGAAACCGAGGGAATGCTAGTTGATCGGGCGTATCTCGCTGAGGTGGAGAAGGTAGCCAAAGCAAAGCAAGTGGTTGCTGCTAATAGATTTCGCAACTGGGCGTCTAGGTATTGCCCTGATGCCAAGTACATGAATGTGGGACGTGATGCACAACTACGTCAGCTCTTTTTTGGTGGCATTGCAAACAGGTATACTTTATTTATAATTTATGTAGTTGTATTTGTTTTCATTTTTCTTTATTTTTGGTGGTGGGGAAGTGCAGCTGCCATCGATGAACTCTTACGGCTTTATGTTAGAGATGCTCAGCATCTTTAAGAACTCCAAGTGATGGGGTGGGTGGGGTTCTGCATGCAAATGGGTTCCCAAGAAAGCTCTGTGCCCTTTAACCATGTGATTTTCTATTACAGAAAGGAACCCAATGAGTTTCTTCCCGAGGAGCGGATTTTCAAAGTTCCTAATGTTGATAAAGTGATTGAAGAGGGCAAGAAGACTCCTAGCAAATTTCGCAATATTAGGCTGCATAGAATCCTTGATGCTCCACTGCCAACTGACATATTCACAGCATCTGGTTGGCCCTCAGTTAGTGGTGATGCTTTGAAGGCCCTGGCTGGAAAGGTTTCTGCTGAATATGATTTTATGGATGAGGCTTCCGACCAGCAATTAGATGACAATGTTGAAAATGCTTCTGAAAATGAAGTTTCAGAAAAACAAAAATCAACCAGTGACGTTGACAATTCGGCTTATGGAATGGGGAGGGAGGCTTGTCATGCCATTGCTGAAATCAGTGAAGTTTGCTCCATTAACCACTTGATATCCAACTTCATTCTCCCCTTGCAGGTGATTGCTTCTAACATGTCTTTCTGCTATGGCCAATCATTGATAAATTTTGTAGCCAGTGTAGTGATTGCCTACTGCATTATGGAAGTAGTCAAGGCTTTAATGATCCAAATTCCTACTGAACTATGGGAATTGTGTGGATGCTATCTTGTTATGATCCTTATAATGTTAAATAATGTTAAAGGGGATTGAGTTGAGAATTGGTTCCATGTTTTAATTATTAGATTCAACGAATGCACATGCACAAATATGAGTTTGTTTATGTCTTTTAAATTCATTTATTGGAACCTGATGTTTCTATACTCTTTATCTTTAAACTGCTGCATTTGTTTCCCTTTGGAGCTTAGTTATTATGATTTTCTTATTCTTCTTTCCCCTTGTAGCTAGCTAAGTGTTTTCTCTTGTATACTTCATGTGTATCTAGGGCACCTTACGTTTTAATGATAATTCGATTACTTATCAAAAAAATTTTGTTGGAACCTGATGGTGCTACAACTAGTATGATTGGCGAAGGCCAAAGTTATGCTCCTTTTGAATCCTTTGACAGCCCCAGTTTGAGACATGAGTTATTCTCCCACGGCGTCTGCATTGTGAGGGTGTCTGGGTGTATTTTAACAGATGTGGCTATATCTTTTATTTAACCATATGCAGTTGATCGCAAGGGTGTCTTTCACAATACATGCTGTGAGGGGGTGGTGAGCACCTTGATGTTTTCTTGATATTGATATTTTTTTTGTTCTAAAAGAATCATCCTAATTGAATTATGGGATAAACCCTGATGTGGAGGTTGTAGGTATTGTTTTTGAGTCAAGACAATACTTAAGAGTACCCAATTTCAGATAAACACCCTGCAGTGGCGGTTTCCAAACACCCTATAAGAGGTTACAAAAGAGTGGTTCTGATACTATTTAGAAATTTATAATAAAATAAATTTAGACAGCCGAAGCAAAAGAGAGACAAGATTTAGTGGTTCGGTCTCAGAGGCCTATGTTCATTAGTAAGAAGTGTCCGATAAGGCTACTATCTTAATTGAATGGCTTGTTTATTATAATTATGTTCAGGGCTCTATTTATTGGGAAAATATGATAGGTAAGTTGAACTAGGAAAGGTATTCAAATCCTGAATACAGACCGACAACTATGGTAAATACCTAATAAGAAAAAATATTAATATCTTATATATTCTAATATATGCTATTTAGTTCTCCATCTTGTCCTTTTGTTTATGTGCAGTTTGTGCTTTAGTTTCTTTTATTTACATTTATCATGAATTGCAGAGGTTCCATATGTGCACATTTTGGTTTGACTGAAAGCAATACTGTACTAGTATATGAGGTTTACTTCTGGTATTGGGTAAAGATAAATCCCCAGAATTTACCAGTCAGCACAGACAACTGTTTTAAAGCTAACAATTCTTCCTTCTTTCTTCAGTTTTTTTCGCTTACAATGTGTGAACTAGCTGAATATGTTGGTTTCTTTCTACCACAGGGAAGTAATAGATCGGGCAGTAATGGGCGTATTCATTGTTCGTTAAATATCAACACAGAAAGTGGGCGCTTATCAACTAGGAGACCAAATTTACAGGTTCTTTTATATTTTGTCAATATTCTTATAATTGATTTACTAATAAAAGGGCTCGTATTTTGACCATAGATGTGTTATACTATCCTATGTTTCTTGGAATGTGACAACTAAAATAAAAATACAAATTGGCAAGAGATGAAATTTGTGTAGTCATGGCATTGAATAAATTATAACTATAATGGCAAACCACATATGCTTGCAACTGAGCTCTGATAATTGCTTGAATACTAGAGTGCTAATATCTCATGAGTGTGAACCATCCAAGTTTAAAATCTCCTTTGCATTTAGACAAAACAATAAGACAGAAAGATATCTTGTAACTTCATATTTTGAAAATGTTTAGAGACTTGTTTTTCCTGAGCAAATTTAATAGACTTACAAGTACAATGTTGTTACTTTATGTGAATCAGAATCTACCTGCCTTAGAGAAGGACCGGTTTAAGATCCGTCAGGCATTCATAGCCGCACCTGGGAATTCACTTATTGTTGCAGATTATGGGCAAGTAAGTGGTTGTGTACTTGTGTTACCTACCTACCTAAAGTGGTTGAACTGAATTGCTTGTGTTGATTGAGTTGTGTATTCATATTACAGCTGGAACTTCGGATTCTTGCGCATCTTGCGAGTTGTAAGAGCATGCTGGATGCCTTTAGAGCTGGTGGAGATTTCCATTCTAGGACTGCAATGAACATGTACCCATACATTCGTGAAGCAATTGACAAAAAACAAGTGCTTCTTGAGTGGCATCCTCAACCCGGTGAAGAGAAACCCCCAGTTCCACTATTAAAGGTAAGCTGTAAAGTTCCATGGTAACAGATGAATCATTTCTCCTATTCACAGTTCTGAAATGAAACATTTACCACCAGAGAGGAAGTGATATATGCTTGATGCCTCCCTCTCTTTGTTTAAAGCATGTAATAGCAGATATAGACATAACATCGAAACAGCAAATCAGTTTAGTGTGAGAAGGAAGTAGGGAGAGAGAGTTCTTTTTCATTTCTCTCCCTCCTTTTTTCATTTCTCTCCCTCCTAGGCGCTCTCTGTTTATACTTCCCGTGTATATGGGTTGCGCCCCTTTGCGCTCTTTTATATCATCATTACTTATCAAAAAAAAAAAGTGGACAGGGACGTTGAAGTGTACTTGAACTGCAACACATGGTTGAGTGGTGTGGCTGAAGGCTGACATATAAATTGAAGGACAAGTGAGTTGCTGGTGTTTGTTTTGTTAAGCCTCAAAGAATTTGGAGGTGGGGCCTACCTACAGCATATGATGAAGGCAAGGCTCATGATGATAAGGCTGACATATAAATTGAAGGACAAGTGAGTTGCTGGTGTTTGTTTTGTTACGTCTCAAAGAATTTGGAGGTGGGCCCTACCTACAGCATATGATGAAGGCAAGGCTCATGATGATTGGAGGTTGTCACAAGGAATTTAGGGTTGAAGGGGTTTTAATTTAAGGCTTAAGGCGTTGGTTTATCATCAAAAAAGGAAAAAAAAAAATTAAATCATCAGTTTAAGAGTTGTAGGTTCATTAGTGCACAATGGTAGAACTGGAAATTCTTAAACTCATTCCGACTTTTTTTTTCTTTTTTATAACTCATGAGTTCTTAAACTCATGCGGACTATATATCTGGGGTATTTGCATAAATTGGTTTGGTCTTGAGTTTAGTAGTTTCTAAGATTGCTAGGAGTGTGTTCTTAGGCTAGCGTAGCTGGTTGTTATTGAGCAATTTTAATAATGTTAAAAATTAGGGCTGTAAATGAGCCAAGCTCGGGCAAGTAGTGCTTGTGCAAGCTCGGCTCGTTTACACTCATTACGAGCTTGTCTGATGGGGTGGGATATGTGAAGAGTTCAAATTTTTCACCTTGTTAGTTGGTCCAATGTTTGTTGTCCAATCTCTGAGGGAGGGTTGGGGTTTGAAACTTGAGGATGTTCAATCATGCACTTCTAGGGAAATGGTTGTGGTGTTATGTGTATGAGAAAGAGGTATGGTAGAGAGTTGTTGTGGATTCCAAATTTGGTATTTCTTGGAGTGGGTGGTGTTTTATTGATCCCTTGGGCCATATGGGGTTGGGCTATGGAAGAATATTATGAGGGGTTAGAGGGTGTTTTCTAGTTGTATCAGATTTGAGCTGGAAGATGGCTCCAATATTAAATTCTGGCATGATGTGTGATGTGGGGAGAAGGCCCTTTTGGAAGCTGTCCTGGATTTATATAGCATTGCTTGTGTGGACTGCTTTGGAGCTTTCTAGTGGCTCCTTTCAGTGGAACGTAAACTTTATTAGAGCGGCTCACGATTGAGAGATAGATGTCTTGGCTTCGTTTTTCATTTGTTCTACTCCTTTAGAGTGAGAAGGGAAGGTGAAGACTGTCAATTGTATTGAATACCTCTCAATGTGAGGGTTCCTCGTATTATATAGAAATTGTCTAGGTATTTACAGGCTGTATCTCAGCGATTACAGCAATCTAGGGAAATAAATAAGGTAACTAAAATCTACCTATTAATTACAATATACTATAGCTATAATACAAGAACATGCCATAACTAGAAAGACTAATTATGGCTAAATATATAATGATATATATAGACCGTATCTGACTGACATCCCCCCTCAAATTGATGCTGGTCGATCAAGAAGCATCAATTTGCCCACAAGGAACTGATGACGCTGTCGTGTCATAGCCTTCGTGAAGACATTAGCTATCTGGAGATCAGTGGAAACATGAGGAAGAGAGATAACACGAGTGTCCAAGGCTTCCCGAATAGAATGACAGTCTACCTCAATATGCTTCGTACGTTCATGGTAAACAGGATTAGCAGCTATTTGAATGGCTAGTATTATCAGCATAAAGAGGAGTAGAATCAGTTTGAGAAAAACCAAGCTCAGCCAGAAGCCCACGAAGCCAGACAATCTCAGAACAAGCAGCAGACAATGCCCGGTATTCGGATTCAGTAGATGATTTAGAAACGCGAGCTTGCTTCTTACTCTTCCAAGAAATCAAAGAATCACCAAGAAACATGCACCAACCCGTGACAGACTGCCGAGTGTCAGGACATCCTGCCCAATCCGCATCACTATAAGCAACAAGGCGAAGAGGAGAGCCGGTTGGAAAGAACAACCCACGGCCAGGGGACCCTCGAAGATATCGAATGATACGTCGAACAGCAGCTAAATGAAGATGGCGTGGAGTTTGCATAAACTGGCTAACCTGCTGGACAGCGAAGGAAATATCAGGCCGAGTAATAGTCAAATAGTTCAAGCTGCCTACCAACTGTCGGAACACAGTAGGATCAGAGAGAAGATCACCCTCCTCACGTCGATATTTCACATTAACCTCCATAGGAGTATCCACCGAAGAAGAATCCTGAAGACCAGCCAGGCTAATCAAGTCCTGGGTATATTTGTGTTGATTCAAGAATATACCGGAAGAATCAGTGTGCACCTCCAACCCCAGAAAATACGTAAGAGGACCAAGGTCTTTCATATGAAAAGAGTCTTGAAGATTCCGCTTGAGATGTTCAATCAAACTGGAGTCGGTGCCCGTAATGACAATATCATCCACATACACAAGTAAAAGAACGAGACCAGTCGGAGTCTTGCAAAGGAACAAAGAAGAATCATATTGGCTTTGGACAAAGGACAAGCGAAGCAGAGTAGACCTGAATTTTTCAAACCATGCCCGGGGAGCCTGTTTTAAGCCATAGAGAGACCGCTTTAACTTACACACAGCGGCAGATGGAGAAGAAAACAAACCCGGAGGAGGAGTCATGTAAATATCCTCTTTGAGATCACCATGAAGAAAA